>NC_057810.1:352635989-352958724 GCF_018294505.1 Triticum aestivum | reverse complement strand
GGCGGGTCGGCGGCGCGGGGATTCGGCGGCGCCCACGTGGCGAGCCGTGATTGGGCGCAGGCGGCGGCGGTGCTGAGGTGGCGTCCTCCGATTGGCTGGAGCGACGTGGCGGCGAGCGGTGGATGCGTCCGGCGCGGACGGACATGTCCGGCGGCACGTAGGGGAAAAGGCTAGTGTTTCATCCGCGAAAATGGAGGGGGGGCACCTATTTATAGGTAGAGGGAGCTAGGAGACTCCAAATGAGGTGCGGTTTTCGCCCACACGATCGTGATCGAACGACCGAGAGCATGGAGGGGAGTTAGATGGGTTTTGGGCCACTTTGGAGGGGTGTTGGGCTGCAACAAAAGAGGGCTTTTATGGTTACCCGATTAACCGTTGGAGTATCAAACGACCTCCAAATGGCACGAAACTTGACAGGCGGTCTACCGTTGGTGTACCAAGGCCGCTTGGCAAACCTCGGTCCATTCCGAGAACGTTTAACACCCGCACACGAAAAGAGGCAAAAGGGGGACGCCGGAGGACATAGGAGTGCTGGATTGCAAAACGGACAACGGGGAAACTGCTCGGATGCGTGAGACGAACATGTATGCAAAATGAGATGCATATGATGACATGATAAAATGCAACACGCAAGCAAATGACATGGCAAGGATGACGAATAACTGGCGGACACGTGGCGCAACGAATTCGGGGCGTTACACGAGAGGTGCCTCGGGGTGTCGCCAGGCATGGATAGGCTCGAAGGGGAGGCCGCCAGCACAAAGCAGGAGGTGGATTCCTCAGGTGCGTGCGCGAGTGACACGGTGTCATCCTCCTGGCAGCAAATAGGAGATGACTGGCAACGTGGGCTGGCCCTGCTCATGGGCCGCATAGGTAAGTGGCCCAGGTACTATCTCTCTCTCTCTTTCCAGTTCCTTTCTGTTTTCTATTTATTTCATTCTGTTTTATTTTAGTTAGAGCAATAAATTATTTTAGTTAGCTTTGAAACTTTTTGTGGGCTCTCAATGAAATATCCCAGAGGCCCTCTACAAGTTTCAAAGTATTTGGAGCTGTTTAAATATATATAGAATTTAAATGTCCCCAATTCAAATAACATATGATTTAACTCAAAGCCCAAATTAGTCCTACAAAAATGTGCACTATTTATGGTTGGGGCTTTCACCTTTTTACCTAAATCATTAACATTTTTAAGGGCAATTCAGGTTAATTGAAAATTATTTTAGTAAACCTTAATTTGTTCAAGTAGTGCTAGGGTTTAAGCAATCCCCATTTCAAGTGTTTCAAAATTAAACATGATGCACACATGAAGCTAGCCTAGTGCATTACCAGAAGCTAGGGATGTGACAACTATTCTCAAGATCAGAGGTGTACCAATTATTATTATAAGAAGGATTACCATAGGAATTACCATAATTATTAGAGGAATTACAAGGAAAAGGCCTAGGATTAAAATTACCTCTATAAGCATCATTATTGAAATTGTTTTGCGAGATAAAATCCACATTACAACATCACTAGTTTTCTCAATCAAAGTCGACATAGGCACATTATTAAAATCAGTAGGAGCACTTTTTTTAGCAACCAATTTCATAAGAGCATCAACCTCTTCACTCAAATAATTTATTTCTTCAAACGAATTAACCTCTTTACTAGTAGGATCTATTTCGTATAACATTGTGAATAATTTTCCAGAATATTGTCTAGAAATTTAGTCGCTTCACCCAAAGTAATTTCCATTAAAGTACCACCCGCGGCGGAATCTAAAATATTTCTAGAAACAAAATGCAATCTCGTATAAATTTTTTGTATAATCATCCAAAGATTAAAATCATGAGTAGGGCAATTTCTTAGCATCAATTTCATTCATTCCCAAGCTTGCACAACATGTTCATGCTCAAGTTTCTTAAAATTCATGATTTGGGTCCTAAGAGAAATAATGTTTGCGGGTGGAAAGTACTTAGTAATAAAAGCATCCTTGCACTTATCCCAAGAATCTATACTATTGCGAGGCAAATAATAAAACCAAATTTTTGCACGATCACGCAAAGAAAATGGAAATAATTTCAACTTCACTATATCATTGTCAACATATTTTTTCTTTTGCATATCCCATAATTCCATGAATGTGTTAAGATGGGACATGGCATCCTCACTAGGAGTACCAGAAAGTTGATCTTTCATAACAAGATTCAACAAAGTGGCATTAATATCACAAGACTTTGCACTATTGGCGGCAGGAGCAATCGGAGTGCTAAGAAAATCATTGTTGTTGGTATTGGAGAAATCACACAACTTGGTGTTCTCTTGAGTCATCATGACTATGCAACAAGATTACACTCAAAAAACAGATCCGACGAGAAAACGGCAAACAGAAAAGAGGGCGAATAAAATAGCAATTGTGAAGTGGGGGAGAGGAAAACGAGAGGAAAATGGAAAATAATGTCAATTACAAGGAGATGAGTTATATGATTAGGAACCTGGTACATGTTGATGATGTCTCCCCGGCAACGGCTTCAGAAATTCCTTTTGATGCGGCTTCAACTACGTTGGTATTTCACCAAAGAGGAAGGGATGATGCATCATAGCTACGGTAGGTATTTCCCTTAGTGATGAGACCAAGGTTATCGAATCAGTAGGAGAACCATGCAACACTACGTAAATAGTAAATGCACACAAAGAACAAATACTTGCAACCTGATGTGTTAAAGGGGTTGTCAATCCCTTTCGTGTAATGGTGCCAGAAATTGTCAAGTTGACGAGATAAAATTGTAGTAGATTGATAGATGCTAATAAAATTCAGCGAGCTATTTTTGGGTTTTTGATATCTGAAAATAAAAGTTGAAAATAAATAAAAAGGCAAATAGAAAAATAGATCTGAAAATATATGATGGGAAAATAGTCCCGGTGGCCGTAGATTTCACTAGTGGCTTCTCTCGAGAAAAATAGCATACGGTGGGTAAACCAATTACTGTTGGGCAACTGATAGAACTTCAAATAATTATGATCATATCCAGGCAATGATCATTATATAGGCATCGCGTCCAAGAATAGTAGACCGACTCCTGCCTGCATCTTCTACTATTACTCCACATATCGACCGCTATCCAGCATGGATCTAGTGTATTAAGTTCATGGAAAAACGTACTAATGCAATAAGAACAATGACATGATGTAGACAAGATCTAGTGTCACTGGGATTGAGCACCGTAAGATCAAACCCATCACAAAGCACCTCTTCCCATGGCAAGAAAAATGGATCTAGTCGGCCTAACTAAACCAAAAATTCAAAGAACAAATACGAGGCTATAAGTAATCATGCATATAAGAGATCAAAAGACTCAAATAACTTTCATGGATAAAAATATAGATCTGATTATAAACTCAAAGTTCATCGGATCCCAACAAAAACACCGCAAAAAGAGCTACATCAAATAGATCTCCAATAGACCATTGTATTGAGAATCGAGAGAGAGAGAGAGAGAGAGAGAGGAAGCTATCTAGCTACTAACTATGGACCCGTAGGTCCACAATGAACTACTCGCACATCATTGGAGAGGCACCAATGAGGATGATGAACCCCTCCGTGACGGTGTCTAGATTGGATCTATTGTTTCTGGAACTTGCGGCGGCTAGAATTGTTTTTCGTCGACTCCCCTAGGGTTTCTGGATTATTGGGGTATTTATAGAGCAAAGAAGCGGTGCGGGAAGCGGCCGAGGTGGGCATAACCCACCAGGGCGGGCCTCGTCCCCGTGGGGCGCCTAGGTGGGGTGTGCTCCCCTGGAGCTCCCTCTAGTTCTTCTTTGAACCAACAGGTGTCTTCTGGTCCAGAAAAAATCACCGAAAAGTTTCGCTACATTTAGATTCTGTTTGGTATTGATTTTCTGCGAAGTAAAAAATAAACAAAAAATAGCAACTAGCATTGGGCACTATATCAATAGGTTAGTCCCAAAAAATGATAAATAAAGTTGCTACAAATGATTGTATAACATCCAAGAATAATAATATAACAACATGGAACAATAAAAAATTATAGATACGTTGGAGACATATCAGCCAACCAGTTCTTTTCCTTGCCCGCCTTTCAGCTTATCTATGGTATGATCTGTGAAAACTCTAGATTGCACTATATTTTGTCATTTTGCTGCCCATATGAAAATTAATTTGACTTGCAAACATCACAAATTGAACCCAGTGCAGTAATTAATATGATAGGAAAATAGACCATCAATATTTGTTTAAAATGTAAATACAAAGATACCATCTACTTTGGTCAATGTCTTCTATAGAGAGCCCGTTGCCTAATTTAAATGAAGAACGCATTGCCTAAATTTAAATGAAGAACCATTATTTATCTAAATTCGATGGTCCAAGTGGCTGGTTATTATCATATAGCAGCACCTGAAAGCATCATATAGCAGCTCATATCAACTCATCATACAACAGCAGCAGCTACTGCTAGCAATTCATCATATACCAGCAGTAGCTCTTAGCAATTCATCATATAGCAGGAACATGAGCAGCTCATAGGAATTCATCATATAGTAGCAGTAGAGCAACTTAGAGCAACTCGGCATATAGCAACAGGAGCAACTCATAGCAATTCATCATATACAGCAGCAGGAGCAGCTCATAGCAATGCATCATATAGCAGCAGCAGCTCATAGCAATTCATCGTATAGGGGATCAAAATGAAAATTTGGCAAGAAATAAGAGGAGATCCTCACCTTGTTGGATGAGCTCATCCTTCAATAGCACCTCAAGGCCATGACCTAGGAGGAGGAGTGGGGGAATGACGTGCCTTCTGCCGGAGTGGGGCATCGGCCGTAGTTGTGCGGTGACCACCGGAGTACTGCGTTGGATGGACCATAGCGGAGTAGCGACTAGAGACCATGAGAATGAGGGGCGACGCTAGAGGGGGCAGCAGCAGGGTATATTTGGCCCTACCCGCCGGCCATGTAGCCTATTTGCACAGAACATCATCGAGGAGCAGGCCAGATGGGACCAATGGCGACGACTCACTGGAGGAACCCTACCGCTGCAGGCAGGGGATCGAGGTAGAGGGAAACGGGAGAGGAGATGCAAACGGGCAGGGCAATGAATGCTTGCGTGTTTGTTTTTACTTGAGGGTCAGGTGTGACGCAGGTGTGGCAGTGGCATTTGGAGTGTAATATAGACAAACAGCACATTCATTTTGCTATTCCCCTTCCCTTCAATTTTTAGTGAGCTTCGACCCGAAGCACCCCCCCAAAGCGAAATAAGTTAAGCCCAAGCCCATAACTCAAAAACGACTTCTTTACATCTTTTATGGCTTATTTTGACAATAAGCTCTAAAAATTTGGAATAGGACTGACCCTTAACCTGCAATTCAATTGTGCGTGGAATGATGAATCACTCCTACTTGCTATAGTGTCCACTAGGCATCATACATAGCATAACCTAATACATGTGCATTTCATTATGGAATCTGAAATATACAATGTTTATGTTAGTTCATATGTTGCACATGATGTTTAAATGCCCCTTAAATCTGGTCAGTCAAGTGATGGTCTTTAAGCCTCCTTCTATGCTTCTTTTCTTGATATGTAATTCAGTGTTGTGCAAGATTTGCTCACACATCTGTTCAATTGCTTGTTTGTGTCAGCCAGCCACACTAGGACTATTTGCTTTGATTACTTGATGTTCTTGACCTAACAGAGCTTGTCAACGATTTAAACACTAAGGGCTCCTGTAGTGGTTGCTTGTATAACTCATAGGTGACATAAAGGATTGGTTGTACACTAAAGTAGCATCTCCAAGAGTACCTGGAGGTCCAGTTCGAAGGTCTGCCTAGTTTTTACGCAGCTCACACATAGTAAATGCTCATTTCTTTATGTGCAATAGATGTCGCATGTTTCATTATGTGGTGTTGCTTTTTTATAAACTCATCCTTTGGTGTTGTTCACAGACTGGAAAGTATGCCTATTTATCTTCCAAGGAGACTAGTAACTAGTTTGTGTCACCTTGCAGAGGGGGTGCAATGAAGATAAGATTGAAGATTTCCAAGTACAAGATGTTAGGAAGGAGCCTTGCAAGAGAAGGAGGAGGAGTGATGAGCCTGTTCAACAAGTTATGGCTAAGTCACTATATTACAATTACCAGGATATCATATCTGTCTGACATTGTGCTTGCGTAGGGTTCTTCACCTGTAACCCAGTCATTGAGCCATTGATTAAACTCCTTTCGCTTAGTAATATATGATGTTCTAACTTCTTTGTAAATCAGATGTATGTAGACACATTTTAATGTGTTTGTTCACTCATTATGGATGTAGTCTACTTTTAAATATCTAAAACATCTTATAGTAGTGAACACTGTGAACCTGCTTCCTGCTATGGTAGTTTTCGATGTCATAAATGTCATAACCAAACACATATTCACATCAATAGCCTCTGTATCATTAATAGGATCTTGATTACATACTAGTCAAGATACTTCATAGGGGGGAAACAATACTACATTACTTGTTCCTTTATAGTAAATGTAGCTAGGCCATGGATGTTATTGAGGCATGCATGTATGCATGCTGCCAACTCAATAGTTCAGTTGCTTGTTTGTTTCAGACATAGTTGAATTGCTCTTTTCAATTGCTTTATTTGTCCCCAGTTAATGAGATGCCCAAACAATGATGCCTGATATTGGGTAGGAGTACTTGTATAACTATTAGTTGACATAATTAAAGGTCTTACCATTTAATTACTCTGGCAAACTGTGCCAGAAGCTTTGAAGTCTATTAACCAACTATTACCACATGAGGCTCACAATCTAGTTTATACGAGGCTAATGATTGCATAGTTTTGCTTGTTGTAGTAGGCTTGTATGAATCCCTCTGCTATTCATTATGCTCCCTAAGACTTTAATTGAGATACAGAATTGCCAACTGTTTGCTTAATTATACGCAATACACAGACACACACACACACACATAAACACTATTCTGATCACGGGATCAGAATATTATTCTCATCACAACTTGAACTTCCTGAGTTACACAACCTGAACTTCCCTATGTAGGTACCCAACCTTCGGGCTATCTTCGCAACCGTGTCTCCCCACGCAAATTATTCTAGTCAGTCGTTTTCTATGGGATGTAAGTGTGATCTTGAAACGGGTTTTAGCAACTAAATGCCCGTTTTAAATAGGAATCTCTCTTATTGGCGAATTTGCTCTATGGTCGTGATGGACACATGTCTGTTACAAGTTCAATGCATGTTGTGGATGTTGTAGAAGCTCTGGCACGATGGGAATTAGGTTTTGGTACGATTTTGGTGCACAAATTTTTGTTATTTCAAACGAGTTTGAAATTGGCTGTGTTCTTCATCCGCCCGAGAAGCAGCCTCCGCTTCTGACGATTTCTCATTTTCTTGTAAAGTTTGCTGGCCGATTTGCGTACTTTAGTGAAATTCAAGGCTTACTACGTCTTCAATTTCAATTGGGAGGGTCCATACAGTTTGATTTCTAGTGATTTGATGTTGGCACTCCCGCGGCTGTTGCACAGGGTGTTAGGTTTTGGGATTTGCCCTCTGGTCATTTTTGTTGTAGAATGGGAGTTGCCAGATCATTTCCAGGGGGGCGCGGACGTGTTGTAATCTGGCGCAGAGGATTTTATGCTTTGGACGAATTCGTTTGTTCATATTTTCTAGATCATCTAATGGTCGTTGTACAAGCTGGACTGATGTGTTGTTCATACCTGAACTTCTGTTTTCCTTCTTTGCAAGGTAATGCGGCAAGTCATCTGTTTTTATTTCTTTTTTCTATCATTTTTCATTCTTGAATTGGTTTTGATTTTTTTGACTTAGTCCCGTGAGCAACCATGAATTGGACAACGAATATGCATATATTTTTTATTTTTTCTAGTATGTTTTGTACTTCTAATAGTTGTTGGACTTCATTGAATAACTATCCTGAACTTTTGTGTGCTAATTGTTTTTAACATGTTGATTTGAGGATTTACAAAACCCCGAACTTCTATCTTCACAATTTGAACTTCTTATTTCAATTTTGTTTGTTATTTTTGGATTTAAATACTCCATAGACATAGAAATCGGCATTGCACATATCGACTGATGCAGTATTGCGAGGCCGAGCCGGGGGAGAGGGGTGGTCGGGACCCCCCTGCCCTCCGCCTGCGAGGCCGAGCCAGGAACGAGCCGGATCAGGCGACGACGCGGCGTGCCGCGTCATCGCATGCGGAGGCGAGTCCGTCACATCCGTGACCCCACTATCTATCTTAGGGGTGTGGCTCTCGGGTGCGTGCAGGTGGGGGTGGAAACAAAATAACCGCATTGCGCCTAACAACCTATTGCGCACTACCGTAGTAGCACGAGGCTGAGCCGGGGGGAGGGGGTCAGGACCCCCCTCCCACTGTGAGGCTGAGCCAGGAATGAGCCGGACCAGGCGATGACGCCGCATGCCGCATTGTCGCATACGGAGGCGAGTCCATCACACCGTGACCCCACTATCTATCTTATGAGTGTAGCTCTGGGGTGCGTATTGGTGGGGTGGAAACAGAATAACCGCATTGTGCCTGTCAACCTTGCAAGCACTACTTCAGTACCGCGAGGCTGAGCCGGGGGAGAGGGGGTTGGCACCCCCTCCCCTTGCGACGCCGAGCCAAGAATGAGTCGGAGCAGGCGACGACGTGGCATGCCGTGTCGTCGCATGTGGAGGCGAGTCCATCACATCCGTGACCCCAATATCTATCTAAGGGGTGTGGCTCTGGGGTGTCTGCGGGTGGGGGTGGAAACAAAATAACTGCATTGCACCTGTCAACCTAGCACGCACTCCCGCGGTAGCGCGAGGCCGAGACGGGGAGAGGGGGGGTCAGGACACCCCTCCCCCCTGCGAGGCTGAGCCCAGAACAAGATGGAGTAGGTGACGATGCGGCGTGCCACGTCGTCGCATGTGGAGGCGAGTCCGCCACATCCGTGACCCCACTATCTTTCTTAGGGGTGTGGCTCTAGGGTGCGTACGGGTGGGAGTGGAAAAAGAATAACCGCATTGCGCTTCTCAACCAAGCATGCACTGCCACGATAGCGCGAGGCCGAGCCAGGGGGGCAGGTGTTCGGGACCCCCCTCCCCTCCCCTTGCGAGGCCGAGCCAGGAACGAGCCGGAGCAGGCAACGACGTGGCGTGCCGCATCATGGCATGCGGAGGCGAGTATGTCACATCCGTGACCCCACTATCTATCTTAGGGGTGTGGCTCTGGGGTGCAAGCGGGTGGCAGTGGAAATAGAATAACCGCATTGTGCTTGTCAACCTAGTGCTCACTGCCACAGTAGTGCTAGGATGAGCCAGGGGGCCCCGCGGCAAGCAGATGCGAGTCCACATGGACCCTGGTGAGGCCGAGCCAGGAATGAGCCAGAGCAGGCGACGACTCGGCATGCCGCATCGTCGCATGTGGGGTGAGTCTGTTGCATGTGTACTTTGTGTGTAGGTGAATTTGAACATCCATATTGTTTCTAAGTTGTGTATTTAGTTAGATATTGACTTCATATGTTTATTTATTTCAACTTCTTCTTTGTTTCTTATTGTTTATTTATTCATATGCCTTACTTCGCTTATAGTGTACTTGAACTTCTGTTCTGTATTTTTTTGAACTTCTTCTTTGTTTGTAAGTGATTATTTGTGTATGTACTTTTACTTCCCTTGGGTGTACTTGACCTTCTGTTTGCCATCAAATTTTCATTTTAAGGGATACCGGCATATTGTTATTTGATCTTACCTTTTAAAAACAGATACATTCAAATGGTGCATTCATTTTTCAATAGATGCATTTACTTTTTAGTGGTTGTGGGGTAAAACTGTAATTAAGCCAGGCATTCCAACACCCGCTAAAGAGAGGCATTTACTGCCCATCTCGCTAGTGCAACACCTGTTAGAAAACCTTTCACCCTGTCGCTCGCTCTCTTCTTCCTCTCTGTTGTGCCGCTCCCTTCCTCCAACCTCCCCCGGCTTCTCAACCACTATCTCATGTGCTCGTGAGTGGAGTAACCAGCGCACACCCCGCTCCGAATTCTGCCCTACGCCCTGCTCTCCCTCCCTCAGCCCGCTCTCTTCTCCTATGAAGCGGAGCCGGCGACTGTCCACGTGGTTCCAAGGTGCGTGTGGCATCATGGGAGTGGAAGAACCGCTATGGATTCGTGCATCGGGGTCGTTTGGAGAGGTACAAATGCCGCCTCCCCCCAATGCTTTCTCTTAGTTTCTATCAGATCTATCTATCTCTCTCTATTTCTTCTATGCGCTCTCGCGTCCGCATCCTCCCTTTTCTTCTGATGGTTGGATGGGAGATTAGGTAGGGTTCTTGTGCGTGTGGTGGGTGGATTCCATTTCCCCGTGGTTAATTTTATCTAAGAGATGCTTGTGCGTGCTATTTTACCATACAGACTTGTGTGGATTTCATTTCCCCTTTGATAATTTCACTAGTGAGACGAATGTAAGAAGGTTGTGGTGTGGTGGTTGATGCTAGATCTGATGTATTTACATCCATTAATGTTATTGATTTCGTAGTCTAGATTGTGTCTATCACATGCTAGTTAGTTTTTTAGTACTGTTTTTGTTGTGCTTGCCTCGATGTGCTAGTGTACACCTTCATAATTGTTGATGTGTTTTAGTTGTCTTATCCTAGGGTTTGATTTAGTTGCTTTTTTATTGTTGTTTGATTTTCTACTTGTTAATTAGATATAATTTCTTGCTTGTGTTTTGTAGGTGGATCTAGGGTTTGGACTACCACTACTAGAAAAAGGCCTTTTTTTCTTTTCTGATATTTGCATAGGTTACAAAATACATTACTGCATAGAATATAGACAGCACAACATATAAATATCAGATTTATCGAATACAATAGAAGATTAGTCTCCGAATACAATTCATCATATTAGTCTATGAATTCAAAATACCGAACAAAGTTAGAACATTACAAGTCTTGAGACCACGAGTAGCAAGTTTGTCTTCACATTACAAGTCGATATCGATCATCTAAACTACCATCACATAGAAGAGTTGCGGTCATCACGATGAGCATCATCGCGATGAAACTGGTCTTCATCTGGTTCCTCCAATGCTCCCTCCTCTCTCCCGCTAGATAGCGTGTGTATCTAGCTTCCGCCTCCGCCCTAGTGGTGTACCCTTTGCAACTGTTACCGCTGAAACAGTGAACCTGTCTCCGACACTCCTCCTAGTCGTCGTAGACTATGGGAACCTTACCCTTGTACACGACATACGACGGCATCTCTATGCATTAGACAAACAATATGTTAGTAGCAATTCACAAACAATACATAAGTAATATATAAGTATGCAACAAAAGGATCGGAACAGAAAAGCAACACATTAATAGCACGATTCATGGTCCTACTAATAAATAGCATCGATTACATATAAGTTGAACGACTGTCCAAAGTAAAGAGACATACAAGTTCATCAAAGTTTAATTACAACATGAGCTAATCGATATTTCAGAATGACATAGCATCACTACTTTCGACTCAACTCAGGGACCGGAGCGTGGATGAAGCGGCCGTCTATCGTGATGGTCATGAAATCGCGGTTGTTGTCAGCCTGCATTTGTAGCATTGTTTCTATCTCACTGTTGGACGGTTGATATCTAAGGTAGAACTGCCCCAAGGTACCAAGGACATCTTGATGGATGATTTCCGCAAACTCCTACTAGATGCGAAAGAATTCTTGTCTGATGTCCGCGTCCTGGATTGCCGACAAGCGTGCGGCCCAATATTTGAGATTATTTGGTAGCAGAAGGTGATTATGGTCCTGTACGATCGCCTGCATGTGATGGAGGGCGTAGTAGGCATCCTTCTGACCGCCATGCGGCAGCTTGACGTAGGGGAACGTTGTATTGTGGGTGAACACGTGCTTGTCGTACCTACAAATTGGCCTGCTGAAGGTGCCTCCTAATCTGGCATAGCCGGGAAGAGCTTCATCAAGAACTTTCTTGATATTTGTGTAGTCTTTCTTCGACTGACGTTCCGAGTCGAAATACGTGGCCATGGAATATTTCGGGCTTAAGAGGATGAGTGTGCAATGTGTGTCACTGCACAAGACACGGAATGTTAAGAAAAAACCGATCAAAATCTAAGAAATCATGTGTTACGGGGCGGTGAGGTGATGACTTACTCGGGAAAATAAGGCACGAGGAAGTTATCCTTATCTGGGTTTGCCAGAATGATGCCTTCGAGGTATGAACTCGTGACTTGCCGGTCCCCAGCGCTGCCCAAGATCTTGGCATACATGTAGAAGGGGTCGACTATCACAATGTCCGGGGTCTTGTCTCTAATGATCCGCATCTCCATACTTAGCAAAATAGCCGAATGAAGGTGTACTGCAGTGGATGAAGGTTAAACATAGCGAAGTTGTCGTCAAACCGCAGGATGATCATACCCCCGATGGTGCTATCGACACAGCCCTTGCCCTCTCGCACCTTGGCCACGAAAACCGGGTATGCCACCTCATTCTCGGAGAGATGCCGCTTCTCCAAAGGAAGAACATTGTCATGTAGACTCCGCATAGCACCGGTTGCAGCATCGAGCATATTAGTCGGTAGCATCGGCCTACCCGCCACATGCACCCTCCTTGAGATATCCTTAGGTGAAGGTGGCCCGTCCTGAGCACGGATCGTACTCGCTGCCGGCTGGCTCGCACCCTTGTTATTCTTTCTTTTCCGTCCCTTCTTCTTCTGCTGTAATGGGATTGAGTTCTCCTCAGGGACCGCCTTCTTGAGTGACTTGGGGCTGATAATATTTCGCACCTTGGCTATGTGAGGCTCGGTGAAGGCGGTAGCTGGAGGCGTCTCCTGAGAACTGAACGCCAGATGATGCCTGTTGCAATTGGGTTTCTCCGTAGTACCAGTTGATTGCGATCGTCCTTTGCGGGGTTGAGTTCTTGAGAATGAGGCCCCAAGAATTCGTCACCGTAACCATGTTCGTTGAAGTACTTATCGACAATGGTAAATGTATCGTCGTCGTTGTCGTCGTCCGGATCCTGTGCCATATGCATGTCCGGATCCTGTGCCATATGCCTGTCCGGCATGTCCGGTAGAGTTGCGCTGGTCTTGCCATGGCTTGTCACCGGCACGACTGGCGGTGTTGTCTGTGGGGTGGTGTCCCCCGCCCCCAAACGAATCTGGCTCTTCGGCCAAAGCAGGGGCCAGCTTAAGCAGGCACTAAGGGTCATCACATCATCTTCGTCGGCCCCAGCAGGTCGAAACGGAGGTAACAAGTCGTCGCAGCCCGGTAGCACCCGACCAGTTGAACCCTATACATGGTTGGTGGCATTGGATTACCGTGGAACACGGGGTTGCCTGGTTGAACAATTCTAGCCTTGGCGACATCGATCAACTCGCTGTACACGAAGTGCAGCAGAGTGCATGGAACGTCGGCGGCACCCTGCAAAAACATGTAGGGCGTCAGGGATGCCCAGTCAAAGGCAATGAGATGAAGTCATCGGTGTTGAGATCGGCTAATGTCGAGGCACCGCCAACGGTGGCCGTGCAATTGACGGAGGGGCCGCTTGCTGCCAAGGTGCCGACCGGCGTATTCTTCCCACACCCGGGTGCATTAAGCTCCAATGTCCGCGCTGGCTTCAGAGACACCAATGGCGTCGCCGACGCGTTGTGGGAGTTGCTGGCCGTGAAGCTGGGAATCGGGGGCGGCCCCTGTTGTCCACCCGCAATCCACGCCTGCAGCCCCTCAATCAAGGTAGGCACAATGGAGGTGATCGTCACTCCTAGTTGGTCTCGCACTTGCTCTTGGACCATCTCCGGAATCCGCGCTATAGTATTCCGACCATTTTATGGACAAGCCTTTGCCGGCCACACAACCAGCTGACGACGGCTTACTAAACTTATCCTTGTGTTCCATTACGTTCAATGCCCTATTTGAAGTGGTGTCCCAAGAGGACCTCTAAGACGACCCCGTGCTACTGGTTTCAGTGTCCTGCGGAAGGAACGTGAACCATTTAGAAATTTGGCTTCATTAATTAGAATGCAACCATATAGAGCTAATTACGCGGGGGTGTATTCCTTACCAGAACAAGCTCAAGCGCCTTGGTCTTCTGATCCGTGGTAAGATCCTTTGTTACCGGGTCCACCTTGTACCGGGCCCTGACATAGTTCCTGGTCTGCTTGTCACGGTATTTATCGAAGAGGGGCGGTAGGCCTTGCTCGGCACGCTCCGCGTCCTCCTTGTCACATATAGGTTCCGCCACTCTGTAACCGCCGGGACCGAGTTTGTGGACCCCTAAGTTCAAGTCCCGCATATCTTTCCCCCAATGACTTGATTCCGCGGTTGCATTGCTCTCCACTTGATCTTGAACTCCTGGTAGTCAGCTTCGCTGATCGAAGGATTTGTCTCCTTGATCTTGTCATAACTATCACCTCTTAGAATCCTTCTCCTCACCGCGGCTCTCCAAGTAGCCAGGGCCATGCTCATCTTCGTGAGGGCGGCACTGTTCACTTTATTGCCTGAGAGACGTGTGTTTGCGAAGTCACAAGGGAACTTGTATCGTTCGTGCAGCTTCATGAAGACGAGGTTGCGCAAATTCCGTTGGTCACGACGCCTTAGGTTCTCGGTGTTGATCGAGACGGTGCTCCGGATAATGCACCCAAGTTGTCCCGAGTACCCACTAACTAATTCTTTGGGAGTCGTTGGATGCCCACTGGAGTACACTTCAGTAAATTCCTGCTTGACGGTGCTGAACACGTTCGGGCGCCGGTCCTTGTGTTGCCTCTTCGGTTGGCTGCCACCTGTGTGTGCGCTGCCATCATCAGTGGTGGCATCCTCGGCGGCACCATCAGTGGTGTCATCCCTGACGCCCCTAGGGGTTGTGTTGTCAGGATCGGTGCCTTCCGCGGCGTCCTCATAGTGGTGAGGTTCTTCCTCCATCAGCTGGGATAGCTCCCAGAATGCCTTGCCCGAACCGCTGGCCTCATCATTGTGGGCCATGTTCGCTCTAAACAGGAAAAAAAGGCTACTAGAGTTATTTCTTAAATGCAGTCTAGGAAAAAATAAATCCACAAGTCAATATATCAGGACCAATCACATCTTCATAGACTCGATGGGGCCTCAGATGCCCCTCCTCATCTACAACTAGTTATCCACCTCAATCGATTGGTTTTCTCACATTTTTCTGATTCAAACTAGATTTCGAGGGTTGTTAGGTTATTTGGAAGCAGTAGCAGCTTGTAGAGGGTGCAAACCAGCCAGCATTGGAAAGTTCGAGTCTACTAGTAGAGGGGAAAACATGAGGAGCAGCTTGTAGGTTTGCTTGCTCTGGTTGGACGGGATGGAGGATATAGCGGTAGCAACTCAAAGCAGTAGCAGTGGCACCCCTATATCTAGGTCAAACTATAAATGTTGATTAATTTTTGTTTCCGTTGAGAATCGGGCACCTTCTAGGTCAAGAAAATTGGGCATGACCTTTGCTAATTTTCTTGACCTAGGAGTGCCCCAATGTCAACCGAAATGGAAATTAATCAACATTTCAGGTGAAAGGGATAACAAAGTGATGGGGCAAATGTGCCAGGCACCACAATGTGATCACAGAAACAAAGCAGCACCACAATGTGCCTCTGTATGTATGTGTGTGATGTCTAGATGCCAGCCACAAATCACAGAAAAAATCTGGAGTCACCAAGCTGGCTAACAAACTCCCAAAGTCCACTAGCAGATCCAACATCTAATTCTATTACACGCAACATAGCAATTTAAGATAATTAGAATAAGGATAGTAGGAAATGAAAAAGAATTATGCTCAAAGAACAATGGTAACAACAAAATATTGAAACCTTTGGTAAGCATTATATTACAAAAAAAACAAGATATGCAGTACTATACAATATCCATAACCAGAAAACAAGACATGCATAGGCTATATTTGAAACAAGATATTCTGCCAATCTTAGTTAACTGAAACTATCTACAATTCATGTGTTCAAAAATTCAGTTACATTCAGCTGTTGTTGCAAGTATCCATTGAAATGGACATAAACCTAATCACGGTCACATCAAACAGCCATAAGCTATTTTGATTTTAGTGTCTACGAATTTCAAAAAAATTAAGGGATGTATCATGAGACTCCAAAGAAATATCATGGATCGCAAATAAGTCCGCAAAAATTGAGTAATCTCTGCAGTATGCTACCCAGGACAAACCATAGAAGTCAAAGAGAGTGCTATCGAGGATGCTATCGAATGATTGTGATCTAACATTCATGCACGATCGCAGGTACTGAGAAGGCCCACTATTATGCTGATGAGGCTCTCGTACTAAAGGTTAGGAGATAATGCAATGATGTTTGCCTTGACAAGTTTACATGGAGAAATTCACACAGTTCATCAACTAACTGCATATTTGTGTTGATATGACTGACCTCCATGTTAACTGCAGCAAAAAGCAGAGGACGTGCTCCCTTACCTGAATGACTGTTGTGTTTATCTAGTTGGTTAGTTCTTGCCCCCACATCAGCTCTATAATTTGAATGGAACCCTTCACTATGTATTGCCTATCTAATATGTGTATGCATTTAAATGTAGGAATGATGGGTTCCAGCAAAACTACAGTCGGGATGATAATAGCTGAAGTACTAGGCTATTCAATCTTTGACAGGTTTGAACTTCTCTCTGACATTTGCAGCAACTACTGAAAGCCAACCAAGATCTTCTTTGAACTAACATTTGAGTGATCACGACTTAGTTAACTGAAACTATCCTCACTTTGCTTGAGCACTGCAAAATACCTTTCCTATGCAGCAAGAGATTAGTAGAAGTGTGTTGTTTTCTTGCACCAAATCTGTCCTATACAGGTTGTAGTCTTACATTCAGACACACATGTGTGAATCAGTTCAGATGTCATCAATATTCAGCAACATCAACTCATGACACATTTTTCATGCACATTCATTCGCAGTTGCAACGGATCATGCATAGCAACCAACAATCTTCCATGACAAAAGATTATTCACCTCGGTATAGATCATGTAGCATATAGATTGAGACTGGAAAAGAAAACAATCAGAGATGGGGGACAGGGGAGAGGTAGGGCAGATGCCGGCAGCCGGAGGGGCGGGAAGGGGATGAGCATACCTGCGCTGGACGCCGGTGGGTAGGGCTGGAGCTCGCCCTTGTTCTGCTTGATGATGGAGTTCGTCCGATCCTGCAGAGAGAACGGAAGGTGGAGGAGTCCGTCAAACGGAGCCATAAAGAGATTTGGGGCGGCGAGAATGGAGGGGAGGAGGGAGGTCGAGGTGGACGCCAGCGGGTCAGGAGTGATTTACCTGGCCGCCGCTCGATTTGGCGCATGGAAGACGAGGTGGGGCGGTGGGTAGACGGGCACCTTGGCGAGGGCGACGAAGCGGTAGAGGTCGGGCGCGTAAAGCTTGAGCGGCTCCCCAGAGAGCGCCTCCAGCCATGTCTCCTCCACGAGAAGCTCCGGACTCGGCGAGGCGGAGCTTGCGGCGCGCGCGGGCGAGGGCGAGGTTGGTGTCGGCCCTGCGGCGCTGCTCCGACGAGAGCGTGGTGGGGTCGGAGGGGAGGAAGGGGAGGATGGGGAGGATGGGGAGAGCGAGGCGGCGGGGGCGCGGATAGGGAGCGGATGCGTCCCACGGGCGAGGGCGGCGGCGCACGTAGGGGCGGTGGCGCAGTGGGTCGGGGCAGCGGCGCAGTGGGTCGGGGCTGATGGAGTTGTGAGATTGGGGATCGGGGATTGGGGATTTTAGTGGGGGGAGGGTTAGCAATGGCGCACCTTCTCCTGGTGCGCCATAAGTACCTTGATAGCAATGGCGCACCTCCTAGCGGTGCGCCATTAGTAACTTTTTTTTGGATTTTTAGTTGCATTCATTTGTGAATTGGTAAAACATTTATGAATATTAAAAAATATCATCAAATTTGAAAAAATATTCATGAATTCAAAAAGTTCCAATGAAATTTAAAAATATTCATGAGTTCAAAAAATATTAACAAATTCAATACTTTTTGTGAGTTAGAAATTCACAAATGAATGCAACTAAAAATCCAAAAAAAAAGTTACTAATGGCGCGCCTCCTAGGGGTGCGCCATAAGTACCTTGATAGCAATGGCGCACCTCCTAGGGGTGCACCATAAGTACCCTGATAGCAATGGCGCACCTCCTAGGGGTGCGCCATCAGTAACCTTTTTTTGGATTTTTAGTTGCATTCATTTGTGAATTGGTAAAACATTTATGAACATGAAAAAATATCATCAAATTTGAAAAAATATTCATGAATTCAAAAAGTGCCCATGAAATTTAAAAATGTTCATGAGTTCAAAAAATATTAACAAATTCAATACTTTTCGTGAGTTAGAAATTCTATAACAAAATAAACCTAATTAAATAAAAATTGGTATACCAATCGCGCACCTCCTAGGGGTGCGCCATCAGTAACTTTTTTTAGTTGCAAAACATTTGTGAATTGCTAAAACATTTATGAATATGAAAAAATATCATCAAATATGAAAAAATATTCATGAATTCAAAAAGTGCCCATGAAATTTAAAAATATTCATGAGTTCAAAAAATATTAACAAATTCAATACTTTTTGTGAGTTAGAAATTCAATTCCATATGTCGAAATACAATAGAGAAATGAAGACTACAATTTAAATACAATCGATCTTAGCTAGCTATATTTTCACAATCTTCTTGCCCTTCTTTTTTGCAAATGGAGTTCTTCTCTTGAACGGACGTCCTTTACGTAGGGTGGTCCTTCTTCTTGTTGTGTTGTATGGCACTTCATCGTCGTCGTCATGTTCCATCTTCGGGTCCCTATACTTGTCGAAGTCTTGCTCATTGGCGACTCCATCCATTCCGATGATCTTCCTTTTGCCTCTCCTCGGGACAACACGAATGAGCTTTGACGGGTTGGTAATGAAGAAGCATTGGTCCACTTGGGAAGCCTATACCCATGGCTCATTTTTCACGGTGACGTTTGCGCCCGCGGTCTTGGATTTGGCTTCGGGTATAACCATGGTGGTGAAATACCGGTCTTGTTTTAGGACGATCTTGGCCCATCTGACACGGAACATCGGGACCTTCTCTCTAGCATTGCTCACCTCCCAGATATCCTCGATCCTTCCGTAGTATCTTTCCTTGTCATTACCAGTGTAGGATTCCATCGTTACCCCAGAGTTCTGATAGCCATCACTCTTCATGTCCTTTTCCTTGGTGTAGAATGTGTAGCCGTTGATATCGTACGCCTCATAGGTCATCAGGTTTTGCTCGGCGCCCTTTGATAAGGTGAATATGAGTTTTTCTTCCGTAGAAGAATCCTCATGTAAAGGGTACAACAGAAGCTTCTCCTTGAACCAACGTGTGAAACATGAGTTGTGCTCTTTGATTATATCTTCGTCCAATCTCTATTGGCCTCGGTCATTGTACGTCTTCTCAATAAAGGTTTTGTGCTCTCCACCCAAGGATCGACCACGTCTATGTGTTGTAGTGCGACTCGGTTTGCTCTTTCAAAGTCGGCGAGTCAACCCTCAAAGTCGACATGCATTTCATGGCGACCCTCGCGGTGACCCCATCCAGCGAGCCTGCCGAGGTGCTTGTTGACGGGAAGACCAACGGGGTTCTCGATGCCTAGATAATTCGTGCAGTAGGAGATGCACTCTTAGGTCAGAAAGCCCCTGGCTATGCTTCCCTCTGGACGCGACATATTGCGAACGTATCCTTTGATGACACCATTCATCCTTTCGAACGGCATCATGCTGTGCAGGAATGTCAGCCCGAGTTGGATGATGTCCTCCATGATATGGACCAGCAGATGCACCATAACATCGAAGAATGCTGGCGGGAATTACATCTATAGCTCGCATAGTATCACCACGATCTCTTCCTGTAGCCTTCTGAGTTGCCTCACGTCAACCGACTTCCGAGAGATGACGTCGAAAAAGTTGCATAGGCCAAAAAGCGTTTCACAGACATGCACGTCCATGATCCCACAGATTGCAACTCGAAGTATCTGCGTCATCAGCACGTGACAGTCGTGAGACTTCATCCCGCTGAACTTCTGCTTCGCTAAGTCTAGGTATCTGCTTATCTTCGCCGCGCAACCGTAACGAAGTTTTCCTCCTATGAGGCAGGTGAAAAACTGCTCGATCTCCTCCTGACTTAGAGTGAAGCACGCGGGAGGGAAGTCATTTTCGATTTTCTTGGCCTTTTTGCCTTTGCGACGACTTTCTGTGTCCTTCGCCTCGTCATCATCATCATCATCATCATTAGCGTGAAGCTCCTCCCTGATGCCCATTGATTTCAAGTCTGCCCTTGCTTTCGGCCCATCTTTGGTCCTCTTTGGCATGTTGAGCAGGGTACCAAGCAGACTCTCGCACACGTTCTTTGTGATATGCATGACATCAAGGCTGTGAGGCACACGGAGGATCTTCCAGTACGGCAAGTCCCAGAAAACATACCTCGTTTTCCATACCTTCAGCAGCGGCTCTGGCGCCTTTCGCTTCTTTCCCGGCTCTGGCGCCTTTCCCGGCTGTGGGCACTCTTTCCAATTTTTCAACAACTTGTATATTTCCTCGCCGCTCCTCGTACGCGGGCATCTTCGGGGTTCGGTTTCACCATCGAACAGATCCTAGCGTTTTCTCCATGAGTCATCATCGTGAAGCCACCTTCGATGTCCCATGAACACGGTTTTCAAAGACCCGGGATCTCTATCTAGCTGGCGATACGTTCTATCATCCATGCACCTGACACATCCAGAAAATCCGTGGACCACCTACCCCGCGACAGATCCGTAACCGAGATAGTCATGCACCATCGTGAGCAGTGTGACTCTCATAGGGAAATATTCTTTCTCTACAGCGTCCCACGTATTGGCTGGCGTTTTCCACAGCGTGTCTAGCTCCTCTTTCAGCAGCCCCAGATACAGATTGATGTCGTTCCCTGGTTGTTTCGGCCCTTCAATAGCATACTCATGTGAATGTACTTCCTCTTCATGCACAACTAGGCGGGAGGTTGTACATCCACACAAACACAGGCCAAGTGCTATGTGTGCTTCTCTGGCTGCCAAATAGATTGACTCCATCGGTGCTCGCGCCCAGCATGATGTTCCTTGGATCGTCCCCAAATTCTGGGTGTTCGAAGTTCAACGCTTGCCACTGGCTCGCATCTTTAGGGTGTCTCAACATCTTGTCTTTTTATTTATCTCCGGATCATTTATGTCATCTTCTCGCTTCTTCTCCTCCCTATCCGCGTGCCAACACGGGAGCTTTGCTACCTTAGGGTCCGTGAAATACCGCTGCAGACGAGGAGTGATCGGAAAGTACCACACCACTTTTCGAGGAGCTTTATTCCTCTTCTTGTATCGAGTGACGCCGCACACTGGACATATGGTAGACTCCGCGTGCTCGTCCCGATAAATGATGCAATTGTTCATGCACACATGGTATTTCACGTGCGGTAAATCCAGAGGACACGCGATTTTCTTTGCCTCGTCGAAACAGGTCGGGCACTTGTTCCCCTTGGGAAGACGTTCGTGCCAGAATGACATGTTCTCGTCGAAGCATGCGTCGGTCATTTTGTGTTTTACCTTCATCTCCAGAGCCATGAGCGTTACTTTCAGGCGGGTATCCTCGGGCCTCCATCCTTCATACAATGGATTAACCGCGTCTATCTCTAGTTGATCCAGCTTGGCTTTCTCTCGCGCGGTAGCTCTTGCGTTATCCGTCTGCTTGAGAAGCAGCTCTTGAATATGAGGGTCCTACACCCAGCCCATCGATGGTCCATCGTCGTCTGCTCCGACATCTTCATCTTCATGATCATGCCCTTCGTCTGCCCCGACATCTTCCACATCATCATGTCCGGCATCTTCTACATGATGACTGTGTACTGCATCTACTTCGTCATCATGTCCTAGAGATTCTTCGTCTCTCGCGCGCCCTCGCCGCGATTGTCTTGCTGTCGTTCCCCATTTCTTGCCCAGCCCCCATGGATGACTTCATAATCATCTTCATCACCTTGCCACCGATAGCCATCCATGAAACCATGCAAGAGTAGGTGGTCCCGCACCTGTACGGAATCCGGGTCAATAAGGCTCTTCAGCTTGCATCTTCGACACAGACATCTTATCTCCGTCTCGTTCTTTTGAAGCATCTCGGCCTTTGCGGAGCTCAAAAACCTATTCACGATGCCTTTGGTCATCGTGCAGACCATGGTCGCCTGTGGGGTAGAGCAAAACGATATTTTAGAACCAAAAACAAATTTGGCATGACTTTGCCTAAAAATAGGACCAAAAAGAATGCATAGTGCCAAATTCTCGTCGAAACGGAAATGAATCAACATTCCGGCAAAATATTAGCAACTATCGCATTTCAAATACCGGTACCTGCAAACACAAACATATGCAACACCACAAACATATGCAACACCACAAACATACGTAGATCTAGGCCATAAAAAGTGCATGTGTACGTTGTTGGAGGGACAAAAAAGTAGATCTACAACATAAAGAAAGCTTTCCCCTTGCTTGCCTATCAAAAAAAGGAAATTTAACCACTTAATTTGGGTGAATCTATGGTGCAAATGAGGTGAGGAGGAGGAGGCATCCAAGACAATCTTGGAGGAGGACGTGGAGAGAATGAAGTGGGGAAAGTGAGTGTGGTAGCTGGCTATCCAAAATATCTAGTTGCTCTCAGGTTACAAATGGCGCACCACCTAACAATGCGCCATTAGTAACCCTAGTACTAATGGCGCACCTGTTACGAGGTGCGTCATTACTAGTTTTGCAAAAAAAAAATTAGTAGTAGTGCATCGCGGTTGTGGTGCGCCATTACTAGTTTGAACTAGTAATGGCGCACTATAATCTGTTGCGCCATTACTAGTTTTGAAAGAAAAAATAAAAAAAATTGTTAGTAGTGGTGCACGGAGTGTGTGGTGTGCTATTACTAGTTAAAACTAGTAATGGCGCACTAAACCCTGGTGCGCCATTACTAGTTTTGGAAAAACAAAAAAACATTTGTTAGTAGTGGCGCACCGTGGGTGTGGTGTGCCATTAGTGATATGGACACTAATGGCGTACCTACACATGGTGCGCCACTGCTATATAGCAGTGGTGCGCCATTAATATCCATATTAGCTATAGCCCTTTTCCTAGTAGTGTACCATTCATCAAGTAGTTGTGTTGTCATGGCTTCAAAACCTTCTTCACGTATGTAAATGTAAATGCATCTTGTTTTTTAAATAGGATTTTTCTTTTATATGTCTGCCCATATCTTCACTTGGTTGTCTTGTTGGACTGCCTATGTTTAAAAATGTGAACTTCTAACGTAGGTGATGTGTATGCATTTTACTCTTAGTTGAAGTTAGTAGAGTGTTGCTTAGATTTTTTTGATGAATTACCGGTGAACTATGTCACCAAGTGTGTTTGGACTTCCCAATGTTTCATATTTTAGTGTATATCTTTCATTTTTGTTATCATTTTCATGGTATAGAGAAGTAGCTTGGTTGTTAAAAAGTATTTCTGCTCATGCTTCATCTTTTTTATGTGGTACTGCCTTGGGTCACATGGTTGAACTTCTGGTTTTAGTTATTTGTTTACAATGGAATTTGGTTGAGCTTCAGTTTGCGCATTGTTTTACTGCTTTGTTAGGTATTATTGAACTTCTGGACATTGGACATTCATGTATATGTAGTACTTGCTTTGGTGTAGATTGTGGATTAAAACTAAGCTGCCTTTTTACTTCCATTTTTGTAGTTGGTGATGAATTTAATAGTTCTGAAAAGAATGCCTGTGATCAAGATGGAGCTTCAGAAGTTAATACTGATGCTCCAAGATCTGATGCGGCTAAAGCACATATTATTCCTTTGACAGTAATTGCTGAGGTTGCTTCAAGCCTTGAGAAAAATTTAAGCCTTGCGGATCTTGCTTCTACAACTCTTGCTTCATCTAGTATGTGCAACTCCTTTTTTTTAATTCTCGAGCCATGTTTTTGAACTTGTTCTTGTTGTGTGTTTTGTATTTGTTCCTGACTCTTTTCCTTTTGTTATGTTATTGTTGAGCTCATAGTTGGGCATGGCTCACAGTTGGGCATGGCTCTATTGCTAAAGAAGACGTGTCGTGTCCAACTGATGGCATGGTTGCCCCTGTGAAGAAGAAATTCAAGAACACCATGGAGAGGAAGCATTTAGTTGGTGAAGTTACTCCTTGGGGAGCCCACATGTTTCAAAGGCTGCAGGACAAGTGAGGATGAACTTTCTGAAGTGGAAGGCCAAGCCTGCTGTGGTACGCCACGTCGTAGTCCTTGTGTGCTTGCCACTGCGGCGCCTACACCTTCTCTGCTTGGTGCTGGTGCATCTGGTAAGGGCAAGAAATGCGGCGATTAGCGCAAGGTTGCACCGGCAAAGGTTAACAAGGGTTGCAAGAAGCATTCTCGTGTTAATCTAGATGACCAGTGTGATGCTAATTTCAACGCTGATGGCGAGGATGATGACGACGAAGCTGCTGCTGCTGATCAGGTATGAATCTCTCATGTTTGCTGTTTTTGAGAACATTCTAGATTTTTTGTTATATTTGTGTATGTAGTACTGCCTTGGTGTACATAACTAACCTTCTCCTTGTATACATGAAGAAATTAGCTGACTTGCTTTGTTTACATGGTATTACTACCTTTGTGTACATAGCTGAACTTTTGGATATATACATGAAGGAATTAGCTGAACTTCTTGGTATACATGGTTTTAATGTCTTGGTGTACATACTTGAACTTCCGCTTTGTAAATTTCTAACATTTAGAAAGCAGCTTAACTTCTGGTCAAACTTGGTTGTACTGCCTATGTAAACATAGTTGAACTTCTGAAATGTACAGTGCTAACATTTAGAAAGCAGTTGTACTTCTTGTTTTTTATTGGTTGAACTTTTGTTATATACATTTTTTGGTCCATGCTCTATTTGCTTATGTAGTTTTTCCAGTTCAGGATTAGTGAACTTTTGGTTTAGTTTGTTTATCTCATTGTTCTGCCTTTTTTTCCTGTCATTGTATTTTTTTTGCAGTATCAGCTTGTGAAGCGGCCTGAGCTGAGGAAGATAGGAGGCAAAGCAGTGGAAGAAAGTGATGAAGGAGGAGATGATGTGAAACGTTTTCACAAGACGGTTCGCCGCTCACTGAAAGAGGTCAAGTTGTGCACAATATTGCTAGATCTTAGGCACAAGGAGAGGGTTATCAAGGCTAGTTTTGGTTGTTTGTTTGATTTGAAGGTTGATTCCAACATTTCTCGTCCTTTGATGGGCCACATCTACACCAGGATTGACTCTTCAACTATGATTCTGGACATGGGTTAGGCGAACAAGGTTTTGCGAATTACAAGTGATGTTGTTCACCATCTTTTTGGATTCCCTAAAGGTTAAGGTACCCCTCCTAGGCCCTCGGAGGATGGGTTTGATGATGTTGTTATGAGGCTGAAGGCCAAACTTGGCTATGAGAGGAGTGATGATATCAAGACAAAGGATCTGCCGAAGATCCTCGGGGAACTTGTGAAGGATGAGACGAAGGATGACATGGCTCTGTAGGTGTTTTACCTGATTCTTTTCATGAAGGTTATTATTCCTGGTACGTCTACACGAGTGTCCAGGGAGGCAGCAATGGCTGAGGATCTTGTCTTTGAAGATATGGCAAATATGGACTATTGCCAATTGGTTGTTGCTGATCTTCGAAGGGCTATTACTAGGTATCAGCAAGGGACTAGCAGAGTAAAAGCTGGCACTGGTTGTGGCATCACGCTGCTTGTTCTGTATCTGTACTGCCTTATCACGGGCAATAGGCCTAATTCTAACTTAAGAACTCCTCACATCAATTTCATAGATCAGGCCAATCCTTTTGAGCTTGCAGCTGCTGACTTGGATAAGAAGGGTGATGATGACCCAACTAATTGTGTCTTTGGGAAACTGTCTGTGAGTGTTTCAAGGCATCATTTTTCCTGTATAGTTTAACTTGAACTTCTGATACTATCCTCAATATTTGTTCCATGTTCCTTCATTATTTTTTGATGCGTTGACTTTTGTTTTGTATGTAGGGAAAGACACAAGCTGAGGTTGTGTTCTTTAGGCATATTGAACGTCCTATTCTTACTATGCCTTGTGCCATCGGCCTAGGGAGTGGAGCTTCCCCAAGATTTGAATTCTCTCAGATGTCAATATTGGTGCTCCCCCTGTAGATCCAGGGGGTTCTTCTTCCCGTGTAAGTGCTACAGGTGGCGTTTCTTCTAAGGGTTTGTTTGATGTTGCCAATCTTTCCCTTGTTAGGTTGATGGTCTTCTAGAAACTGTTTGTGGGGAGATGACCCGTGTTTCGACAACTCTTGAGCCTCTTAGTCATGTCAATTGGATTCTTCCTCCCGGCCATGGTTTTGACGCTCAGTCTTCGAAAGGTTTTTTCAATTGAAGCTGATTTCTTGCTGATCTTCGTTAGAGAACTTCCCACCTTCGGACTAGCTTTGGGCTGTTCAAGGAAATGCAGGATGCTCGTTGCAAGACTTTTTAAGATGAGGCTAGTGTTGTTGTCAGTCAGATTCAGAGGAAAGATTATGTTTGTTTGGGTCGTGAAGGAGGCCATGAGGAACATATGGAAGAGGTTTGTTTATGTTGGCTTTGATAGTTGTTTGAATTAATGTTCATAGTTAGCTTTCAGTTATTACTGTTTTTTGTCATAGGTGACCCTTCTTGATTTCATGTGTTCTGAACTTATTTTTTAAGTAATTGTGTTTCATAGTGGACCTTCTCTGTTTACAGTATCAGAACTTCCAGGCCTACAGTATCTGAACTTCTAAGCTTAATTTCCATAAGTCGCCCTTTTTCCTTTGTATGATAGAAGATTGATATCTGCCCTTCTATGTTTACTGTCTTTGGTCTTCCTCCATGTGTCAGTGATCATAGCTGACCTTCTTTAATTATATAATGTGAACTTGTCCTAATTAGACATTGTGTCCTATATGATTTTTGTAGGATGTTGATGATGGTGCTAGGGTTGATGAGGATCTTTTACCTGAAAATGAAACTGTCCCTGTGCATGAATCTGCTCCCACAAGTGATTTATTTGTTGATGAGGTTCATGGCAGTGATCCTAAAGTATCATTTTTCTTGTCCATTTGTTTCATTTTGATTTTCCTTCTTGTACATTGTTCTTGCTGTAGAATGACAATGCTAGTGTTCCTTTAGAGAAGCTTGCAGACATGGCTGTATCAGGCACTAGCTGCTCCGATGGGCTGGATCCAACTAAACCTCAGTCGTCCATCAGTGCTGGGGTTTTTTATGCTGAGAATGGCAAGACAGTTGGAGATATTATTTCAGAGAAATATCCCATCGAGGCTGTTGTTGAGACTGGTAGTGCTCATGCAGGCCCGGAGAAGTCTCCTACAGCAGAGCCATCAGTTGCTATTGATGCTGGTTCTCTAGCTATTCCTACTGCATCACAACCAACATTTTTTTCTTGTTTTAGATTCTCCAGCTACTACTGGTGTGCTTGTCGATGACACTGCAATGTCTACTAGAGATGATGATGAAGAGACTGAAAGTGATAGCTTGGGAAAGGAGACTGATCCTTCCAGTGTTGCAACTAGTCTAGGCAAGAATCCATAAAGAGAGGAGCATGCTTCTCTCGTCTTTCCCCATCCCCATCCTTTTGTTGTTGGTTTGAGTCTTTGATATCCATGTGTATTGTCTGTGTGGTGCAAGTTGAACTTCTGGTTTGTGCTTTGTCATGTGGTTTGTAAATAAAGTGAAGTGAAGCTGTTTTTATGTGGGGAATGGTTTGTGATGCATGGGTTGTGATGTTTATTATGCTGTGATTTTACCTTTCGGTGTAGCAGCTGAGATGTGCATGTTTTGTTTGTTTCTCCTGTCGTGATCTATGAGTTTGTATGTTGCTCTTAATTTCTATGCTTTTGTTGAGAAGATAGTGAACTTATTGTCATCTGAAAGAAGGTTTATGACTTTTATTTCAATGTAACTAGGCTTAAGAATGATCGTTCTAAGAGGTGAGTGCAGCTGGTCAGAATTTATATTCATCTAACTTATGAAATTCCTGTGGTTTTATACCTGAACTTCTTTACATTTTTTGCTGAACTTCTTTACTTTTCTGCTGCTGAACATCTAAATTTTTGTACTGTCTGTTGTTATGTAGCTGAACTTCTATGCGATGAACTTCTAGAGTTTCTGATGTTGAACTTCTTTACTTTATTTTGCTTATTTTAGATCAAAGATTATGTTCCAAAATAATGAGTGTGAAGCTACTATTGAAGATGACACAATGTATTTTTCTCCTTGCAGAATGCTTTGATCTAATGTAGCTGAGGTTGCATTGTATTGTCTACGTGCCAAATACCAGGAATCAGAAACACTCATCCTGCTGTATTGCGTTTGTGTAAGTCAACCTATAGTAATTTCTTTTCTGTTGTTCTTTACCATATTAGTCAAAATTTGTTGGTCTCATTGTATTTCATATGTTGATGTTATCATAATTATATTAGGACAAGATTTTCATACGGCAGTTTGATTCCCGTGTGAGGAAGTACTTCTTAGCGACTGGTCCAGATAGCAAGGGTGTGCATGATTATGTAAGCAATATTTTTGTTCTTTGTCTCTGTATTTGTTTCCACTGTGATCCTCTTGGTTTATATTGTATATGTTTTGTGCTCTTGATATTAATTTCAGGTTTAATGATTTGTGTGTTTATCTTGCGTCAGGTTGTTTTTCCCACTTTTGACCCACCTGAAATTCCTGCTCACTTGGCTGGTGTGGGTCATTGGGTTTCCATATTTCTTGACCTGAAGAATTCAAGGTTCCATCTTCTCGACTCCTTCTATGGACTAATTGATGATTGTGCGGTACTCGTGTTTCGGCAGATGTCTGATAACATCAAGAAGCTTTGGACCGATTCCAGCAATAACAAGGAGACACCCTTTAGTCCACTTTCTATTAACCATGTCCCTTTGGATTGGATTGATGTCCCCCAACAGACTAACAAGTATGAGTTCCACTTTCTCCCTATCACTTTCTTTTGAATTATAGTTGTACATAAGCTGTAACGTCTTTTATGCTTTGGCTTTCTTTTGTTTTAACATTGTTCTTTTTGTTTGATGATAGTATCGATTACAGATTCTTCATTCTTATGAATATCGATTCGTTTCATGAAGGGGTTCTTGCAAACCATTCCCATGATAATATCTTGGATATCGGGATGACATGGTTGTCCTCAATTGCTTCTTCTAACTTGTTTGAAATAGACTTCCATGATCTGTTTGGCTACTATTCATGTACGTCTTGAAACTTGGACTCCTTCCTTGGACTATAGCTTTTATTCTACATGCACTTCACTGTCTTTTATTTGCATGTGTATTTTGCTTCAGTATTTTTTCATGTCAATGCATGCTTGGACTGTAGCTTTTATTCTACATGAACTTCAGAGATGATACCTTTTTATGCTTTTGTTAGCTATAGTTGAATGTTTTCCATTTTCATCAGTTTATCTTGAACTATGCCTCGGGGTTGTGCCTGAACTTCATTAGTTTTGAAATGAAACACATTTTTAGGTCAACTTGAGTAGTAATCATGTCATCTATGTGTACATTGTGTTGTACCTGAACTTCAGTTATATTGAATGGTCCTTTTTTGTTCTTTGATAGTGGAGCCATTGGACTTGACCGATACCACTACTCATTCCTCGGGTCATAGGAATACCATCCTAGGGAGGAATCGATGAGTACAACTTTGAGAGAAGATGATAGCTCTCGAGCCCTTATTCCTTACAAGTTGGGGAAGCAGCCTGTCGGTATTGGTGCTGCTCCAAATACCCCTTGCTCCAGGAAGGTTGGTGCAGTCGAAGCAGAGGTGATTTCGTTGGATGATGATTTTAAGAAGATTGCTTACCTGAAGAAGGGTAAATCTGCTAGTGCTACTGTTGTTGGGAGAGCTGGGAAGAATGTTGTCAACAGCAGGAGGAATCCGACAATTGAGTCTGGAAACATAACTTCCTCGAAGAGAGTAGCAAGATTGCCTATGAAGTGACGTTTTGCTGTCGCTCCCCTAAAGAAATACAATTACCCTCATCTATCTGAGGCCTGGAGGTTGAAACAGTTTGTGCTTAGTGAAGATTGTTTGAAGAAGTATTCTGAGTGAGTATTCTTCTTATGTTTTTGCTACTAGACATGCTATTTTTGTGAACTTCTGATGTTATGGTATTTGAACTTCTATTCATTCTCCTTGTCTTGGAGTTGCGCCTCTGATATTTTTCCCATCCATTAAATCTGTAGGACAAGCTACTCCATGTTAACCATCCCTAGGAATGTGATTGACCTCACAGGTTGTGTCCATTATACTCTTTTCGGTGAAGGGCAGCAGATGGAAGGAGACGTAATGGACTTTCTCATAAACTTGTGGAAGGATAAGCCGGAGACCTCTGAGATCTTCTCTTGTGCTGAAACGGTTGTTCTGAGTCCCTGCTTCATAAATTCTTTTTGTTCTTGTAACCCTATCTCCCATTTTTGCGCTAGTTTTGGTGAAGTGGCATTGGGAGGTGTTTTAATTTGTCGTGATTATTTCACGTTCTTAATCTTTTGTTTATGGTCTGTTTGTGAATGTAGTACTGCCTGGAGTATGATTTTTTTCCATGCATCAAATCCAAAATTTGATGTAAAAAACCGGCTGCACTCCTCTCAATATTTTTTCGAAAGGAAGAAGATATTCTTAACGCAAAGTTGGTTAGGTTTTCATAACTCTTGTTTTTTTTATTTTATGTACATCCTTTTGCTGAGTTTGTCAAGAAATTTTTTTCTTCTCGGCTGTTCAATACTTATGGTTTATAGTTTGTTTTCACCATTTTTTCAATCTTGGCGGGTTTTTTGATACTTTTCAAGCCAATTAACAAAATAGCACACTACAGTGTGTATGTGCTTAATACATATCATGGGAGAATTGACATCCTTTATTCACTTCCTTACTCTAATAAGGGACTTTCATGAAAAAGTTTCCATGGAGACTGCCAAAATATCGTGAGTGTTTCTTAGCCTGAACCTCCCGTCATATTCTCTTTTTGACATGAATTTTATTCTTCCTTCCGTTGACAAAATATTTTTATATCTGTTTGATAATACTGCTTCAAAGTTGTGTGCTTGAACTGAATATCATTTGATAGTTGAACTTCTGGTATCATTTAGTTGCATTTATTGCAAGTGTCACTTTATGTACCAGAACTTAGCTATTTTTGTTAAGATGTTTTTGATTTTATCATATTTGTCATTTCTGGCAGATTAAGAGAATCGTTGGGTTGCTGGAGGAGATGTAAGGCAAGGCTGAGTACAAAGCAAGCAAGCAGCAAAACTGGGTGACTATTGCAAAGAGGCCGACTTTTATTGATGTCCCAAAGCTAATGAATAGTGATTGCGGTTTCTTCGCCGTGAAGATCTCCTCTACATATGATGGCGATAAGCTTGTTGAAGATTTTGGTGATGCGGAAGTATGTTTTGTCCTTGTTCTTGTCTCATCATCCTTTCATTTTTTGTGTGTTTTTTCCGACACGCTCCTGTTGTGGTTTTAGTTATCCTTTACTGTATTTTTGTTCTTCATTCTTTTTTTTGCAGGCTGTTGTAGATGACTAGAAGGTCGAGTTCATGCGCACTCTAGTCTTCAGCAAGAAGAATGAAATTGTGCGTGGAGAGCTTCCTGCAGAGATCCAGTCCTTATGCCCATGAATTCTGCGTGTAGAAACATTGTTTTTAGTGTAGATTTGATTTCGTAAAGATTTGGTTTGATAATGATTGGAACGATTTCGTAAAGATTTGGTTGTAAGAATGGTTTAGCAATTTGTATATCTATAGTTTCAGCACTATTATTATGTTATAGAGGACAAATGTATCTCAAATGAAGAATGAGTGGCTTGTGAATTTCAAAGTATTGCATCATTTTCAGTATTCCAGTGTTGTTTGTTTTTCCCCAACATATGTACTTGAACTTCTGCCTTGGTTCTGGCTGAACTGCTAGTTTTTTGTGGACAGTGTTTTTGTCTACAAATCCAGTGTTATTAATTTTGGCCGCAACATATGAACTTGAACATCTGGTTTCAGATGGAGAGAATTTTTGTGTTGTAGAATGTATTATTATTTTTCAACTCAATCAAGATGTAGCCTTTTGCATAGAATCTATATGTGCTTTTTTAACTGCAAATAGTTTTCAACTAGAACTTCGTGCAAAATTATTCTCATACACTCCTTTACATTTCTTTATCTTTGTCGGCATTCTACCTGAACATCTCCAGGTATCCAAACAGAACTTCATATCTGCACGCGTCGTCTTAGGATTATTAGCTTAGTTTATACGACAATACTTATTTGTCAAGCATATTGTTCCTACATTGATTATTATACCAGAACTTCTTCTGTAAGCTTACTTGGACTTCATAATGTATATTTATTTTATTCACGCTTGATCTTTTATGAAATACATCACCACCACCTTCTCTCATAATATACCAAAACTTCTACAGTAAGATTACTTGAACTTCATAATGTATATTCATTTTATTCCTGCTTGCTCTTTTATGGAATACATCACCAGCACCTCCTCTCATAATATACCAGAACTGCCACAGTAAGATTACTTGAACTTCTACTGTATAATTTCGTTGAAAATTCTAAAATAGAAGTTCAATTAAGCTTCTCCTAAATTACTGTTCAATAGTGGAATAACATTTCATACACTGACATGACATAAGTTTGCTTTGTTTAATCGACCTAGTCTAATTGTTCATCATCCTTACGCTCCTCCTAGGCTTTGCGGGTAGTGGTTTTTGTTTGACATTGACCTCTTCCTCTTCATCTTCCTCTTCCTCTTCTTCGATGATATCTTCATCTTCGCCTTCCTCATCCTCCTCTTCATCTTCCACCACTTTCTTGATGCTGGCTCTAGGTTTTGCTTACTGTTTCTTTTCTGGCTTTTGGCTCGTCTCAGCTTCTGCGCGCTTCGGACATGTTCGTGCATTGTGTGCAGCATATTCCTTGCATATGCTACAAAGCCTGCTGCTAGCTTTCTATGGTGTGGTCCCTTGTTTTGTTTTAGAACTTTGGGCTGCTGTTTTTGAACTTTGGGCTGCTTGACCTCCTCGGCATCGTTTCTTTCTAAGAGTGTTGGACAAGTGAGTTTGTTGTGTCCTGCAACCTTTTTGCATACACTACATTACCTATGTCCAAGTGGCACTCCATTCTCATCTATAATGACGACTCTATCTGCATATGGTGTCTTTATTTGAGCTCTCTAGTCACTTTTCTTTGCTGCAGAAAGTTTCTTCCTACCGTTTATTTCAGATTACAGCGGCAGTTTTATCGTCTCTTGGTGTAGCTATTGCATTAATTGGTCAACATCATGCTTGCATCGGTCGGCTTCAGCAGCGGTCTGGAGCATTTTAGCTTCATAATAGTGAAGGACATCTTCAATTTCAGCATCCTCTTCAACCATCCTTTCGTCAGCATCTGCTTGATTTCCTGAATGTATTGCATCAAGTTCTTCCACGAGCCTCTTGGGAACATATAAGGCTCTGTCATATTGTTGTTCACATCTCATCGCTTTCTTGTTAACCATCAAATTTAGCTGCAGCAGGATGTCTTGCTTGGATAGTCTTGAGCTGCCATCCGATGCAATTGTGTTGTAGTCTATTGTATCAAATATTGGTTGTGATTTCGCAGTCTTTGTGTACCGTTTCAGGATATACTTGTCTGGAAATTTGTCAGGCTTCAGGTAGTCCAGTATGTTCATTATGTGAAGGCATAATAGACCGCATTTGTGATGAATGCAGAATACATAGTTTGTGAGTCAGCAATGAGTTTCATATATTGATATGATACTACTAGTTTAGCTATTTAATGATTTTGTTTTTCCGCTCACCTGTGTGTATCCAAAGCTTGCATTCACACTAATATATTTCATTCACTAGGTCAGCTACAACCTGGAATTCATGCTTTGACCAGGCAAATCTTTCTTCATCATCATGGCCACCCTTGTTGTGGTAGTACACAAGGTACTTAGGGGGCTCTCCTGTCTTTGTTGCGTGAAATAGTGTGACTTTTCTCATCCTATCCATCATCTCGCTGTACACGGCTCTCGTGTACTTGATAGCCATGTCTTCCTCATAGCCGTAATTTGTTTTTGTCACAGGATTTTTCTGCACATGTCAAAAAATAAGATATTAGTCGAGCAGAGTCATGGATTTCGTTTCAATACCAAGTGCTCATGTTCAAGGAAGCCACAATATGGGGGAGTTTTTTGTCTTAGTACCATGTTAGCCAATGTTTTCTCATTCTCCTTCTGCATTTGAGTTTGTATGCAAGCATTTACCCGCCTAGTAAACTTGTGTAGGTTCTGGGTACCCTAGACAAACCCTCTCTTGAGCACGTGATTCATGCTCTCGCTTTGTCGCGTAGAATTCATTCTACCATAGAAAATGTTCTTGTATTATGCTGATATCCATAGTTTCCTATCACTCCACAGCTGCATCATCATCTGGTCATTCTGCAGGTTGTACTTCTGCACGAGTGCAGCCCAGGAAGCTTCAAACTCTGTTGGCATTAGCAGCCAATTTAATATAGCTGCGAACTCCTCTTTGAATGTCGTATACTTTTTGTACAACAATGCTCACTACTAGGGAAAAGGCTACTAGCAGCGCGGGTAAAATGGCTACTAGTAGCGTGGGTACTCGCGCTACTAGTATCACGCTCGAGCTAAAAGTTAGTAGTAGCATGGGTCGAACCCGCGCTACTACTAACTTTGTTAGTAGCAGCGAGGGTTCAATCCGCGCTACTGCTATTATGAAGCACGCTGTTACTAATGAAATAGTAGTAGCGTGTCTATAGTCCCAAAGCTACTAGTATCCTAAATACTAGTAGCGTGCCATTTTATCCCCACGCCATTACTAACTTATTAGGAATTAAAAAAATCAACCAAATTCATTCTATCACACAGTTGTCGTATCTTCTCCAGTTCCTCATTGTAGCAGCAACTCAAGTATAATTTCATTCTATCACACAGTTACATACGCAACTACATTCCTCCTTGTAGCAGCAACTCATGTATAATTCCATTATATCACACAGTTACATAAGCAACTACCTACGTAAGTTTTTATTGCCCGATCCGAAAATTGGACCACTCGTCAATGTGCAGCGCCTGCCCGGCCTGATCTCGCGGCCTGCAGCTGCGAGGAAACACATTGGATAGCCACGAAGAGTCACACCTGACTGACGGCAGCCGCCGCCTTGAGTTGTAACGCAGTCACGTCCCTCGCTCTGGCCCTCATCTCCAACTGGACCGGTTGATGTCGTCCTTGTGCCTCGCCACCAGCGGACGGAGGAAGCCATCGCACACGTGCCCTGCTCCCCGCACTCTGAAACCCAAACATCATTTAGATTCAGATTCAAAATTGGCCACATATTGAATCAAGTATATCTGAATGTTGATCATCTCTCGGGCTCGGGGTGTCGGTCGACTGCTTACCCGTGTGCTGGGGTGACAGAGGTAGAGAACGAGCAGCAGCTTCGCTCCTCTGTACATCAGCATCCACGACACCGTCCAGTCCATGAACCTCTCGACGAACGTCATCGTCGCTACCAGAACCCTGCAGCATTACAAGCAAAGGTTCAGAAACTTCAGATTCTTCAGAAGAATGGCACGAAAAAACAATGCGGTACATGTAGATGCCAATGTGCAACTTTTTTTCTAGAGATTCTGATTTAAGTTGTAATGCACAATTGAAGCTATAAGCTATTTCCTAGTAGTGAAAAGTGCAGAGAATAGTTATATAAGAACGCATATAGATTTAACAAGTGCATAGAAAACATAAAGCCCAAAAGAAACACAGAATAAGGCAAATCATGCAACCACATAATCAGGTTAACTTCTATTTACTCACAAATCAAATGACATCAAAATCAACATACTGTCATTGGTCCTCGACACAATGGGTGCGAAAGAGGCTGACTAAGATCATAAAAAAAATATAAGATGGAACCAAGACAGTCATATTTCAGTCCAGACATATACGAGGACATATCATGAGGCAAATACAAAGTAGCAATGAATAGATAAGACATGCTGGATCGGTTTTCCTCAGTTAAATATAGTAACTGTTATGCAAGCAGTCATAGTGTACATTTTACACTAAAGCAATCATTTATTTCATCTTGAAACAGAGACACCAAAAAAGGAGGAAGTATCAGGCACACATTTACCTTGTCAGAAATCAGATACTCGGCATGCAAGCAATCTGAACAATTTCCTTATCAATGCCAAGTTCCCGCCCACCAAACTGGTTGCATGGGAAAGCAAAGATCTTAAAACTTGTAGTCCCATAAAATTGTTAGCATAACATATCGTAACTCAAAATCAAGGACTAATCATATGAAGATAGATCATCCCCTGGTCCTTGTACTTCTCGTAAGTTCCATGTAACAAAATACAATTGGTTAGAATCGAACCAAAACCACGCGTGCTGCACGATGGCGTCGAAATCTCACTTAATGGATCACCAAATGTGAAATCCCTATAGACTTGGCTGTAAATCTAAAAATTTCTAGTTACCTATTTCTAAAGTGCAAGACACAGGACATCCATTATGAATTCAGAAACTATAACATCAGTTTTTTTTTCTTCTAAAGTGCACATCTTTCACTTATTTGCATGTAGCAGTTGCCATGTATCCATTGTGAATTCAGAAACTATAACATTAGTTTGGTCGTTTTTTTGCCATGACAAAAATATTAAATAAGATACAATACATGGTGAAGTGATGAAGTGCCAATTTCTCTCTCCTTCCCCTTCTGCATTTTTATTCTTTTAGATGATGTGATGTACAAATTATCATCAGCCTTTATGTACTTACATCTTTATAAATAAATCATTCTGTTTATGAGTACAAGCATATTTGATTATTATTTAACTATTATTGCATCTATGCTTAATTGGGAGCATACAACTGTTTAAGTTCTTGCATACTATTCTTAATTGTGGGGTCATATTGTTCTGAACCTTTTATTATGTCCATCACATGCAGGTTTGAAGGTGCTGTGAAGGTGCTGTGATTTTGGACAGAAGGAAGGAAGGAAGAATAGTTTGCTCAATACAAGTCAAAAAGGAGGTCCTACACGCTACCAAAGTCAGAGCTGGACATTGGTAGAGAACAGGCTTGCCGCCCTGAGCTACAACAGAAAACCTGCAATATGCATCAGCCTAGTATGCGGTTTAATAGACAAGACTGTATCAAGATAACATATGGGATCCCTATAAGCAACACATTGGCTCGTTGCGACAAAAAAATTCAGAAGTGTGGTAGGGGTATCAGTAATTTTAGGAGGAAATTATTGCCGCTTAATTGAGGAAACTGAGCGTGCATGTGGTGTTTCTTGGACTTACTAATTTTCTATCTTGAGTTGGACATCAAGATGTTTGTATTTTCTTTGAGAAACAGATTGAGACATTGACTGTCAGCATTGTGCATGTTAATTCAAAATCATCCGGTCACCGGATATCCATTCTGTCACTTTACGAACACTTTGTGGTGTCAGGTTGGTTGCCTGCTGGAAGGAAGCATGGAACTTGTTGTTTATAAAAATGGGTATCAATTAGCCTAATCAGTGTCTGTTGGGACGTCAATCCCTGCATAAAAGTGCAGTAGTTTTATTTAGTGGAATCCTTGTGACATTCCAGTCTTGGTCTCCAATGTGACCAACCAACCAGAGATATAAATAGTGCAGCATCTACGTACAGAACATGAATAAACTTGATTGATTGCCTTGGGCAAGATAGAGATCTGTGAAGAGGGAGGAAGGAGAGGAGAGGAGAGGAGAGGAGAGGAGGGCATACCTCGGCTAGGAGTTGCTGCTGTGGGAGGCGCAGGTGGAGCCGTCGTGTACCTCACCGGCTCCAACATCCATGCGCGGCGTCGGCCCACAGCAGGGAGGCGTCGGCGGTCTCTTGTGACCTGTGTTGCATGAGGAATCTAGCCAAATTGAATCAGAAAATGGCAATTCTAATTGAATCAAACAACATCCAGGATCTGGCCAAATCGAATCCAACACACACACACACACACACACATGAAGGGAAGGTAGGGGGGAGACCTCAATGGCGTCGGTCGGAGCACCATCTCCATATCTCTCTCTCTCACACACGGGCATACTTAGGAAGACATACGATCGAGGGCGGAGAGACCTCCGGCGGTTGTATGACACGCTCACGGCGGCGGGCGGGCACATGCGCGGCGGAGGGGGGCGGGGGCGGGCAGCGGCGCGAGACAGGGAGCGGCGGCCGCGCGGCAGCCGGCGTGGCGCATGCGGTGGGGGATGGGGGCGGATGGACGGAGGAGAGGAGGTGGAAGGGAGGCCGGAGGCGAGTGGGTTGGGAGAGGAGAGGAGGTTGGGGATCTGGATCGGGCTGCGTTTTTTTAGACAAACGGGTGGGTGGGTGGTGTGGGACGGTTGGTGTGGTGGGGGTGCGGATCGGGCCGGGGTGGACACGCTTAGTAGTAGCATGGGAGTCTTACCTGCGCTACTACTACTTACTTAGTAGTAGCGCCGGTTTTATACCCCTCGCTACTACTATGGCCTATCCCGGGGGTATTGTTGGAGACCATTTAGTACCAGCGCGGGTTTATACCCCCCCCCCCCCGCTACTACTATCAACTTAGTAGTAGCGCGGTTTTTATACCCCTCGCTACTACTAATTAGCAGTAGCGCCCATTTTTAAACCGCGCTACTGATAAACTTCTGTGTATAAGGTTTTCCCTAGTAGTAGCTAGGTATTCCTTGAACTTCTTCGGGATGTGCCAACATCATAGCTTGTCGATAGTATTTGGGAATGATTGTGGTATAGCTTTCGCCATTGACGGACACTGGTCTGCATAAATTGAAAAACTGAAACTTGCTTCTTGCATTGATTGTGAACTTATGTTAAACAAGTACTTGAACTTCACAGGCAGCAGTAGGACTACCTAGTGATGTCACCCAAAGTTTTCTTATAGCAGTGTCATTGAACTTTTGTGGTACCAGTGATTGAACTTCATAGGTAGAAGTAGGACTATCTAATAATGTCACATATATTTTCCCTATAGAAGTGTTGTTGAACTTATGTTATACAAGTACTTGAACTTCACAGGTAGCAGTAGGACTATCTAATAATGTCATACAAATTTTTCTTATAGAAGTGTTGTTGAACTTCTCTGGTACCAGTGCTTGAACTTCACAGACATAACTATACTTTTCTGAGCATGTTACATATATTTTTCATACAACAGTGTTCTTGAACTTCTATGGTTCCTGTATTCGAACTTCACATCCAGAACAATATTTTTCTAAACATGTGACATATAATTTTGCTTCTCGTACTGTTGTTGGACTTCTGTGATACCAGTGTTTGAACTGCTTGGTTTACATTATTTTCAGTTAAAACTAGTATACCCAATATACACCCAGAGCTGAAAAGATAATGAAACTTGTAGAGTTTTTTTGATCTTACCAGTTAGAATGCAAGTTGGGTGTTTGTTGTTCATACATCGTACAAATGTATCGAACACCCACTTGAATGACTTTGCATATTCGTCTTTGATCAGGGCAATAGAAAATATCGTTGACTGCAAATGGTGGTTTGTTCCAACAAACACTCCAAGAGGCATATGAAATATGTTAGTCTTGTAAGTTGTGTCGAATGTTACGCAATCGCCAAAGTCTTGATATGCTCCTCGGCAGCTTGCATTGGAATAGAAAATGTTTTTAATTGATTTGTCGTTGTCTACTTGTATGTCATAGGAAAACTCATCATTGATTACCTTCGTGTCTTTAATGAAATATACAAGTTTCAATACATCATCCAAATCATCTTTCCTTGCATTCATGGCTTCCTGCAAATTATATGTAAACATGCATTTGTTATTTTTTGCTAGCAAGGGTGGTGACTTAGGATGCTATGTACATTTGTAGTATGTGCATTTTTCAATACTTACTAGTTAAGTAGGTCTCGTCTGGTGATGCTTAGGAAGAAGCTTCCACCTTAATTTTTGGTAGCATGAACATGATTGTTGTATGCTTGACATCATGGTACTGCAAGATCTTAACATACTCCAAAATAGTGGGGTCATAATTCTTGTGTGAGTGCAAGAATGCCAGCATGTCATCAGTTTGGATGAGGTGGTGATTATGGTTGTACTCAATGTCAACTACCACACATGTGTTATCCTCTTGCACCTTCACCCTAATTCTTGCATTGTAGCCTGTCCTCTACGATGTTTTGTTTCGCTCCTTGTCAGCCTCTAAAATAGAAGTTGTGTGTTTCTCTAGGAAAGCGCAAACAAAATACTTGTGATTGTCATTCCCTCCCATCTTCTTGTTTCAAAACCAGCGTGTCTGGTGTATTTCTTGCAAAATTCCCTGGCTTTCTCTACATTCTGGAAAAACATCTTTAGTCGTGGTATTAGATAATCCGGGAGATCCAGCATCTGCAGAAAAAGAAAAAAAAATCCAAACGGCAATTTAAAATGCAGTTTATAAATTTTTTATCTTGGAGGGAGCAGAAAAATTGCAGATGATACAAGATGCATATATAAATACTTAAATTTTGTTCACTTACATGCATGTATAATAGCAACTCCACCAGAGTCTGCTGCTGGCCCTCTAGGATGGAGCACGCCGGGGTTATTATTGCAGGGTGCAGGAGTGGATCACGAGGATGAAGGAGGGCTCAAGACGGCCTCTCTCTTGTTTACGTCCTTTTTGCGTGTGGTGGTTGTGGAGGTATGGCGATCCTGGTTTTAGTTTGCTCTTTTGTTCTATGAAGCAATCCATCTACCTCATGTCTCGTACGATCCTGAGTTGTAGCAGCAGCATCGTCATCCAACAGCGGTAGTGTGCAGAGCACTCCCCTCCGTGTGTGTGTTCCTGTTGGATTTGTCTTGGCATCTGGTTTACTTGCTGCCCTTTCACATTGACGAGCCACACCAGGATAACCTCCAGAGTTATACGTAGGACCTAAGCTAACACCCTCCTCCATCGGTGTGCTTGGAAGTCTACTCGTGGATACAAAGTATCCGCGGGGGATTTCCGGCGTCACCCAATTAGGTGCAGGTGCAAAGTGGTGCGGATCGGGCTGTGACCCAGCATCTTGGAAAGCTGCATGTGTTTCGGGTGTCACCCAATTTTGGTGTGGAGAAGATTGGGAATGTTGTTGGTGCGTTTGAGGTGTGGCACACTAAGGGGGCGGCACAACGCGTGCATGCTTAGGGTTGTGTACTTGCTGCTAAGAAGTTTTAACCTTCTTTCTGTGTCTCTCATCCTGCTGGCATAAAAACAAGAATGTGCTAGCACACAAGTCACATCTGCCTATACTGGTGTAGCTGAACCGAGCATTATTCACAGCCTGAACTTCTCATAAAAGTGTTGTTCATGTACATATTTTTCCTAGGGACATGTATCACACTCTGAACTGAGCTAAGCATCTGCCTATACCTGTGCACCTAAAGTGAGCACTCTTCATAGACTAAACCTCACATTCTGAAGTCTACCCTATTTTTTCCGTACCAGAACTGAGCACTTTCCACAAACAAAACTTCTGGTTTGAAAAGGGGAAATATTTTCTAGAGTTAAAAACCCGACCTTCATGTGTTTTCATGGTTGAACTTACTAGTGCATACCAACCTAACCTTCATGTGATCACATGTTTGTTTTATTTTCCTTTTTTTCACATAACAAGATACATACCAACCTGAACTCTAGCCCACTTACTAGTTGAACTTCACATGGCTTTTTACATATGAATGCAGGTAGATTTTTTAAATTTTTGCAGCCTGGACTGAGGCTCACACACTACCAGAACTTCACATGGCTGAAAGAAAATAACAGACAGCAGGAAGTTAAACCATACCTTGGATAGAAGTTTGGCCAGCCTTTTTCCAGCAGAAGATAGGCCACCTTGAGAGCAATTCATCGGAGAGTTAGGAGAGGAATCCCATGGAATTCTTGCAGAGAGCGCGAAATTCATCTGCGTGAAGCAAGAAGATCAGGTAAGGCAAGATTGAAGGAGGAGTCAAGAAGAGGGAGGAAGTTCATGTACTTGTGGTGCCGCGTTCATTGCTAGATTTGAAGGTGCCGCTGATGCGGCCTCTCCCGCTGATGCGGCCTCTGCCGCTGAGATGCTCCCTTGGCCGCGTAGTTCGCCATACCTTGTGCCTTGGCCTTCAATTGCTCTGCTAAGCCGTGGATAGAAGGAGGAGGCTTCTGAAAGTCCATGGCGGCTTCGTCGCAGAAGTCCTGCAGCGTTGCCACCTTCAGGTGATGCGGGCTCCCTCGCGTCGGTGGTCGGACGGGAGGTGGACACGGAGGGGAGGGGATGGATCCGTTCAGCCGGGTGCTAGAGACAGAGGGGAGGCGCTTGATCCGGTGGAGGTCGGTGGAGAATTATTGCGGAGGCCGGGAGGAGGGGCGAGGAGGGGGGCTGGGGCGGCCTCGGTCGGGATCGAGATCAGATGGATCCGGTTAGGGTGGGCTGGCAGTTCGGGAAGTGCGGGAGGGAGCAGTCGGGCCCTTATAGGGCTGGCTGTGATCCAAATAACTATTCTAATACCATGATTAGAATAGTGTTGTATATATATTCTAATCACAACCTGAACTTCCCTCTGTAGGAGCCCGACCTTCGGCCTATCTTCGCAACCGTGTCACCCTGCGCAAATTGTTCTGGTCAATCGTGTTCTGTGTGATGTAAGTGTAATCACCATATGGTTTTTCGAAACTAAATGCCCGTTTTAAATAGGAATCTCGCTCATTGGCGGATTTGCTCTCGGGTCATGATGAACATGCGTCTGTGGCAATTTTACTGCTTGAGTTGTTTGACCTGAACTTCCCCCAGTGCTAGGTTGAACTACGCAAACATTGCCCAAATGAGGCTTGCGTTATACTGTTGGAAAGCTATGGACACGAGTATGATGACCAAAGCTGAATTTTCGGGAAAATGTGAAGCGGTTTAGGAGCAGTTTTGAAAACTGTTTTTTCTTCATACAAAAAACATGAAACGTATTTTTGATCATATTTATAAAAAATTTATCGAAACGAGGCAAATAATATGGCGTTTGAAAGCTGCTACAAAACCGCTCCTTCCACATGTTGAAAGTTTTCTATTATTCGCTATGGTTAAAGAGTAATTTGAAAAATCGTAGAATTTCAAAAACTGAACAGCCGAGTTCGTATTTTCAATGCCATTTCTAAACGCCTAATCCAATTGAGGCAAATCATATAGCGTTTGAAAGCTTGTGGAAATGCGCTACTTTTTCATGTTAAATGATTTTTCTAATGTTGAGTGATTCAAAAGTAATTTAGAAAACGGTACAAGTTCCACTGAGTTCGTATTTTCAAGCTAATTTTTAACCATACGTCCGAATGCAGCAAATGATATGGCATTGGAAAGCATGGACAAATGCGAAACATTTTAGTATATATTGTTTCTCCCAATTCCTTACGGTTTTAAGTCAATTTTGAAATGGCTAACATGGTTTTTTGACTGTAATTTCTACAAACTTTACCGGAATGGGGCAAATAATATATAGTTGAAAAGATATGGAAAATTCGAAACTTTTTCATGTAGATGGTTTTCTCTGATTCCTAGCAGTTTTCAAGTAATTTTGAAAATGGCGATATCATGTGTTTTTCTTTATTGCAAAACAGATTCTTCGAAAATGCACCGCGTGAAGAACTTGAACTTCTCGACATGTCTACTTGAACTTCACTCTACTTTTGACATGCTTTTTTTCTCGTAGCTCTCCATCCACTCACCGGAATTGAGCAAGTGATATACCGATGGAAAGTTGTTGTAAACACGCAACTTTACCGTGTTGATAATTTTTTTATACTCGCGAGGGTTTTAAAAGTTTTTCATCTAAAATTCATTCTGTGCAGTAGTTGAACTTCCTGATGTTTTCACGTTGAACTTCTGTGACGTATTTTCATTTGTAATTTTCTCATCCATTCGTCAGTGTTACACAAATGATATTCCTTTTGTACAAACCTCTCTCATAATAATTTTTTTAACTTTGTCCAACCGAGGACTTGAACTTATAACAATAAAAAAATTTGGACCTTGCCTTTTTATTCATTTTTCTCATATTCAACACACACAATGTAGTTCATGAACTTTTTCCATTTTTTAATTTGAATTTTGGTTTTTATTTTTAAAATCAAATTGCTCCCAAATAATATACTGAACTTCTTTATGGATTGAGAGAATTATTGTAGCATCCCAAATTTTCAGTTTGGAATGTTATACATAGGTCATCATATGCATATCATATTTTATTGCATTTTTGGTTGATCCAAGAAATTCTAAGCAACTCAAGGACCCACGGAGAGAGTTGGGGATTTCGTTATTTTTCATATTTGAGTTTTTCTCAAATTTTGAAAATAGGATCGTTTGGTTTTAATCATTTTCTCTTCGAATATTTTGAGTGTTAAATAAAAGAGAGGAGATAATATGACTTCTCCAAAATAAAAGAAATATTGGAGGAAAAATGTTAAAATCAAATAAGAATTTTATTTGGACTTTTATTGCTATTTTATTTGAATTAGGAAAATTGTGCGGTTTTTCAAAATTACATTACTGGCCCAAATAAATGTTCACTTTGTCCGCAATATTATTAGAGGACCGTGAAAATTTATTTCACGATTTTTGGACTCCGTTTAGTATTTCTTTTGTTTGTTTTTCCGTGTCAGATTAACTTAAAAAAAAGTGCACCAACCTAACGGGTCGTGCCCGACCCGGACACCTCGCCTGCCCGGCCTTTATAAGGCTGAAGCCAACCCCGCCCCGAAAGCCTAGCTGTGCCTCAAACCCCGCGCCGCGCCTTCGACCCCGCCCACCGCCCACCACCGTCGACCGCCCCACCGCCGGAGTCGCCGCCTCCGCCGACCTCACCGAGGTAGCCGCCGCCGCCGTCCCGGTTTTCTTGGAAAAACTGTCGGTTTTTTTTCAAACCCTAGATCTAGTTTTTTTAGATCGGTTCATTTTTTTGGTTCAGTTAGCCGCAGACGGCGAACGTTCGTTCATTAGCTTGTTTGTGTCGTTTTATTTTCCAGGGTTTTTCCGCGATTTTTTTCGATCGCGATTTCTGCCCTGATCTTCAATCTAGTTTATCGTTTCGCTCGTTTATCCAAATCAGGTGAAACAAGCGCCTAGATCTTCTTCTCGAAGCCCTCTTTCTGTTTAACCAACTTGAACAAGATTTTGGTACTGTAAAATTTGACTTTAGTCCAGATTAGTAAAAGAATCTTGTTTCTTTCGTAGTTTGAGTTTCGTTGCTCCATTCGATTTGATTCTTTTTGCAAACCGGAGTTCTTCAGTTGAACTTTCTGGCTAGATCTCCTTATTTGAATTTTACCTGTGCTTATAGTTGAGTGCTTATGTATGTTATTGTTTGTTTATGATAGAATTCTCGGAGTGCAAAGCGTGCTACTACGAGTCTCTAGGTTTTGCGGATCATCAGCAAGGCAAGTAACACTTTGATCATACCTCTTTATTACCCAGATCTTTTATGCATTAGTCTCAACCCTCAAACATTGCATGGTTAGGATCTGGATAACTTGAGGGTTTGGGAAGTAGATGATGAGGTAGAACCTATTGCCCTTTTGTTTTCAAACCTTTGGGAGTTATTTCTACGTTATGCTTAGGATTGCTATGCTATGCTCGTAGACGTGCTTCGGGTGAGTGTATCCATGACAGATGTGAGTATTGTTAATTAATGTTTAACTTAAGGTGGCTACTTAAATACACATCTGGGTGGATTGGTTGAGGCACCTTGGAGTACCCAGTGGTTGTCAGGGCACCTGGAGAAGCCAGTGCTTGCCCAAGTGGATCCCGAAGTACCCGTATGATCATCCTACGGTTCGCCACCCAGGCTCAAAGGGATCGTAAGATTATTCATGCTAGAAGCTTCCGTGTGCAGCCACAAGCCCTTATGGGCTCTGGCATAGTTGAGTAAGTTGTGTGACCTCTTTTAGTGGTAGGCTAGCAGATGTAGGGGATGTAGGTGGTACTGTCTACGCAGAGTAAAGAGTTAATGCTTCTGAAAGACTGTGTCTCGGTCATCCCTTTCTCAAACATCATGTAGTGCGAGAAATCTAACGGAGGAGATCGAGTCTTGTGGGGAAAAGTGCGCAAACCTCTGCAGAATGTACAAACTAATCATGGTTAGCCGTGTCCCCGGTTATGGACATCTTGAGTATCTGGTTCTTGGATTATCATGTTGATCTCATCACTCTAAACTAATTTTTATTGGGTTATTTATGTTGCTTAATTGGGGTTGAGTTGGAGGAACCTTCTCAATGTTTAACAACCACCATGATAGTTAAATAAAATTTAATCCTTTGTTGTACGGAAAAATTGGCTTTATGCAAAACCGTAATCATAGAGCTTTCCACCAGCCATATATGCATGTAGTGACAGTATTTATTCTATTCATTACTCTATGTGTTACATTGCCAGCATATTCCATGTGCTGACCTGTTTCGGGCTGCAACATATCATGTTACAGACTTTTTAGATGACGAGTAAGGTGCCATAGGTCGTTGTCGTTCACTCAGCTATGTCGTCGGAGTTGATGGCACTACTAGGGAAAACCTTATACACAGAACTTTAGAAGTAGCGTGGGTCAAAAAAGCATGCTAGTGCTATGTAGCAGTAGCGCGCTTGTGCAAACCGCGCTGCAGATAATTTCTTAGCAGTAGCGCGTCTTGCTGTAAACATGTTACTACTAAAATTCCCACGGCTTAGCCGATAGGCTACACATAGTAGTAGCAATTTATATGGAACCGCGCTACCGCTACTTTCTTTGTAGCAGCGCACTTTATTCTAAACTTGCTACTGCTAAAGGATATAAAATTAAATGAAAAGCAAATAGAAAGGTAATTGAAAATGAAAGAAATAGAAGAAGGTGAAAGGAAAAAAATAAAATGTGAAGAAAAATAAATGAAAAAGGGGAAAAAGAGAAAGGAGTAGCAGTAGCGGGTATCCCAGAATGCGTTGTAGCTAACTTAGCAGTAGCGCGCTTTCTGGAACGCGCTATTGCTACTTCTGACTTAACAACCGAATTCGTCCTTCCCCACGGCCACTTCCCCCCAGATCGAACTCCTCCGCTCTCGCCGCTGCCGTTGCTCGTCGGCCGCCGCGCGCTCCCGCACACCCTCTACGCCGCCCCCGACCCCGGATTCAATGCCGCCCCTACCCCCGACCTCAACGCTGCCCCGGATGCCACCCCCGACCCCGACCTTGATGCCGCCCTCCGCCGCGCGCCCGGGCCCTGAGCCCGACCTCGACGCCCCCTGCCCCTCTCTCGCCGCAGGCACCCGAGGTGAGCACGCCTGCTCCTCCCCCTCCCCTAACTCTGCCTAGATAGGGTTCTTCAAATTTTAGTTGCATCAAATTACTTAGGGTTCATCTATGGGTGGAAATGAATGGGATACAGATGCGGCTGGGATGTTTTCTTAGATGATGAATAAACACTAGTGTAATGCATAATAAAACGAGTAAAATTTGACCACTTATTACACTTTTAAGTTGGATAATTGGAATATCCTCTACCACTTTCCACCCCTAGGTTCATCAAATTAGATGGTAATTAGAGCAGTAGTTCCTAGGTACTAATTAGTTAGTAAGAACTAGGTACTAATTAGGTACTAGTTTATTTTTATTTATAGTAAGTTTATTTTTAGTAAGAACTACTTGAATTATATAACTAGTTAGTAAGAACTTGTTGCTATTTTTTAGTTAAAGCAATTTTTCCCGCATCGACGTGGACGATGCCTATCCCGCATCCTCATCATCGAGTCGGTGGAGGACAACACCTGCTTGACCAGATGGACCATGTTCGGGACTGGGCTCCGACGGGGTGGTACTGGGAGGCGCTACCTACCGGGGGGCGCAGGTTGGTGAGGAGCCAGCCTGTCGTTGACCCGAACCTTCTTTGGTGGCAGTCGCGTGGGCCAGTGACGGTCAATGGCTCGAGGACCCCGCGGAGGTGGTGCGTCACCATGTCAGTGAGGAGGACGCGCACGTCCGTCGCTACTTGTTTGCATTGGAGCACAGGTTCTCCAATACCTGGCAGGTTCTCTAGGGATCTCACTGGAGCTATGATCCCGTGATGGTTCCTTCTCTGTGGTTGTCCGCCACCCGCGCCGATACCCGTCGTGTGCTAGGGTTTTAGTTGTATTAGTGATGTTATATGTATGATACTATTCGTGATGTATTAGTGATAATATTCGACGATGTACGGACGCATGAGATGATTTACTTTTGCTTATTGAATGCATCCTAATTTGAGTCCTATAAGATATTTTCAACTGTATATCTTGTGTTTCTCAAATAGGATATGTGCTTGCCCAAGTGGCCGGTCATGTTTGCAGGTTACACCTCTGAGTGGCCTATGTTTTGCCGGAGTGTTGATTCATTTCCGTTCCGGCAAATTTCAGGCGCTCGATATGTCCTATTTTAGCAAAGGTCATGCCAGATTTTTCCGTGAATTTTGGCATGACTTGTGCTAGAATATGTAGGAAATATCGAGTGCCCCAGATTTGTGTGTTGAGTATCCTGGTAGTTGTCTTCGATCGATTTTCAATTAATGTTTTAACTATGAACATAGGAAATGTCTGACAATGAAAAGGATTTCGGTATTTGCAAATACTATGAAGACGAGCGCGACCTGTGTGACGAAATCTTCCTAGATGATAATAGGCGCTTTTAGCATCAAGCTGGACGAGAACTTCGAAGTGGATACAGTAAGTCACAACGACAAGTCTTTTTTCGTAAATAAGCATGACATCTGCTTCATTTGCTTCAACTTATAATTTTTTTTACTATTCTACTAGCGTATCCCCTGCCATGCAAGAGTTTTTGTATTCGATAAGATAGGTTTCCATCGTACTATGGAGGTAAAGAAAGTTTACTTGAAGACCGAGCATGGTTATATTTTCCATGCAAAATTATACAATTCAGACGACTACACCTATTTTGGATGGAAAACATGGCGAGCACTATGCAAGAATGCATTTGAGCATGATATGGTTATCACCTTTGATATTCGTCCGGAAGATGATATTGAAGGTAATACCGACATCTGGGTCGATGTGCACACGCCTCCAGTTATACCATTATGTGAGTTTCTCAACCATATTTATGTCTTTGATATTGTTTATTCAAAAATAGTTGACAACTAATTTCTCTCGTCAGCTTATTTCCGTTCAAGAAAACATGTCGAGCGCTTGGTAGACAGGACCTACTACTGTCCAGGGGCTGAACTAAACTACGAGCAGCTAAGTCATTATGTTTCATGGCTTGCGGATCTTGATACTGTGAAGACAAATTTTCTTCCTGGATTTAGAAATGTTAGTACTGAAAACGTGCGACCAATAGTGTTCGTAATGAACTACGGTCACATCTATTTAGGAAAGAGGGTAAGATTTTTACTATTTGTCCTTAGTGCATCTTTTCCATACATTATTTTTTAAGCTAAACTTCATTGCTAAGTATGTTACCATACGATGTTCTTCAACAGGGACTCCCGATGAATGTTGTGCCTTATGGGATCGAGACTAAAGGTACCATGAGTATTGTTAGCTTACGTCCAAGATATCCTACAAATCACTATAGTGCATTCAGGATTAGCGACGAATTCTTAATAGTGAAAGACTGTACCAAATATGTGATGGAGGAGCGCAGACAAGTACTAGGGGGCAGCAATCAGAAGCACATCCCACGATTAAGAGACAGGTTCATCTGCATGCTCCAACTTTATGAAGGAGGAGAGCTACACATGTTTTATGTTATTTTACCTAAGAGAGAATAGCAGGAGTGATTAGCTAGCTAGAAATGAGTTTCAAGATGATGATGTGCTACACTATGACTATGATGATTAAATAGATAGTGTTGGTTGTAATGACTATCATGATTATTATGAGCTAGTGTTAGTGGTGATTAAATAAATACTGTTGGTGCTAATGACTATGATGATGATTAAATAGCTTGTGCTGGCGGATTAGATTCATGTGGAGGCAACATGTGGTGCACATCGAAAGTACTACTAGTCCAAACTAGATCAAGTTTGGATTAGTAGTATACTTTTGACATGTTCCACATATTGCCTCCACTTGAACCTAATCCACCTTCATTTTACAGACTGTTATGGACATAATGATATAAAGCTCATAATTGGTATTGTACCAAAATTTGAATAACGGCGGATAAATACACTAAAAAAGAATACTAGTAGCGATGGACAGTAAACACGCTGCAAGTAGCTAGATTAGCAGCAACGCGGGTGTGAACAAGCGTTGCCGCTATGTCTCTTAGCAGTAACGCGTGTCACACGCGCTACTGCTAAGTAATAGCTGCAGCGCCTTATTAGTAGCACGGCAGCACGCGCTACTAGTGGGCTTTAAACCCACGCTACTACTAGGGTTTTCCCTAGTAGTGTGGACTCACTTTATCTTCCAAGTCTTCCGCTATTATCTTATCTTTTTAGATGGCCCTAAGCCATATTTTTGTAATAAGTTCTCTTTTGAGACATTCAATGTAATAAGTGTGTGATTGAAACTTTGTTATAAATCCTCAAGTACTGTGCGTGTAAGCGTTACCGATCCAGGGATGACACTGATGCATAGAGATTAGACTGTTTGATGTCTGGTCGCTACAAAATGGTATCAGAGCACATGCTGACTGTAGGACACGACCACTAAGATAAGCCATAGGTCACTCTTCTCTACGCATTTCTGACTCCTCTCCCTTTTCCACACTATAGGATGTCTGACACAACCGGATGAAGACACACCTTTTGGATGACACTTGAAGCAAGTTACTAGATACCTAAACATTGGAATACCAAGCTTCACCGGGACCTACATCGCCACTTTACCAGAAGAGGAGCGTTGGATGATTCGAGTTCAAGTTCCAGGAAGGACGTTCATGCCAGTCACTGAGCCCATAGAGTTTTCCTTTGATGCACCAACCTGGAGTCTAGGAAAGAGTATAGCAGCCCACATCACCATGGGACACATTGGAGAAGTCTACCACAGGGATCTTAAGGATACTATCTACCAGATATGTGGGCACCGAGATGATCAGCACTAGGAGGGACAAGTCCGTTGCAGCTTTCATCCAGGAGTTAAACCAGCACATTCGTCGCCAAGAGAACCATATGTGCGCAGGCATGATAGATCTGAAGAAGGCAATGACCAGGATCACAGAGCTAGAGGAGGAACTCAAGTCTACTTGCGACGGATATGAGGAGGAAATGACGATAATAGTGTAGAAGAATGACGATCTGACCAGGAAGCTAATAGTATTCATAGGATACCCTACGCCAGGAGGAGATGACAACGACTCCAAGGACATTCGTTCGGGGACTACATCATCATTGACAATACCAACTCAGACCCCGACGACAGCGATGATGACTATGTTGATGAAGCTGGAGCAGATATCATGGAGTCTTCCACCGACTAAAACTTCTAGTTGACCACCATATCAGTAGTAGTATTCCCCCATGTATATAGTATAGTCCGCGCACTTTTGTAACGATAGATAGACCAATCGGATGCCCTTGTTTGAATTTATTGAAGTGATATGATTGTGTTTGTCTCATGATCACAAGGGTAGTGTTTTCTCTCTAGACCACATTCTTTTCTATTTTCTGACCTTTTCTAAACCCATCAAATGCCTCCGAGACGTGACAATGGATTTGCCTTCCCACCGGAGCTCACCTAGTTGATCCAGCAGTAGAATACTTTGATGCAACTACTAGTGCAGAATCAGAACCAAGGGAACAACAACCGCAACAACAACAACAACGACACACCACCACCACCACTAGTTGATCACTTAGCCCGTTTCCTAAGGTTGAATCCGCCGGTGTTCTCTAGTAGCACCGAGCCGATTGTTGCAGATGATTGGCTTCGCAAGATTGGAATGGAGCTGACCACTGCAGGATGCACAAATGCGGAGAGAGTGCATTTTGCTGCACATCAGCTTGATGGACCCGCATCATCATGGTGGGAGAATTTCATAGCCACTTACCCCATCGATACTGTTACATGGGACCGGTTTAGCAGGCTTTCCGCACTGCCCATGTTTCAAGCAGGAGCTATGAACATGAAGAAGCACAATTTTCACAACTTGTGCCAAGGAGGACGCAAAGTGGGGCGGTATGTGGATGAGTTTAGTAAGTTAGCACGTTATGGCCCTGATGACGTCGCTAGAAATGCTGCTAAACAAGAGAAGTTTCTGGAAGGACTGAATGATGAGTTGAGCATGCAGTTGATGGTGGCAACATTCAATAACTACCAGGAGTTAGTAGATAGAGCTCTAATGATTGAAGGGAAGCAGCAGCAGATAGACAGCCGCAAGAAGAAGTAAGGACAAGGGGAGTACAATTTAGGAGCTCAACAGAGGCCTCGTTTTACCCCGAACTTGGGAGGACACATTCACCATAATGCAGGCCATAGGTCCAATAGAGGAAGTTCGCATAACCATAGTGGCCCCAAGAATGGGAATGGGAATGGAGGAAGCAATGGACAGAACCGTTCCAATCCAGTAATACCCGCCAAGAAGGATCTAAGTCACATTACTTGTTTCAAGTGCGGGAAGAATGGACATTATGCGACGGAGTGTTCTGAAGCAAAGAATGGAAATGACAATGGAAGCTCTGGGAAGAATCCCAACCCTTTCAACATGGGACAAGTGAACCACATTAGCGTGGAGGACGTTGAAGCGCAACCAGATGCAGTTATAGGTAAGTTTTTGGTTAAGTCATTTACTACAATCATTCTTTTTGATATTGGTGCATTGCATTCATACATATCAAGGGGATTTGTGGATGAGTATAAGTTGCCAACCCAAGCCCTTAGGTCACCCATGTTAGTAACCTTGCCAGGAGTAGAGTATTTGGCCAGCCTATGGTGTGATCGGTTACCATTAAGGATTGGTAACTATGTGTTCCCCTCAGACCTAATAATATTGGAGTCACAAGGACTGGATGTATTATTAGGCATGGATTGGTTATCAAAGTATGGAGGGAACATTGACTACGCTAGTAAGTCAATTATGCTCACCACCCAAGAAGGAAGAAGGATTAAGTATGTATCCCAGCATGTGCCAAAAAGGACTCAAGTGAATTCCTTATCAAGAGTTGTACAGGAGGAAGTACCAGTGGTGAAGGATTTCCCTGGCGTATTTCCAAAGGAGTTGCCAGGCATGCCACCGGATCGAGATATTGAGTTTTTGATTGAACTTTTGCCAGGCACCGGGCCAATATCAAAGAGACTGTATCGGATGCCCGCATAGGATTTGGATGAAATTAAGAAGAAGATTAAGGAGTTACTGGATAAAGGTTATGTTCACCGAAGTTCGTCGCCTTGGGGATCCCCAGTACTTATAGTGGAGAAGAAGGATGGATCATTCAGGATGGTTGTTGATTATCATGCGTTGAATGAATTGACGATAAAAAACAACTGCCCACTGCTGATGATCAATGATTTATTTGACCAGTTGCAAGGAGCTAAGGTATTTTCCAAGATCGATCTGCGATCAGGATACCACCAGCAAAGATCCGAGAGCAGGATATACCCAAGACATCTTTTACCACAAGGTATGGGCTATATGAGTATACCGTTATGTCATTTGGTCTGACTAACGTGCCTGCATATTTCATGAACATGATGAACAATGTGTTTATGGAGTTTTTGGATAAGTTCATCGTAGTGTTCATTGATGATATATTAGTCTACTCGAAGAATGAAGAGGAGCATAAGGAGCATTTGCGTTTGCTTCTCGAGAAGCTCAGGGAACATCAGTTATATGCCAAGTTCAGCAAATGTGAGTTTTGGTTGAAGGAAGTTGGATTTATCGGACATCTTATATCCGGAGAAGGAATAGCAGTAGACCCCACCAAGGTTGTTTCTGTGACTAAATGGGTAGCACCCATGTCAGTTGGAGAGATCCGGAGTTTTCTTGGACTCGCAGGATATTACCGGAAGTTCATTAAGAATTTCTCCAAGATTGCAAAGCCCATGACAGAGTTGATGAAGAAGGACACCAAGTTCAATTGGACTGAGGAATGTGAGGACAATTTTCAAGAGTTGAAGAAGCGTTTGGTTATAGCCCCAGTGTTGATTCTTCCGGATCAACGTAAGGATTATCAAGTGTATTGCGATGCTTCTCATCGAGGACTTGGAGCAGTGCTTATGTAGGAAGGAAGAGTTGTTTCATATGCCTCGCGACAGCTTAAACCTCATGAGAAAAATTATGCTACCCACGATTTGGAGTTAGCAGCTGTAGTGCATGCGCTAAAGACACGGAGACACTTTCTCATCGGAAACCACTATGAGGTGTACACGCATAATAAGAGTTTGAAATATATCTTCACACAGAAGGAGTTGAATCTCAGGATGATGAGATGGTTGGAGCTCATTAAGGATTACGACATGAAGTTGCACTATCATCTCGGAAAGGCTAATGTAGTAGCCATGCATTAACCCGCAAGAGTTATGTCAATACGCTCATGACTAGAGGATTACCCAAGGAGTTAGCAGAGGATCTTTGCAAGCTATGTTTGGAAATAGTTCCGAGAGGTTATGTAGAAGCATTGGGAATTCAGTCTACATTGATGGATAAGATCAGAGAAGCTGAGAAGACTGACAAGGAGATTGTCGAGATAAAGGAAAGGATGATCAAAGGAAAGGCTAAAGGATTTTGTGAGGATGAGCATGATACCTTATGGTTTGAGGATCGCATATATGTGCCTAATGACCCAGAGATCAGGAAGTTGATTCTGCAGGAGGCCCATGATTCGCCGTATTCTATTCACCCAGAAAACACCAAGATGTATCTGAATTTGAAGGAAAGTTTCTGGTGGCCCGGAATGAAGAAGGATATTGTGGAGTACGTAGCAGTATGTGATGTATGTTAGAGAGTCAATGCAGAGCATCAGAAGCCAGTAGGATTGCTACGTCCACTGCCGATACCCGAATGGAAGTGGGATAAGCTTGGCATGGACTTTATCACAGGATTGCCCAGGACTCGTTCAGGCTATGACTTGATACTGGTTGTAGTCGATCGGTTAATGAAGGTAGCTCACTTTATCCTAGTAAATACCACTTATACAAGTGCTAAGTTCGCAAAGATATATATGACCAGGATAGTATGTCTGCATGGAGTTCCGAGGACCATTGTATCAGATAGAGGAACCCAGTCTACCTCAAAGTTTTAGAAACAGTTGCATGAGAATTTGGGTACTAGGCTAGAGTTCAGTACAGGCTGAGAGAGTCAATCAGATTCTGGAGGACATGTTGAGAGCTTGTGCGCTAGATTATGGATCTAGTTGGGACGACAATTTGCCGTATGCAAAGTTCTCTTATAATAACTGTTATCAAGCCAGTTTGAAGATGGCCCCTTTCGAAGCATTGTACGGAAGGAGGTGTAGGACAATGTTGCTATGGGATGAAGATGGAGACCATCAGTTGTTTGGACCAAATTTGATTAAGGAGTCTGAAGAGAAGGTTAAGTTGATTCGCGACAGGCTGAAGGTAGCCCAATCTAGGCAGAAGAGTTATGCGGATTCTAAACGCAAGGAGATATTGTACGAAGTCGGATACAGAGTATATCTTCCTGTGTCCCCACTTCAAGGAGTTAAGCGTTTTGGATTTAAGGGAAAGTTAGCATCATGTTTTGTGGGACCATACAAAGTTCTGGAATGTATGGGAGAAGTTGCTTACAAGCTGGAATTGCCAGAACGATTGTCCGGAGTTACGATGTGTTTCACGTTTCCCAGTTGAAGAAGTGTCACACCGAGATGGCCGATATTCCTTTGAGAGATACTGTGCCACTGGAAGCGATTCAGGTGGATAGTGATTTGACCTACGAGGAGAAACAAGTGAAGATTCTTGAGTTTGCCAGCCGAGTCACACGCAGCAAGGTTATCAAGTTTTGCAAAGTGCAGTGGATCCACCATACTGAGGATGAAGCCACCTGGGAACGAGAGGAAGACCTACGGAAGGACCACCCCCACCTATTTTCTAGCCAAACCGAATCTCAAGAGCGAGATTCATCTTAAGGGGGGTAGGTTTGAAACATCCCAAATTTTCAATTTGGAATGTTATACATAGGTCATCATATGCATATCATATTTTATTGCATTTTTGGTTGATCCGAGAAATTCTAAGCAACTAAAGGACCCACGGAGAGAGTTGGGGATTTCGTTATTTTTAATATTTGAGTTTTTCTCAAATTTTGAAAAGAGGATCATTTGGTTCTAATCATTTTCCCTTCGAATATTTTGAATGTTAAAATAAAAGAGAGGAGATAATATGAATTCTCCAAAATAAAATAAATATTGGAGGAAAAATGTTAAAATCAAATAAGAATTTTATTTGGACTTTTATTGCTATTTTATTTGAATTAGGAAAAATGTGCGTTTTTCAAAATTGCATTAGTGGCCAAAATAAAGTTCACTTTGTCTGCAATATTTTTAAAGGACCGTGAAAATTTATTTCAGGATTTTTGGACTCTGTTTAGTATTTCTTTTGTTTGTTTTTCCGCGTCAGATTAATTAAAAAAAACTGCACCGACCTAACGGGCCATGCACGACCCGGACACCTCGCCTGGCCGGCCTTCATAAGGCCGAAGCAAACCCCGCCAGCCCAGCCGCCCCAACCCGAAACCCTAGCCCCGCCTCGATCCCCGCGCCGCACCGCCGCCGCCACCGCCGCGTGATGCCGCCGCCGCCGACCACCCCGCCGCCGGAGCTGCCCGCCACCGTCGACCGCCCAGCCGCCGAAGTTGCCTCCACCGCCGTCGCCGACCTCGCCGAGGTAGCCGCCGTCGTCCCAGTTTTCCTGGAAAAGCCGCCATTTTTTTAAGGCCTAGATCTAGTTTTTTAGATCAGTTCGGTTTTTTTCGGTTTAGTTATTTAGCGGACGTTCGTCCGTCTGTTCATTTTACCAAAAATTGTTAGTCAGTTAGCCGCAGACAGCGAACGTTCGTTCGTTAGCCTGTTCGTCTCCTTTTATTTTCCAGGGTTTTTCCGCGATTATTTCCGATCGCGATTTCTGCCCTGATCTTCGATCTAGTTTATCTTTTGGCTCGTTTGTCCAAATCAGGTGAAACAAGCGGCTAGATCTTCGTCTCGAAGCCCTCTTTATGTTTAACCAACTTCAACAAGATTTTGGTACTATAAAATTTGACTTTAGTCCAGATTAGTAATCTAATCTTGTATCTTTCGTAGTTTGAGTTTCGTTGCTCTGTTTGATTTGATTCTTTTTGCAAACCGGAGTTCTTCATTTGAACTTTCTGGTTAGATCTCATTATTTGAGTTTTACCCGTGCTTCTAGTAGAGTGCTTATGTATGTTATTGTTTGTTTATGATAGAATTCCCGGAGTGCGAAGCGTCCTACTACGAGTCTCTAGGTTTTGTGGATCATTAGCAAGGCAAGTAACATTTTGATCATACCTCTTTATAACCTAGTTTTTTTATGCATTAGTCTCAACCCTCAAACATTGCATGGTTAGATCTCCTTTTGTTTTCAAACCTTTGGGAGTTATTTCTATGTTATACTCAGTATTGCTATGCTATGCTCGTAGAGACGTGCTTTGGGTGAGTGTATCCATGACAGATGTGAGTATTGTTAATTAATGGTTAACTTAAGCTGGCTACTTAAATACACATCTGGGTGGATTGGTTGAGGCACCCTGGAGTATCTAGTGGTTGTCAGGGCACCTGGAAAACCCAGTGCTTGCCCAAGGGGATCCCGGAGTATCTGTGTGATCATCCTACGGTTCGCCACCCAGGCTCAAAGGGATCATAAGATTATTCATGCTAAAAGTTTCGTGTGCAGCCACAAGCCATTATGGGCTCTGGCATAGTTGAGTAAGTTGTGTGACCTCTTTCAGTGGTAGGCTAGTAGATGTAGGGGATGTAGGTGGTACTGTCTACCCAGAGTAAAGAGTTAATGCTTCTGGAAGACTGTTTCTCGGTCATCCGTTTCTCAAACATCATGTAGTGAGAGAAATCCAACAGAGTAGATCGAGTCTTGTGGGTAAAGTGCGCAAACCTCTGCAGAGTGTACAAACTAGTCATGGTTAGCCGTGTCCTCGGTTATGGACATCTTGAATATCTGGTTCTTGGATTATCATGTTGATCTCATCACTCTAAACTAATTTTGATTGGGTTATTGATGTTTCTTAATTGGGATTGAGTTGGAGGAACCTTCTTAATGTTTAACAACCACCATGACTGTTAAATAAAATTTATTCCATTGTTGTAGGGAAAAATTGGCTTTATGCAAAACCGTAACCATAGAGCTTTCCACCAGCCATATATGCATAGTATTTATTCTGTTCATTACTCTATGTGTTACATTGCCAGCATATTCCATGTGCTGACCTGTTTCGGGCTGCAACATATCATGTTGCAGACTTTTCAGACGACGAGTAAGGTGCCATAGGTCGTTGTAGTTCAATCAGCTATGCCATTGGAGTTGATGGACTCACTTTATCTTCCAAGCCTTCTACTATTATCTTATTTTTTAGATGGCCTTAAGCCATATTTTTGTAATAAGTGCTCTTTTGAGACATTCGATGTAATAAGTGTGTGATTGAAACTTTGTTATAAATCCTCAAGTACTGTGCGTGTCAGCATTACCGATCCAGGGATGACACTGATGCACAAAGACTAGACTGTTTGAGGTCTGGTTGTTACAATTATTTTAAAATACAAAAAATAATTTCTTTTTGTGTTTTTGAACATGGAAATACAAGGTGAACCTCTCTCGCAAAAAATTTTGAACTTCCCTGGGCAGAGCACTTGAGCTTCTTTCAGCAAACCTTTTAAGCTATTATTTTTCAATACTTTTATTCCAACCTGAAATGCATTCCTTGCAGTACTTCAACTTCTCGTTGTTTCACTATGAACTTCTGTGACATTTTTGTGTATACGTCGAATTACACGCAATTGAAGGTCAGACATCATTTTTTCCCATTTCCAAACATGTAATTGGAGGTCGGACGTCTCGTAATATAAATTCTGAACCGTGCATGGAGGTGCACGTGAAATTCTTGCAAGAAATCTGAGTTTTTTATATACTTTGAACTTCTCTGTTATATTAATTTCAACTTCTTACTCATATTCTTAGAAATGAAATATGTTTTTAAATAAGCATCAAACATTTTTAAAGCAACCTCTATGCCAACAGGGTTGACTGTATGAACATTCAGTGTAATGGATTGAGATTTATTTTGAAACATGACACCCAACATCTTTTTTGTGTTTTTTTGATCATGTAAACACACGCTGAACCTCTCTAACAATTTTTTATTTGAACTTCCAAGGGAAGAGCACTTGAACTCCTAGCAACAAAAATTTAGACTTCACCTTTTTACTCTTTTTCTCGTATGAAACACACACCATGCAGTACGTGAACTTCTGGCTGTTATCACTTTGAACTTCTCTCTAAAACTTTTATAAACACCAAACCGCTCTAAATTTTATTTTAAATTCTTTTGTATGTTTTTTAGAAATGTGAAAATTGGAGTTTTGTTAGAAACATCAAACTTCATTATTTCAAATAGAACTTATTGGCCTTATTCTTTAGTAACCGGAAAAACCTGAGTTTTCCAATTAATATCAAACTGCTCTGCTTTTAAAAATGGAACTTCTTTGTTTCATTATTTATTAACGAGAAAAAACTGAATTTTAATATGCATTGAACTACTCCTTTTTAAAAAATTAAACTTTGTGGTTCAGTCTCTAGTATCAGGGAAAATCTTAGATTTCTATAAACATCAAACAACTTCATTTTTAAAATCAGTTATTGTTTATAGAACTTCTCGATTTTAATTATTTAGTAGCATGGAAAATCTGATATTTTAAATTCAAACTTCCTAGTTTTTAAAATCCGAACTTCTCTATTTTTTTGTAATGATGAAAATCAAATGCTTCGTTATTCTAAATTGAACTTCTATTTTTTTATTTTGGAAAGTGAAATTTTGGATATCTTTAAACTTTGAACTACATCGTTATTTTGATTTGAACTTATAGGGTTTTTTAGAAACGGGGAATATCCATTTTATGTAACTTTTTTAGACTTCTTGGTTTTGTAATAAACATCAATCTTCTTTGTTATTTCAACCTGAACTTCTAGGTTTTTTAGAAATGAGGAAAATCCTTTTTTTTGAACCGATTTATTTTATGTTGAACTTCTTGGTTTTATTCTTTACAAACGAGGAATTTCTTTTAGTAATGGATTTTTTATACATGAACTTCATTGTGAATTTACATTTTGTTTATGCACGTAAAGTTCGCACACGAACCTTTTATTGTGTTACATATTTTTGAACTTTTTCAATTCTTATATTTGAACTTTTTTTCTTTCTCTTATATACAAAAAAAGAAAACTAAACCGCCCACTTTTTGGACGAACATATACACACAGAATGCATGCGTGCACACAGAGTTCTCATAAGTTAACGCCAAACAAGTAGATTACATCAACTCATACACAAGAATAAAGACAATTGGAGATCTCTACAGTGGTCACATGTAAAGAGCGACGAGGAGATCTTCCGCAAGCGCTTTTGTTTCAAAAGTAACAACTGCTCCATTATTTAAATTTAAAGTTTTAGTATTTTTTAAATGGTGGGGATTCATTTTTAACTCTTTTAGTATTTAAATTTGATGTTTTTACTCCGTTTTTTAATTTGACCTTCTTGTGTTTTCTAGAAACGTACAAAATATCTTTTTCTTACAAACATCGAATTGCAATGTTAATTAAACTTGAACCTTTTGTTTTTTTTGAAAAAAGGGAAAATCATTGTACAAATATGTGGCTCTTTTTTTCTCAATTTTTCCGAACATTAAATTTTATTTAAATCTGAACTTTCAAAGTTACCATTTTTTAGGTTTTCTTCTAGCTACATAAATATCGAACATCTCGATTAACTTAATCTAACCTTCTTTTTGGTTTTATTGCTTTTTATCGTGTGTGTTTTAGTGTTATCCTTTTTCTTGAGCATTTCGTCAACACTCATGCATGAACTTCTCTGTTCGTCACCCCTGGCCTTCCGGATTTCCTTTCTTCATATGCATTAACTTTGATGGGAAGATCCTTGAACATTTGTCTTATTTCTCTTATTAAAACACACATGCATTTTTTGTCTTGTGTTTGCACAAAAGAAGTTATTACTTGTGTCCCAATTAAAAACCCCTGTGAATTTCTCCATCACACACATGTTTTTCTGAACCTCACCACACATTTTCCGAACGCCAACCTCACCACCACACACTCACATACATGCTCTTTCTCCATTATATTTCTAACCTTTATGTGCACAGATCTACAGAAACAACAACGTGCTTTGTCAAACCATGAAAAGAGGATAACAAAGTTGCATTGTGCAGCAACATCAAACTGAAGCGGTTGTCTAGGCCAAACTTCTGTGTATACATATGGTATTTTTGAAAAATTGTTGAATGGAGCCTTTCCTCCATATGATGTTCTTCCCTGCATCAATTCTGTACATGTACAACAAGATGAATACTATAGGAAAACATGAGTATTGTACATGTATCAGAAGATAAGTACTACAAGGAGTAACAACCAAAATTTATCTATAATGCACACATGTTTACATAGTGTCTTTGTAGTCTGCTTTTATTTTGTTGATGTTGGATTTGGTTAATACCAAGATGGTGCATGTGTGAACCAATACGGTTGCTTCAGAATTTAAGATTTTCCAAAATGAAGAACAAAGGCATCCTCCACGTACATAGGGTGTGACTGGGTGATCAGCGGAGCATGGACACAGACCGCCTTGTAGTGACCGACAACCAGTTCCAGGTGTGGCGGGGAGTAGAAGTGGTGGTGGCGAGGAGTAGTTCAGGAGACAAGATTGAAAATTCAGAACACAGTACATCTGCACTGCCTACTGCATCTGCACACAAAAAATCAAACACATGGATAGAGAGGATTCATACTACATCGCTCCACTGCCAATAAAATCTAGAGTCTATTTGGACGCTCAGATACGAGGAAGAAGGCGTAGGGGCGGTGAAGTTCAAATAAGCTGCATGGGGAAGAATTCCATTGATAGAGGCGGATCCTAGCCCTCTCCTTGCCTGCAGCCCATCTCTTTCGTGCGTGCTTGATGGAGACCAAGAGCAGCACGAGAGGAGGCGAGTGGGGCCACTCGACCAGCACTAGCTTCTGTTGTTGCTACCGCCGGCGATGTAGAGCAGTCCACGATGATGGATGGGTGCAGTCCATGATGACACCAGTGCCTGCGAATGTCATCCCTGGCCTAGTCAGGTCGGGATCCTGCCTGATCCATGCACGCCAATGCTCGCGCGGGACGGCAGATGTGGCGAGGGTGCACTGGATGGTGGGCGGTGTCGGTGACGTCCGAGTTGGTGGTGAAGGGTTCGCGCTAGATGGTGGAGATGGTGGCGCGCGAGGGGCTGGGGGGTCCAGAGTGGCAACGGTGACCTGGGTGGATGGGGGACGGTGAATCCAAATCGGTGGTTTCTTTGGGCGGCGAAGCCTTGGGTTGTCGGGGCGGCGACGGCGCGCGAGGTCAGGGCAGGGGCGGCAACGCTCGGGATCAGGGCCGGGGGCAGCGGCACGAGGGATCCGGGGCGGTGCGGCAGGTTGGTTGGGGGTTGCTGGGGCGACGATGGATGGGTCCAGATCGAGGGGAGATTGGGAGGTGCGGGAGGTGGGGGTTGGTAGGGTGGGCTTTTTTTGGTCGTTGTCGGTTCGAGGGTTCGGGAAAATCCCGATCGGACCAACACACACACACACACACACACACACACACACACACACACACACACACATATATATATATATATATATAATGTTTAGTAGTTGTGTGTGGTCTAAATTTGTAATCTGTCTGTGTTTTGGATTTGGCCCCAACATCATACTCCTCTGGTGAGATAGGAGAGATTTCTGTATGTGGGCTGCACAGACTACCATTTTTTTATTTTTAAAATATCACCTGCTTATGCTGCATGACGTGTAACATTGTTCTTACTCCTGTTTTGCCATGTAAAAAATAGTCTGTCTTGCTCGCTTCACTGTTGTAACTATATTTTTGCCCTATTCATGTGTACTTACAGAAACATTTGAGGATGAAGTGACATCAACACAAAGATCTGAGAGCAGTGTGACATGGTCGTTACCAAATGATTATGGATTGGAACTGGAATGTGCAGATGTTCTCGAGCATCCACTAGAGGTGGCAAGACAACATGTACATGATTCTCAACATGCAATCAACTTTTTGAGAGTAGAGTTGCAGGTATTAGATGCAGGAGTCAAAAAAATGAAATGAGACACTAAGGTAACCACAAAGGAATTGGAGATTTTGCAGGCTCAAATTTGTGCTATCTGAATCCGGCCAATCCTATTTTCTAAAGAGATGATTGTTCAAATGGTAAGTTTTGTTGATGCGTGTCCATGATGTATGAGCATTATTTGCCTAGTGTATGTCATTTGTTTTTTGTGTACGCTTTATTATCACGGGTGCCGAACTATAATGCCCAGTGGGTATAATCTGCTATAATTTTTTAGTGTATAGTGTAGGATTATTCTTCATTTCTATGCCTTAGTCTCTTTATTGTATAGTGTAGGTTTTTTAGATACGATTGTATATGCTATATCATCGAAACTGGGGCCAACACGCCCAAATATTACCTGGACGCGACCCAAACGAACAAACATGTGTAGTCAAAGGGGGCCTTAATTGGGCTGGTCAACTTAATATTTAGTGGATTTCAAATGATGTGGCCCACCGTAACAACGGCTCTTAGCAGGATGTTAATAGGCCGAAAGCTCGATAGGGCCATATAAATGGAAGTCGCCCGCGGGCCTCTAGCAGGCCGAAATAAATGTCAATTTTGTCTTGGCCCTTTCACTTGACGTGCCAGTAAGAGACCAAAAGTGGTTTGGGCCAAAAGAGGCACAATGTACAAACTAGGCTATTAACAGGCCGAAAGTCGCGCCGGGCTGAAATTGTGCCATGCGAAACGTGGGCCGCTAATGGACCCAAAATAAGGTGGCACCGTAAATGGCCCAGCTTTTGCGCGGGTGTTTAACAGGTTGAAAGACAAAATGGGCTATGATTTTGCCCATTTGCAGAATGGGTCGAGGAAAGGCCAAAATTCACAATGGGCTAGAAGTCGGACCAACTACAATAGGCCAAGAAAAGGCTGAAAGACATACCGGTGGCATATTGATCCATATATATAATGGGCTGCTAACAGGCCTAAAGAATGTCAGGCCATAATTGGGCCCAAAGACATAGCAGACCATTAATGGGCTGGAACTAAAAATGGGCTGGATATTATCCAATCTAGAATGGGCGTATGATGCACCGATTCAATGTAACTCGTATGGCCGTGCTTGTGAATGGGCCTGACTCAAGTAAGCCGCTAATGGGCCAGTCCGCTTATTTTGACAGGCCCGGCCTTTTAACCTAGACTGTCCACTATTGGGCCGGGCCATGTGTCAACGTACCATAGGCGCCTCTCATCCTCTCGCTGGATGACACCTATCCCTATGCGGAGCTGACACGTGGATACTAAGGCGAATCAGGATTTCACACGTGGAAAATCCCCATTGGTCCTGGCGGTTAATGGGTTATCGGATCCAAACCAGAACCTGATAGCTTAACGGTGATCCGTTACGGTGGATGCCATGTGTCGGTTACCCTTGACGAAACCACTTCCATGACGCGCCATTTATCGTCATTGAAGTGGACACTTCCGTGATGATAATTTTGGTTTTGTCATGAACACTTCTACGACAGCACATGTATGACTATCTTGACTCTTTCATAAAAACATCATGGATGTACGTGCATGACAAAAAACGTGACCTACTATGACAAACATGTATCATCACGGAAGTGTATTTTTTTGTAGTGCCTACTCCTGCTTTGTGGTGGATTGGCCTCACGAGGGACTGAGGATGAACTAGTACAATGGATGAACATCCTCGCGAGGGCTATGGTGGTGAGGGTGGAAAAGATCTCTCTCTATGGTGGCGGTTAACCTATATTTATAGTGGCCTTGGTCCTCTTACCTCAAAACTTAGGCGGGAAGAGATCCCACAACAACCAATTTGAAAGGGGACAAGAGGTACACCTAATCCTGACGAAAGGTGGTCTTCGCTTGCAAAGCTTCTGGTCATGACGCAGTGGTGGGCTCGGCAATGACATCCGCCCTGTCGAGCTCGTGGTCTTGGTCTTGTAGCACCGAATGGAAACCTTTGGGGGATTTCTTGGGAACCCACAGACGTCCTTGCCTCATTAGCACCAAAGAGGAAACTGTCCCCTCTCGGCCAACTGGCGCCCGCCTGGCCATGGTCGCAATGGCTCACTTCACCGCAACCTTGTGAGGTAGTGAACCTGCATAGAAATCTTCACACCTTGGGAGGAAACCTGGGGAGGCCGCCCCCCTCGGGAGGTCTTGGCGCTGTCCTCCTCGCGAGGCCGGGGTCCTTGCAAGGGTCTTGTCTTGAAGGTCTTGCCGATGGGCTATATTGGGTCGTACCAGGCCGTCAAGAGAGCCACGTCGTGGGCTGCAGGCAGGAAAGTCTGGGTACACTGGTTCCCAAAACACCGACATAAACTACTCACGCTTCATCGGAAGGGAAGCAAGGTTGTCAGGACCCCGACTCAATACCACATCGATCTAGCATGTAACACATCATATCACTTTGCGGCCTCACGCACGGTATCCCCACGGGTGTCGCCTTACCTTTGCCCGGGACCGTTTGCGCCTTTTGGCACACGTATATGATAGTGTCGCTAGCATCCATATGATAAGGAGCCCGGGCTGACATGGCTAGTCGTAAACCCAAAGTGGCACAAACTTACAGGGACAGGCATCCATGACCCAGCATCGAACGTGTCGGTCATCAGCGAGTGAATCCAGGCTGTAGCACTGGGCTAGCAGGACTCCGGTGAACCGGGCTGTAACGGGCTAACAGGACTCCGGTATTCATCGTGTGACATTTCCCCGAAGGGACAGACACAGGAACGAAGAAGGACACATGCCGGCCAGCCTAAGTGTTCCGGAGCAGTAGCAAGCTACTATGGCTCAGTGGAAACACTAGGAGACATTTCCCGGTAAGAGAAGCTACTAAGGATAAACAACTAGATAGTCAGATCCCACACATACCAAGCATTTCAATAACATACACACAATATGCTCGATATGTGCAATACAACATGGCATCACAACATGACTCTACAACTCAAGTATTTATTCAATAGGCTCCGAGGAGCGAGATATTACAAGCATGGGTCTCATGACCCAACACTCAGAGCATACAAGTCAAACACATGCGGAAGCTTAACATGTCTGAGTACAGACATCTATAAATGAAAAAGGCTGAGAAGCCTGACTATCTACCAGATCCTGCCGAGGGCACAAGATCGTAGCTGAGGTAACAAGCTAAACGTCGAAGTCCACGTGGAACTACTAGTGAGACTAAAGTCTCTCTGCAAAAACATAAATTAAGCAACGTGAGTACAAATGTACCCAGCAAGACTTACATCAGAACTAACTACATATGCATCATTATCAACAAAGGGATGGTGGGGGTTTAACTGCAGCAAGCCAGCTTTGACTTGGTGGCTATCCTAAACTACGACTGCAAGCAACTCTTTGAGGTGGCGCACACGAGTCCACATATTCACCATATCAATACACCACTATGGATCCGCTCCCGTCTCCCTACGAGAACGCCACCCATAGCACTCACGCTTATCTTGCGCATTTTAGAGTATCCACTTTCACTTGTCTATGAACTGTACAGGCAACCCAGAAGTCCTTTTCCGCGGACACGGCTATTCGAATAGATAATGTTAACCCTGCAGGGGTGTACTTCTTCACACACGCTCTCACCACTTACCGCCGTTTACATGACATGTACTCGGCAACCTTCAAGCGGAAGCCCAACGTGGGTGTCGGCCACGGCCTGCCTAAACACTCAAGTCTCTAGTCCAGGTTTATCGCCTATTCGGGTTCCATACATGAGGAGATCCGGCCAGAGTTTCGCTCACAGCCCCAAACGATGTGTGCAGGGTTCCGTGACACCAAACGGGCGCCCGGTATACCCGGCCACGTGCCTACCGCATCACAGCCCACCCCTCCGGTCAGCGCTGCCCATGGCCTCCAGCATACTACAAACACCAGAAACTACTTGCAACTCCTGGACAGAGGACAAGGGTGATCAAGAAGCCGAGAGGGTCCATTGGTTTTGGGCCCAATGCGTGGTAGTAGCTGAATCATGGATCACAAACACAGAACACAGTTCCTGAGGACGGCTGCAATGAGACAACCCACCATGTACTCCTACATGGCCTCTCACCGCTACCTTTACCAAATCGTGTTCACACGCTTAGCTCACACACCGTAGGACATGTTCACACACCTCTGATTCATCCCGGATGAATCAGCCCTGACACAACTCTAAGCAATAGCAGGCATGACAAACAAACATGAATGAGTAGGCACAACAGGGCTCAAACAACTCCTACTCATGCTAGTGGGTTTCATCTATTTACTGTGGAATGACAGGTCATGCAAAGGATAAAGGGGTTCAGCTACCGCAGCAAGTAACAGTTGAATCGTTGTTGTCCTAATGCAGTAAAAGAGAGTAGGAGCGAGAGAGTGGGATTGTATCGGAATGAACAAGGGGGTTTTTCTTGCCTGGCACTTCTGAAGATAACATTGAGTCTTCATCAGTGTCAACGATCACATCATCAAAACAGCGTATACCGAGGGGGAACAACACCGGCAAACACAGAAGAAACATGATCAATGCAATGCACAATATGATGCATGCTATGACATGGCAATATGAATGTGTTTTGGGCTAATGCATCTAGCAACAAGTTAAATGGGGTTGGTTTGAATACAAGATTCAAATTCAAACTCCATATGTGAGAGTTTAAATGCCATTTATTTGTTTTGTCCAAAACAGAGGACAAACATTGTTCAAACATGCATGAAAATGGTACAGATGGATTCCTTGAATTTTTCTGATAATTGTTCATATATAAATTATTTAATTTGGAGTTACGGTTGAATTTCTATGATTTTTAGAAGTTTATACATTTTTCTGGAATTTCCTGAATTTATTTTAAATCCAGAAAATTGTTAATTGCGTCAGCATGACGTCGGGGTGACGTCAGCAGAGTCAACACGCCAGGTCCAGGTCAAACCTGACCGGCGGGGTCCACTGGTCAGTGACACAACTAATTAACCAAGTTAATTAGCCTTAAGTTAATTCTAACTAAACTGTTTGTGGGGCCGGGGCCCACTAGTCAGCGACTAATCAGCTAACTAACCTAGGTTAATTAGTGTTAAACTAATACTAACTAAAAATGCCAGTGGGTGGCCCACACGTCAGTGACACACGGGGAAGGTTAAACCATGGTCAAACCCGGGTCAACTCGCCGGAGTTGACCCGCTGCTCGTCGCCGGCGGAGCCAGAGACAGCGGAGGGGTGCGGGTTTCCTCCTCCGGCGACCAAATGGCCGGCGGAGGGCGTCTACGTGATGCTGGCGCTCGTCCGCGTCGAGTAGTGGCAGCGGCTGGGCCTAAGATGGCCGGAGTCGTCACCGGCATCAACCGTGGCGGTCGCCGGAGCTCGGGCGAGCTCGGGGTCGACGCTACGGTGGCCGGGGAGGCTCGTGCGAGGCACCTACGTGCTCTAGGCAGCACGGGGAGTAAGCTGAGCACGACAGCCGGGCCACTAGGTGGCCGGAGGCACGTCGGCGGCGGTCACAGGTGGCGGCGGGTTTCGGTCATCGGCAAAACGGCGACTAGAACTAGCAAACGTCGCAGAGACAAAGGGAAAACGGTGTAGAAGCTCACGGGGATCGTGTAGGGCTGGTCGGCGAGCTCGGGGAGGCTTCGGAGGTGGCGAGCGGGCACCGACGTTCTCGGGCGGCCGGAGATGGGGAAGATGGCGTGGGCGGCGATGCAGGGCGTCTGGCGGGGCATGGGTTGGTGGATAGGAAGAGGGGGTCGAGGCGGAGCCTCTGGGCGCAACGACGAGGCGAGGCAGTGGCTATGGCCACGGCGACGCGCGTCGGCGGCGACGGACGCGTTCGGTGGCGGAAAGAGCAGAGGAGGTGAGAGCGTTTGGGGGAGAGAGAGGGAGTCCAGGGGGTCGGGGCAGCACCGAGGAGATGACGCGAGGCGTCGCGGTGGCCAGGCGATGCAGACGAGCAGGGTGGTGGCGTGGCGAGCTCGGGCGCGTGCGCCGTGTCCCTCCTCTGCCTACTGGCGCGAGGAGGAAGGCGACAGGGAGGAGGAGGTGGGCTAGGCTGCTGGAGGAGCTGGGCCAGGTAAGTGGGCGCCAGGTGGGTTCTCTCTCTCTTTCTCTCTTACTTATTGTTTTCTATTTTTTTTCTTCCTCTGTTTTGATTTAGTTTAGCAACTAAATCATTTAAATAAATTATGTAGGTTTTGATGTGGCTTGCTAAAATATATACAAAGCCACTCACAAACTTCCAGAATTGTTGGAGTCATATTTAATATATATTAAATATAAATCCAAAGCAAATGGTTATTGGATTAATTCAAATGGCCAAAATAAATATCTCTGTGACTCCAAAAATATTGGTTTAAATTTTACCTCTTACCAATATTTCCATGGAATAACAGGAACATTTTCTTGGACTCATTTGAGAAGATTTAAATGTTGGTTATTTTTAGAGGTTTTCTGAGGCTTTTGAAAATTCCTCAATTCAAATTTCATTTGAATTTAAACATGATGCACACATGGAAGCAAGCATAGGTCAGGCCAGAACTAGGGATGTGACAACTCACCCCCACTAAACAAAAATCTCGTCCCGAGATTCTAGCGTAGGGTAAGGTGAAGGGGGAACGCAAACTAGCACAATCTTCACGATCTAGGTTGCACTTCAAATGAACGTTGATTCGTTCACCATCATTGTCTCGAAGTCTTGCTCTGAGAACTCCAACTAACATGACAACAAGAGGAAAGGAAAGACCCTAAAAGAATTGTTCTCCTCGAAGGTCGAACAACTCAGGATTAACCCACAAAATGAGACATAGCAACATCTCTCGAGCTGAGAGACGAAGCACACATCCATAGGAATGGAGTGAAGCAGATGACGAAGGTTCACTAGGTAGACAACAATTTCACGCTTAAGGTGGTAATCGGTGGTCAAAGCAGCGAGGAGTTGGGTTGCCATGATAACATATTGAGACACCTGAGGGATGGTGACTCGTAGATATATATCCCCCGTAAGTGGCAAAAAGAATTACCTTTGATTCAGAGATCATTGAAACTCTTTAAACCAGCCTAAGGCAATTCTCGAGCGATCGTTTGGAGGGGGTCGGTAGAATGGCATACTCGGACTTGGATGATGTGGATTACCTTGTTGAAGACAACGTAATGGATGAATTTGCTTACCACCGGAAATGGAAGAGACCCATGGTAGAATGGCACATTGGCGGTGCAAGCTGGGAACAAAATGCAAATGCTGGGAATGATTCTGGTATCTGGGGAAGAACCGAACAATAGAGAGTGAATTCACTGTTTGAAAAGGTCATAGCATTGCCGAGGAAACTGAGAGCATCCCAGTTAGTGTCGATGATAACACCTAGCGCTTGTGCGTGCTCTCAAGAACTTGAGCATTTCCATATTCATCAAGGTTTTACCAATATCCGTGTCAAGGATCCTGGCAACACATCATACTACCATGATGAATACCGGTGGAAGATGCAGATGCAAAGGAAGATAACCCTTCTCAAATTTCACCTTGGCAGAGCCAAGGAAACAAAATCTAGATGATCGACCGAGAGACATCTAGCACTCCGCTTCTAATGTTCTCCTTGATGTGCTAGCGTAATCCACCCATAGATATGGTTTGATATCTAGAACATCAAGTAAAAGGTCGGACTTCGGGATCTCAAAAATACATAAGGGTCAACTAGGGAGTAAATCCCAGGAAATCCTTATGGGGAGGTACCCAACTTTCTCAATCAAGAGCCTACAATAATGGGTCTTCCGGCTAGATGTGTTGGCCACGACATCCACTTTACCGGTTTCCGAGGGACCGATATTATAGTTCTTGGGAAATGTTCCAACCATCAAGTCTGCCTGAGATTCAGATCTGGTTGGTGTCAGAATATTCCAGACCCATCGAGTCTAGGAAGAAAAATGAAAGTTTGCAACACAAATCGACGAGATGACGTTGCGAGATTCTCGGGGAATGAACTACGATAGTAAGCTCCAAAACATGAGCTGGTTCTGCTACAAACATGTGAAAACGTTGTCCCAGACAAGCATGGCCATGTAGTAGTCTTATAATTAAACACTACCGAGTTCAGGAGGGGGAACCATCATCGAGGATATCGAAGTTTTGTACAAATCCGTCTGGTACCTTCGAGACTAGCACTTAGAACTTATTAACCTTGAACAAATCAATCAGTGGCTTGGTGTGATAGGGACACATATAGAATGGAGGTTGCAAGTCTCCGAACCACAGAATACTTCGCACGTATGCATGACCGATTTGGGATGATTCCAAAGGAAGCAACATTGACTTTCTCGAATCCACGGCGGCAACTTGCATCAGATGCACATGAATTAAAGGAAGTCACTACCTTCATCCAAACATATGCTTCATGAACGAAACACGAAGAAATGCTTACACAAGTTTCCAACACTAGGTTGATGTTCAACATGACTCATGGGGGAGACAAAATGCTGCTGATGGGCTCAACAACAACTCATCGGAATTTCCATATCACTGGAATTCCACCATCATGTGAACATGGTGATAGTATTGGTCAGACCAAAAGATGTAATGGTATATGCTCGAGGGATCAACCACGAGTAAGACAACATTACGAACATCGTTGGTTCTGACTTGATTTGAGGATAGCCCACACCCAAATCAAAGGTTGGACAAGATGATAGGTCCATTAACTGATCACGAGGGTCAATCGATGAAATATCAACTTTCTTCAACACACACACAAGACATCCCTTATAATGAACTATATCGGACAAGCTTCTATCTTCCAACTCTCCAAGTTGTTGTTTGGCTTAACAAACTAGCTCAGGGGTATCCAACACAGATTCTTGGAGAAAGGGTGGTTCACAAGAAACCAACTTGATCATGAGCTCAACATAACAGTCAGGAAACAACCCGGTAACACTTCCAAGAAGATATTTGGAAAGTCACGAACCACCGGTATGTTACTAAGCTTGAGAACAATCTTGCTTTTGAGGGCAATACGACATGATCAAATGAGTGAGGACTTGAAATAATTCCTAACTCATTGGTCGAGGAGTGCACCAGAAATAGGGACTAGGTAGCACAATCAGTCTTAGGGTGACGATTCAATAATCAACACGCTAAGAATGAGGTTATCGTCCATTTAACTAGAGAGTTGCTAGCAGTATTGATTTCACACGCCATGATTCATTTTTCGGCATTCTGGTTACAATAACACAGGAACCGAGGAATGAACAATGATGGCAAGAAGTATCACTGTACCAAGAGTTCATAGGATGGTGTGCAATTCCTATAACAATCCCGATATAAAAGATGGTAATACTCCAAGGTAGAGCAGAGCAAAAGCTGGATTAGCAATTTGTTCTGTGGAGCACAACTTCTTTGACCCAATCCTGGATATGGAAGAGGTACTGGAGTTTGTTTCTCCTAGTCATTCTGGAATAGAATGGCTTGACGGACCACAAGAGTAATAGGTATCGATGAATGAATGCACGCATACTCTTGACTATCAATTGATAGACGAGGGTCGGAAGACAACTAAAGGGGGACAACTCAAAGGAACATATAACTTTCTGAGTTGTGGATGCATAGATTAGTATGTCGAACCAAGTTCAACATAATTCTTCCGGATAAACCATGCAGAAAGGTTGAGCTGGCAGAGTCACAATATAGCATGGAGAACTCATCGAGAGCACTCTTGTTGTCATCTTTTGGTTCAGAAGAACTCCTGCCAAGAATGGTTCATGGTAATTGGAAGAAGGATGTACCATGAACCTCGAGGACTATCGCAAAGGTTACTAATATCCTAAAGGAACTAGCAACACTATCAACATGATGTAAGTAGGGTGAATCTCGGGTTCAAGAACCCAGAAATAGAATACCTACTCCTAAGTAGCATCACGAGATGCTTTTGAGAATGATGGCCAGAATCTTCACACTGGGGACACAAAACGTTGCTAGATTACTAGGTGACTCCCTAAAACACCTAGGGTCATAATAATTATTCCAACATATATGTCGAGGCAATAAAGTACCTCAACTCACTAATTTTGTGATTATCTGACCAAAAGGACATCGGAACAGGAAGAAAGGATTTGCAAATGCATCAGACTGTTTAGAAACCTGGGATGACTCGGACAGCATAACGGCTATAAATGCTCAAAAAGTTTGGAGACATACTACAAAATGGTGGCATAACCACTCAGAAGCACAATATCAAGGTTTCGAGATCAACAATTAACATACAGAAGTCGTAGGAACTGAACTCAAGCTTAAATCCAACAATCTATAAGTCTACGGATTAGTAACACGTGATCCTGATAGAAAGAAGAGATAGCCTAGTTCTTAATCCCCGTAGGAAAGATAAGATGACTCAGATCAGAAGGCATAAGGTATAAGGAGTAAAAAGAGCCTTACGTTCCATCCCACAATCAATTCCCTTATATAACTAAAGAATTTCTAGACTCAACTTCGACCAGTTTGGCTTGGTAATCCTACAGGCAGTCAAGCTCTGATACCAACGCTGTCAGGACCCCGACTCAATGCCACATCGATCTAGCATGTAACACCTCATATCACTTTGCGGCCTCACGCACGGTATTCCCACGGGTGTCGCCTTACCTTTGCCCGGGACCGTTTGCGCCTTTTGGCACACGTATATGATAGTGTCGCTAGCATCCATATGATAAGGAGCCCGGGCTGACATGGCTAGTCGTAAACCCAAAGTGGCACAGACTTACAGGGACAGGCATCCATGACCCAGCATCGAACGTGTCGGTCATCAGCGAGTGAATCCAGGCTGTAGCACTGGGCTAGCAGGACTCCGGTGAACCGGGCTGTAGCGGGCTAACAGGACTCCGGTATTCATCGCGTGACATTTCCCCGAAGGGACAGACACAGGAACGAAGAAGGACACATGCCGGCCAGCCTAAGTGTTCCGGAGCAGTAGCAAGCTACCATGGCTCAGTGGAAACACTAGGAGACATTTCCCGGTAAGAGAGGCTACTAAGGATAAACAACTAGATAGTCAGATCCCACACATACCAAGCATTTCAATAACATACACACAATATGCTCGATATGTGCAATACAACATGGCATCACAACATGACTCTACAACTCAAGTATTTATTCAATAGGCTCCGAGGAGCGAGATATTACAAACATGGGTCTCATGACCCAACATTCAGAGCATACAAGTCAAAGCACATGCGGAAGCTTAACATGTCTGAGTACAGACATCTATAAATGAAAAAGGCTGAGAAGCCTGACTATCTACCAGATCCTGCCGAGGGCACAAGATCGTAGCTGAGGTAACAAGCTAAACGTCGAAGTCCACGTGGAACTACTAGTGAGACTGAAGTCTCTCTGCAAAAACATAAAATAGGCAACGTGAGTACAAATGTACCCAGCAAGACTTACATCAGAACTAACTACATATGCATCATTATCAACAAAGGGGATGGTGGGGTTTAACTGCAGCAAGCCAGCTTTGACTCGGTGGCTATCCTGAACTACGACTGCAAGTAACTCTTTGAGGTGGCGCACACGAGTCCACATATTCACCATATCAATACACACTATGGATCCGCTCCCGTCTCCCTACGAGAACGCCATCCATAGCACTCACGCTTATCTTGCGCATTTTAGAGTATCCACTTTCACTTGTCTATGAACTGATATAGGCAACCCAGAAGTCCTTTTCCGCGGACACGGCTATTCGAATAGATGATGTTAACCCTGCAGGGGTGTACTTCTTCACACACGCTCTCACCACTTACCGCCGTTTACACGACATGTACTCGGCAACCTTCAAGCGGAAGCCCAACGTGGGTGTCGGCCACGGCCTACCTAAACACTCAAGTCTCTAGTCCAGGTTTATCGCCTATTCGGGTTCCATCCATGAGGAGATCCGGCCGGAGTTTCGCTCACAGCCCCAAACGATGTGACAGGGTTCCCGAGACACCAAACGGGCGCCCGGTACACCGTGCCACGTGCCTACCGCATCACAGCCCACCCCTCCGGTCAGCGCTGCCCACGGCCTCCAGCATACTACAAACACCAGAAACTACTTGCAACTCCTGGACAGAGGACAAGGGTGATCAAGAAGCCGAGAGGGTCCATTGGTTTCAGGGCCCAATGCGTGGTAGTAGCTGAATCATGGATCACAAACACAGAACTCAGTTCCTGAGGACGGCTGCAATGAGACAACCCACCATGTACTCCTACATGGCCTCTCACCGCTACCTTTACCAAATCGTGTTCACACGCTTAGCTCACACACAGTAGGACATGTTCACACACCTCTGATTCATCCCCGATGAATCAGACCTGACTCAACTCTAAGCAGTAGCAGGCATGACAAACAAGCATGAATGAGTAGGCACAACAGGGCTCAAACAACTCCTACTCATGCTAGTGGGTTTCATCTATTTACTGTGGAATGACAGGTCATGCAAAGGATAAAGGGGTTCAGCTACCGCAGCAAGTAACAGTTGAATCGTTGTTGTCCTAATGCAGTAAAAGAGAGCAGGAGCGAGAGAGTGGGATTGTATCAGAATGAACAAGGGGGTTTTGCTTGCCTGGCACTTCTGAAGATAACATTGAGTCTTCATCAGTGTCAACGATAACATCATCAAAACAGCATCTACCGAGGGGGAACAACACCGACAAACACAGAAGAAACACGATCAATGCAATGCACAATATGATGCATGCTATGACATGGCAATATGAATGTGTTTTGGGCTAATGCATCTAGCAACAAGTTAAATGGGGTTGGTTTGAATACAAGATTCAAATTCAAACTCCATATGTGAGAGTTTAAATTTTATTTATTTGTTTTGTCCAAAACAGAGGACAGACATTGTTCAAACATGCATGAAAATGGTACAGATGGATTCCTTGAATTTTTCTGATAATTTTTCATATATAAATTATTTAATTTGGAGTTACGGTTGAATTTCTATGATTTTTAGAAGTTTATACATTTTTCTGGAATTTCCTGAATTTATTTTAAATCCAGAAAATTGTTAATTGCGTCAGCATGACGTCGGGGTGACGTCAGCAGAGTCAACACGCCAGGTCCAGGTCAAACCTGACCAGCGGGGTCCACTGGTCAGTGACACAACTAATTAACCAAGTTAATTAGCCTTAAGTCAACTCTAACTAAACTGTTTGTGGGGCCGGGGCCCACTAGTCAGCGACTAATCAGCTAACTAACCTAGGTTAATTAGTGTTAAACTAATACTAACTAAAAATGTCAGGGGGTGGCCCACACGTCAGTGACACACGGGGAAGGTCAAACCATGGTCAAACCCGGGTCAACTCGCCGGAGTTGACCCGCGGCTCGTCGCCGGCGGAGCCAGAGACGGCAGAGGGGTGCGGGTTTCCACCTCCGGCGACCAAATGGCCGGCGGAGGGCGTCTACATGACGCAGGCGCTCGTCCGCGTCGAGTAGTGGCAGCGGCTGGGCCTAAGATGGCCGGAGTCGTCACCGGCATCGACCGTGGCGGTCGCCGGAGCTCGGGCGAGCTCGGGGTCGACGCTACGGTGGCCGGGGAGGCTCGTGCGAGGCACCTACGTGCTCTAGGCAGCGCGGGGAGGAAGCTGAGCACGACAGCCGGGCCACTAGGTGGCCGGAGGCACGTCGGCGGCGGTCACAGGCGGCGGCGGGTTTCAGTCATCGGCAAAACGGCGACTAGAACTAGCAAACGTCACGGAGACAAAGGGAAAACGGTGTAGAAGCTCACGGGGATCGTGTAGGGCTGGTCGGCGAGCTTGGGGAGGCTTCGGAGGTGGCGAGCGGGCACCGGCGATCTCGGGCGGCCGGAGATGGGGAAGATGGCGTGGGCGGCGATGCAGGGCGTCCGGCGGGGCATGGGTTGGTGGAGAGGAAGAGGGGGTCGAGGCGGAGCCTCTGGGTGCAACGACGAGGCGAGGCAGTGGCAGTGGCCACGGCGACGCTCGTCGGCGGCGACGGACGCGTTCGGTGGCGGAAAGAGCAGAGGAGGTGAGAGCGTTTGGGGGGAGAGAGAGGGAGTCCAGGGGGTTGGGGCAGCACCGAGGAGATGACGTGAGGCGTCGTGGTGGCCAGGCAATGCAGACGAGCAGGGTGGTGGCGTGGCGAGCTCGGGCGCGTGCGCCGTGTCCCTCCTCTGCCTACTGGCGCGAGGAGGAAGGCGACAGGGAGGAGGAGGTGGGCTGGGCTGCTGGAGGAGCTGGGCCAGGTAAGTGGGCGCCAGGTGGGTTCTCTCTCTCTTTCTCTCTTACTTATTGTTTTCTATTTTTTTTCTTCCTCTGTTTTGATTTAGTTTAGCAACTAAATCATTTAAATAAATTCTGTAGGTTTTTATGTGGCTTGCTAAAATATATACAAAGCCACTCACAAACTTCCAGAATTGTTGGAGTCATATTTAATATATATTAAATATAAATCCAAAGCAAATAGTTATTGCATTAATTCAAATGGCCAAAATAAATATCTCTGTGACTCCAAAAATATTGGTTTAAATTTTACCTCTTACCAATATTTCCATGGAATAACAGGAACATTTTCTTGGACTCATTTGAGAAGATTTAAATGTTGGTTATTTTTAGAGGTTTTCTGAGGCTGTTGAAAATTCCTCAATTCAAATTTCATTTGAATTTAAACATGATGCACACATGGAAGCAAGCATAGGTCAGGCCAGAACTAGGGATGTGACAAAGGTTGATGTAGATGCCCTTCATGATCGGATCCCCCTCCAGCAGGGTGTCAGAAAAGGCCCCAAGAGGGGATCTCAAGGGAACAGAGGCTTGCGGCGGCGGAAAAGTATTTTGGTGGATGCTTCTGGTGGTTTGGGAATATTTGGGAAGTTATGGAGAAAGAATTAGGGTTGGAGGACACCCAAGGGGCCCACAAGCCCTCAGGGCGGTCCCCCGCTGGGGCGCGCCTAGGAGGCTTGTGGCCTCCTCGGTCATCCTCTGACCCCCTCTCCAAGTTCTGTGGATGTCTTCTGTTCCAAGAAAAATCATCGCGAAAGTTTTATTCCGTTTGGACTCCGTTTTATATTCCTTTTCTGTAAAACTCGAAAACAAGGAAAATAAAAACAGGCACTGAGCTCTATGTTAATATGCTAGTCCCAAAAATAATATAAAAATAGCATATTAATTCATATGGAACATTCAAAACAGATAATATAATAGCATGGAACAGCAAAAAATTATAGATACATTGGAGACGTATCAATACCAAAGGCTTTAATTGGCAAAAACACTAATTTAAACACAATAACAATACCATAAGATTAGCATAATTGTGTGCACACTCAAAAACACAAAAAGCAAAGGAAAAATAATGATTACTATTGGGCTGCCTCCCAACAAGCGCCATTGTTTTATGACCCTAGCTAGGCGTAAGGCATAGTTTCAAGTGTTGTCATCCTTCAAATTAATTACATAGGTGGCCCTCATAATAGATTCATATGTTGGCTTAAATATCTTTCTATTTAAGTGTTCCACTCCTTTGTTCAATGGAAATTGGACTCTTATATTACCTCCTTTCATATCAATAATAGCACCTATGGTACATAGGAAAGGCCTACCAAGTATTATAGGACAAGACGAGTTGCAATCAATTATTAAGCACAATGAAATCAATGGGTATATAATTTTCTATTTGTAAGAATAAGCACATCATTTATTCGAACAAATGGTTTGTTAATAGTTGAATCCGCTAAGTGTGAATTAAGGGAACATTCATCCAAATCATGAAGGCCTAGCACGTCACATAAAGATTTTGGCATCGTGGAAACTCTAGCACCCAAATCACATAAAGCATTGCACTCATAATTTTTCACCTTTATTTTCATAGTAGGTTCCCATTCATCATATAATTTCCTAGGTATTGAAACCTCCAATTCAAGCTTTTCTTCTAAATCTTTCATCATAGCTTCTACAACTTGTTTAGTAAAGGCTTTATTTTGTTCATAAGCATTGGGTGAATTTATCATGGATTATTGCAGAAGGAAATACATTCAATTAACTAATAACTATAATAATTAAATTCCTTGAAATCCAAAGTAGTGGGCACATCACTATTTAAAGTTATGACCTCTCCAATCTCGCTTTTATCATTTTCATCAATAAGATTGACACCCTCCGAACAATTGGGATGCCTTCTAGCTAATGTTGACTCATCTTCAGTCCCCTTTTCATCAAGTTTTGTATTGCTAAATAAAAATTCTATGGGTGAGATACTAATCATTTTAATATCTTCATCATGAGTAAAAGACTTGGGCTTACTTCCCATTTTATCTACTAGCGTAGTTGTTTGAGGAAATATCCCCTAGCAAATTTTCAGTACTAGCAAGTTGAGATTGAAGGTTGGTGACCTCTTGATTGACATTATCAAGTTGTTTACAAATAGCTTCCAACAAGGTAGAATGTTCTTTAAGTTCCTCGGTAAAGAATCTATTATGTTCAAATTGTGTGAACATATAGTTTTTAGTAGTGTTCTCTATTTCCGCCAACCTCTTATGATAAGTATCAAAAAAAATATCTTGAGGCATAGCGACAAAACAAGCAGATACAATTTTTTGTGTGTTTTAATTAAAAAAATAGAAGTGCGGGATGAAAACAAGAGGCAAAGGTTAATAAAAAGGAAAATAAAAATAATAGAAAGTAGATGATAGTTTATGTGAAGGTACTTGATAGGTTTGGGTGATGTCTTCCTGGCAACGGCGTTAGAAATTCTTCCTGGTACTTGTGAGATGCATTGTGATTTCCATGAAGAGAAGAGGATGAAGAAGTACATTAGAGATAAGTATTTATCTCAATTAAGAACCAAGGTTATCAATCTAGTAGGAGAACCACACAGAACCTTGTTAGCAGCACCTGCACACACAAAAAAGCAGATGCTTGCACCCAACACAAACAAGGGGATTATCAATTCCCTTGGCGGTTATTTGAAAGGATCAAATATCTTAGGCAAATATATAAATTACAAAATAAAAAAAAAGTGCAGCAAGGTATTTTTTTGATTTTGTATATGATAAAAGTAGACTTGGGGGCATAGTTAATGAAACAGAGTAACGCCTAAAGGAAGATGACATGTTGCAGACAAAGTAAACCCAAGCAATATGAAGAAACTCCATCTTTTTATCCTCAATGGCAACAATAAAAATATGTGTCATGTCCCTTTCTTTCACTGGGATTGAGCACCGCAAGACTGAACCCATCACAAATCACCTCTTTGATTGCAAGGAAAATCAATCTAGTTGGCTAAACTAAACAGATAGACCAGAGAGAAGTACAATGCTATAATAGTCATGCATAAAAGAATTAATAGAAGACTTAATGAATATTCATGAACAATCTGATTATAAACCCACAATTGAATGGATCCCAACAAACGCAACACAAAAGAATATTACATGGAATAGAACTCCAAGAACATCAAGGAGAACTTTCTAATATAATATCAAAGGGAGAGAAGAAGCCATCTAGCTACTAGATATAGACCCGTAGGTCAGTGGTAAACTACTCATGCATCATCGGAAGGGCAGCAAGGATGATGTAGCTACCCTTCATGATCGATTCCCCCTCCGGCAGGGTGCCGGAAAAGGCCTCCAGATGTGATTGTGGAAGAACAGAAACTTGCGGCGGCGGAAAAAGTATTTCGGGTGGCTCTCTGATGTATTGGGAATATTCAGGATTTATAGAGCTGGAATTAGGTCAAGAGGTGCCATGACCGGCCCACTAGCCTGGAGGGCGCGCCTACCCCCTGGGGTGCGCCCCCTGGGTTTGTTGCTCCCTCATGACTCCCCGGGTCTTCTTCCGAACCTTTTAGGGCCCCTAATGGTCTAAAAAAAATTAATCCAAATTTTTTATTCATTTGGACACTATTTGATATTGATTTTCTAGAAAGACAAAAACAAGCGAAAAATAGCAACTGGCACTGGGCACTAGGTTAATAGGTTAGTCCCGGAAAAAGATACATAATTGCATATAAAGCATCCAAGATTGATACCATAATAGCATGGAACAATAAAAATTTATAGATACGTTGGAGACGTATCAAGCATCCCCAAACTTTATTCCTGCTCGTCCTCGAGTAGGTAAATGATAAAAATAAATTTTTGATGTGGTATGCTACCTAACATGTCTATCTTGTAATATTTGTTTTATGATATCAATATTTAGATCCGAATGATTCAAAGCAATAGTCTATAATTTGGCATAAGACATTAATATACAGGCATACCAACAAACAATCATGTCTTTCAAAATATAAATGCTAAAGAATTCTATCGCTACAAAATCGTATAGCCTTGTCATGCTATATCTTATTAACACAAAGTATAAATCATGCGCTACCCCGGTGTTAGCCAAGAAATTGGTTCACACTTTTTAACACGCTTCAGCTTTTTCAATCCCCATGCAATACATAAGCGCAAGCCATGGATATAACACTATGGGTGGAATATAATGCGATAGAAGAGATTAATTTGGAGAAGACAAAAAAAGGATAAAGTCTCACATTGACGTGGCTAATCAATGAGCTATGGAGATGCCCATCAATTGATGGCAATGCAAGGAGTAGGGATCACAATGCAACGGAGGCACTAGGAGCTATAAGTGTATGAAATCTCAAAATGAAAACTAAGTGGGTCTGCATCCAACTTGCTGATAACCCACAAGTATAGGGGATCGCAGTAGTTTTCAAGGGTAGAGAATTCAACCCAAGTTTGTTGATTCGACACAAGGGGAGCAAAAAGAATATTGGCAAGTATAGCTGTTGAGTTGTCAGTTCAACCACACCTATAGAGCTAAATATCTGTAGTGGAGTGATACGTCTCCAATGTATGTACAACTTTTTATTATTCCATGTTTTATATTATCAATCCTAGATGTTTTGTATATACTTACAAGCAATTGTATATCAAATTTTTGGGACCAACCTAATAACTTAGTGCCCAGTGCCAGTGCTCTTTTTTGCTTGTTTTTGGTTTCACAGAATATCGGTACCATATGAAGTCCAAATGCCATGAAACTTTTTAGAGCTTTTTTTGGACAAAAGAGACACTAGAAGCTTTGAGAGAAGACCAGACGTGGGAGTATGGGACCACCACCCAGAAGGGCACGCCCTGATGGGTTGTGGGGCCCATGAGGCTCCATTTGACCTAGTTGTGCCTCTATAAATTCTCTAAAATCATGAAACAAACAGAGGAGTCCACGAAATACTTTTTCCGCTGTCGCAAGTTCCAGAACAACGAGAGCCTTTTCCGGCACTCTACCAAAGGGGAATTCGATCACGATGGGGCCTCTTCATCATCCTTGGGGCCCTCTGACCGTGCGTGAGCAGGTTACAACGGACCTACGGGTCCATAGTTAGTATCTAGATGGCTTCTTCTCTCTTTTTGATCTTCAATACAATGTTCTCCTTGTTTTCTTGGAGATCTATTTTATGTAATGATTTTTTGCGGTGTGTTTGTTGGGATCTGACGAAGTGTGAGTTTATGATCAGATCTATCCATGAATATTATTTAAGTTTTCTTTGAACTCTTTTACGCATGATTGTTATAGCCTCATATTTCTTCTCTGAATTATTGGTTTGGTTTGGCCAACTAGACTGATTTATCTTGCCATGGGAAGAGGTGCTTCGTGATGGGTTGGATCTTGCGGTGCTCAATCCCAGTGACAGAAAGGGACATCACACGCATGTATCATTGCTATTAAGGGTAACAAGATGGGATTTATCTCATACGTGAGTTTATCTTGTCTAAGTAATAGTATTAGATGCAGAATCGTTTTAGTCTACTTGACGCGAACGTGATGCCTATATACATGATAATTGCCTTGGATATCGTCATACTTATTTGCTTTTCTGTCAATTGCCCAACAGTAATTTGTCTAACCACTGTATGTTATTTTTATGAGAGAAGCCCCTAGTGGGAACTAGGGCCCCGGGTCTATTTTCTATAATGTATTAAAACCCAAAATACCTTGCTGCAATTTTTTTTATATTTTTGTTTGATGTATCTACCACAAGCTATATGTTTTAATCTTGCTCGTAATCGTTAAGGGATTGACAACCCCTCTACGCGTTGGGTTGCAAGTATTTGTTGTTTGTGTGCAGGTGTTATTTACATAGTATTGCTTGGTTCTCCTACTAGATTGATGACCTTGGTTTCATAACTGAGGGAAGTACTTATCTCTACTATACTGCATCATCCTCTCCTCTTTGAGGAAATACCAACACAGCTCACAAGTAGCAGGAAGAATTTCTGTCGCCGTTGCCAGGGAGACATCATCAACATCTATCAACTACCTACACATAAGACTTCATCTCCTTGCATTTACATTATTTTCCATTTTCCTCTCTTTTTCATGTCCTCCACTTCTAAATTTTTTTTACAAAAATACAGAAAATATTTCATGTTTGACTTTTCTGCGTGTTTTCTTGTTTGCTTGATTTGAAACTATGATCATGAGTGACTTTGGTATGGCAGAAACAGATGATGGTAGAACTCCTAGATTGGAAGTTCTACTAATCTTGATGCTAAAACTTTTGTTTTGGGACAAGGGAATGTTGTAGAAAAAAGTGTCATCCAATAATTCTTTAATTGCATTGGAACTTTGACTTTTGATGATGCTCCTATACTTAAAAGAACTAAAATTTATGCAAAAGCTATTTCCACACTTATTCTTTAACTTGAGGGAAGATTTATTTGCACTCATCCTACTTTGCAAAGATTTTTTCATGAGTTGCCAGTTATAAAAAATCCTATATCTAAAAAGATAGCTACCCGTGTCCTCATGAATCAGTCTGACCACATAGTGTGCGAATCTAGGGAGATATTTGAATTTTATGGCATGAACCGTGAAAAACCGGCGATAGATGAGATCCTTTATAATATTGATTACTTGTTGAGGCATTTTCTTTGCAATGACTGCAACTTTGATGAGAATTTTAAAAAGGAAGTCCCTCCTTTGAATACAATCCAACAAGTTTTCAATAATGTTAATCAACAATTCTCTTGGATTGTAGCCGATAATCAAGGGTTTTTTGCAGATGGACAACTTGCTAATTCTAAGATTTCTATGGATGATGTATTTTTTGTTACCTTCGACAAGCCGTCCGATGAAAACATATCTTCGGAGAAGAAAGATGACAACACTTGAAGCTATGCATTATGCCTAGCTCGGGGCGTAAAACAATATCGCTAGTTGGGAGGTAACCCAATAGTTATCCTTTTATTTTTTATTTTTCTTGCTATCATGCAACAAATATATTATTCTATTGTTATGATTGTGTATTATTGTTTTAAATAGTGTTAGTGCCAAGTAAAGCCTGTGGGATGATTTGGGTGATAGTTGCTTTGATTATGTCCATTATCAGAAACTTATGCACCCAGTAGCAGAATTATTGTGCTCTTTTGGAGTGTGATAAATTCTGATATTTTTACATATGATTGATATAAAAATTTCCTATGTTGTCCTAAGTTCTTCAGAATTTTTGGAGTTACAAAAGTCTGGTCAATGTTCAGATTACTAAAGAATGTTCTGGTTTTGATAGATTCTGTTTTTGTTGGCTTGTGTGCTTACTTTGATGAACCTATGGATTGTATTGGGGGGAGGGGTATAAGCCATGGTAAAGTCAGAATATAGTAGGTATAATGCAATAACAAAATATGAATGGGTTTGCAACAGTACATAAAGTGGTGATTTGCTTTATTATACTAACGAATCTCATGTAGGTTTTGTTAAGTTTTGTCTGATTGAAGTTTTCATGTTTTCGGTGAGATCGCGATGGATGAAGGAATAAGGAGTGGCAAGAGCCCGAGCTTGGGGATGCCCTAGGCACCTCAAGGTAGTATGCAAGGACTCACAAGCAATTAAGCTTGAGGATGCTCTAGAAGGCATCCCCTCTTTCTTCTAACGACCATCGGTAATTTTACTTGGAGATATATTTTTAATCGTCAAATATCATGAGTTTTGCTTGGAGCATCATGTATTATGTGAGTATTTTCTTTGTTTGCTTTTTAGTTTGTCTCAACCTTGTTGAACACACTTTTTTGAGAGAGCCACATGCATATCATGATTTGCTAGAATACTCTATGTGCTTTACTTAAATCTTTTGAGCTAGGCAGTTGCTCTAGTACTTCACTTATATCTTTTTGAGCATGGCAGTGGTTATATATTAAAGAAATAAACTCTATTGCTTCACTTATATTATTTTGAGAGTTGGAATTTTTTGAAGAAATTTTCTCTCATGCTTCACTTATATTATTTTGAGAGTTGATAAATTTTGAAGAAATATTTATGCTCTCGTGCTTCACTTAGATCTTTTTTAGTGTTGACAATAGCAATGGTAAATTGCATAAGATATGAATTCATTCCCAAAATGATGGATATCCAAGGGGGATATAATGAAAACTTTCATATAGATCATTTGATATGATAAACTTGATTCCTTGCAATAGTTTTGCGATATGGAGATAGTGATATGTGAGTCATGTTGGTGAATAATTATGCTTTAGTAAGAATATTGGTATTAAGGTTTCTGATTCCCTATGCATGCACGTAAAGTCAATAGTTATGCAATGAAATTATATCCTACTTGTGGTACATTATTTAGTGTTAATTATGTTCAATGCTCGTTTATGTCTGTATTCGTTTTTTGGTTGGTCGCTTCTCAATATATTTGCTAGCCTTCACTTGTACTAAACGGGAATGCTTCTTGTGCATCCAACTCATAAAACCCAAAGTCATGCCATATGAGTCCACCATACCAACCTATATGGGGTATGTGCATGCAGTTCCAAGTAAATTTGCATGTGCCAACTCTAAATTTTCAAAATGAATTTCCGTTCTGTGTGCCCGTACTGCTCATGAAGTGGCAAGGGGTGGCCAATATTTTTCATGATAGGTATTTTATTCTCACGATGAGTGTTCATTCACTTGTCATTGCACGAGAGTGTGGTAGGTAATAGGGATGCTCAGTCCCGAAATGAAAAAACTATGATAATAAATTCCTTGGAAAGTGTTGGTATGGAAGGCACCCGTGGATACGGCTAGCCATGTATTGTGAAAGAATGGTGGAAAGGAAATAAACTTCACTTTCTATTTGGGAACAACCTATAATTTGTCTAGCATGGAAGATATTGGGAATTCTCGGTCGTTTTCGTTGAGAAGAAAAGCATGCCTCTCAAAATATTTTATCTCTAAATTTAAGCCTTGAGCTCTGGCACCTCTGCAAATCTTTGCTTCCCTCTGCGATGGGCCTATCTATTTACTTTTATGCAATTTTTATTTTTATGTTGAGTCTCCATCTTCTCTTATAAAGCACCAACTAGGAAATAGTATTATCATACTTGTGTATTGGATGTAGCTAATATTTTAGTGTGTTTCATGAGTGGATCAATGATTGATCATAACGGGCCAGGGATACACTACTAGGGGAAACCCTAGTAGTAGCACTGGTTTGATGCCCACTAGTAGCATGGGACATCGCGCTACTAGTAAGGCGCTACAGCTATTACTTAGCAGTAGCGCGTGCCACACGCGTTACTGCTAAGACATATAGCCATAGCATGTGTTCACTCCCGCGCTACTGCTAATCTAGCTAGTAGCAACATGTTTACTATCCATCGCTACTAGTATTCTTTTTTCCATTTTTTATTTTTAGTGTATTTATACGCCGTTATACAAATTTTGGTACAATACCAATTATGAGGTTTATATCATTATGTCCATAACAATGTGTCAAATGAAGGTGGATTAGGTTCAAGTGGAGGCAACATGTGGTGCATGTGAAAATTATACTACTAATTCAAACTTACTCTAGTTTGGACTAGTAGTACTATCGATTTGCACCACTTGTTGCCTCCACTTGAATCTAATCTGTAGCTATTTAATCATGATCATAGTCATTACCACCAATAGTAGCTATTTAATCATCATAGTCATAGTGTAACACATCATCATCTTCAAACTCATCCTAGCTAGCTAATCACCACCAACACTAGCTGCGGTAGCTATCTAATCACCACCAACACTAGCTAATAATAATCAGCATAGTCATTACCACCAACACTAGTGTCACGCCCAATATGCGTTACCATCCTAAAGAGACTCGAAGGTCCCACCAAGGATAAAACCGCATATTGATACGCTTTTGCAAGGTGGATATCATTACATAAACATTACATAACAGATGGGGATACATATAGAAGGCATACAATGCCACACGAATACAACATCATCTTACACAAGAGCACTATCCGACTACAGATGAAACACAAATAGAAACTCAAATGACATCCACCCTGCTAGCCCAGGCTGCCGACCTGGAACCTATCCCCTGATCGAAGAAGAAGCAGAAGAAGAACTCCAAAACAAGCAAACATCGCTCTCGCGTCATGATCATCGCATAACCTGTACCTGCAACTATTGTTGTAGTAATCTGTGAGCCACGAGGACTCAGCAATCCCATTACCATGGGTATCAAGACTAGCAAAGCTTAAAGGGTAAGGAAGGGGTAAAGTGGTGAGGTTGCGGCAGCGACTAAGCATATATGGTGGCTAACATACGCAAATGAAAGCGAGAAGAGAAGCAAAAGGACCGGTCGTGAAGCTAGCAATGATCAAGAGGTGATCCTGAACTCTTACTTACGTCAAACATAACCCAAAACCGTGTTCACTTCTCGGACTCCGCCGAAAAGAGACCATCACGGCTACACACATGGTTGATGCGTTTTAATTCGGATCTGGTGTCAAGTTATCTACAACCGGATATTAACAAATTCCCATCTACCAGATAACCGCGGGCCGGTCGTGATACACTAACCAACCAACTTAACCTATAGCGCTCAATCAAATGAAGTTTTGATTTCCCATATGGAGAAAAAGCTACCTTCAAATGCCCTCCTTAAAGGGCTTAGTTTAATCAGTAGTGGTCCTATCACGGGTGTCACATTCATTTTGACCTATCCGGGAGACCCTATTTGATTAAGAGATCCATGCGATGCCAGAATCCATCACTAAAGCACCGTATTGAGAAATAGATACCCAGCACAACTTTCAAAAGTTTATACCCTGCAGGGGTGTGCCAACTTAGCCCATGATAAGCTCTCTCAATCAATGAAGGATATTCCTTCTCCCAGGAAGACCGGATCAGTCTGGGAATCCCGGTTACAAGACATTTCGACAATGGTAAAACAAGACCAGCAAGACCGCCCGATGCGCCGATAAATAACCCAACCGCGTTAGGGACGCAAAATCCGAGAACATAATACCAATATGACGGAAACTTGGGCGGCAAGAGTGGAACAAAACACTAGGCATAAGGCCGAGCCTTCCACCCTTTACCAAATATATAGATGCATTAATAATATAAGAGATATTGTGATATCCCAACATAACCCTGTCCACCATGGAGCAATCTTCAACTTCACCTGCAACTAACAACGCTATAAGAGGGGCTGAGAAAAGCGGTAACATAGCCAAGCAACGGTTTGCTAGGTAGGGTGAAAAGGGTTAGAGGCTGACATGGCAAATTGGGAGGCTTGATCAACAAGAGATAGGTAGCGCGGCAAAGCGATAGAACGAAGCAACTAGCATAGCAATGATAGTAGTGAGATCCAGGGTAGTGGTCATCTTGCCTGAAATCTAGCTAGGAAGAAGAACAAGTCCATGAAGAAGATGAAGCCACGAAGCCATGAAGCCACGAATCCTCACGATCGCAACGAAACGGGAACTATCGAGAAGAAGCACACAACATGGTAAACACACCACACATATACATGACATGGTGCACAAACACTCATGATGCATGACAAATCTAGATGAGGATACTCATGGCAAGAGATGATGCATACAAGAGCAACATATCAAAGCAAGTTTAAATGAGGCCGGAAAGAACATGTAACAATTCCAATAAGTCCTCATATGCAAATTTAGAAAATGGTCCAGAACTGAATAAACCTTATGTTCAAGTTGTTAAACAGCAAGTTAAGATGCACCAAGATGATCTACACGAGATTCTAGTCAAGTTACATATAAAGTTCATTTAATTCGGAGCTACGGCCTAGAAGATATGAGCAAAACAAGTTAAACATGGCACTGATGCAAAACACATACAAACATCAAGCAAACACCTCAAAACAAGGATGCAACATGATAATATGAAACTACATGCAGTTCTAAGCAAGTTTCATATAGAGCACACTCAAAACGGAGCAACGGTTCAACACATACACTCTAAACAAGTTTTAAGGACAAACTGTCAGAAACACCAACTAGGCATCTAGATAGCATCAATACAATATGCTACAGCAACTCAACATAAGAACAAAAGGCATGGGCATGAAGTACAGGTAAAGCATGATAAAACATCAACACTGAGCTATCTCCAGAAATCACTAGAACATGCTCAAAAGGTCATGGCAAGATTGCAAATAATAACAGTTTACATACTTAACAGAAATAACATCAGGTTGCAATGTTTAGAGCTATCAAACAACATGCTACAGGAACTTAACATGGCAAACAAAGGCATGGCATGCTAATACTAAATACAAAGAACAAAATGCCCTTACTGAAATATCCAAATATCAACAGAAAAGATGGTAGAATCCATGCAAACATGGCAAGTGATATGACACATTCAGACATGGCAGGAACGACGATAAGTAGGCATGTTGGTGAGCTTGTACCACTCATCATAGAGCATATACATGGCATTACAAGGTGACCAACAGTAAGAAGACATGTTTCTGAAGCTAAACATGGCAATAGCAAGTTCATAGGTTGCATGGATCACCAGCAAAGCTCATGGCAAAACTGAACTTAATGTTAACAGGCTGACAGCAACATTATTTAGCAAGTTTGGATCAAAATAACAACAAGTTACAGCAGATTATAAATGCAACCATGGGAATTACTGGAAAAAGCATGATATTTATAACAAAACATCCTTAGTGAACATCTCCAGATTATGCCTAGAATGACTTGTAGCAGCAGGTTTACATAGCATCATGATATAGCAGATTCAGACTAGTAAAACAGCAACAGCAAGTACCCTACTTAACAAGTTTGATGCACTCACTACAAGACTCACAAAAATACATGGATTGCACCACTGTAAAGATGGCATGACATAGCTCAAAACTCATGTAGACATCAAGCTCATAAGATGCACACACAAAATGTAATGAAAAAGACAAATCATCAAGTTCTGTTAACAGATAGAAGTTAACATCATATAGCACTCTTGCAACGATGATTTGGGCATCAAGATGGACTCAAAAATAACATGGCACAATGGAACAAATGTAGAGCATCTCATGATGAACATGTTGACATCTCACGCATGCAAAACAGATCTACAGAAGAGAAGTTATGATGCGATGAACAGGGGCTCAAAATACTGTAGAAAAAGGACTTACAGATATTTCGGGGTCAACCTAGGGTTTCTCCCGATCCAGATCTGGCACGCGGAATGAAGTTCGTCAGAGTTGTCCTGGATCTCGCTGGAGTTCGGGGAGGAGGTGGCTGGAGTTGTAGGGGACGCCGGAAGAGGCCGGGGACGGGGTCGGCGACGAGGTGACGGCGTCCGGCGCGGGCTCGCACGGCGCTGTGGCGGCATCCGGCGCGGCTGTGTCGCGGCGGAGGCGGAGCTCGGCTCCGGCCGGCGAAGTGCGGGTCGGCGGCGGTCGGTGAAGGAGCGAGGCGGCGGAGCCGGTCGCGGCACGAGGCGCGGGCGGCGGAGCGGACGGGCGCGGGCGGCGGCGCGCGCACAGGCCAGGAGGGCCCCGCCTGGGCCCCAACAGGCCGGCGCGCGCGAAGGCGCGGCAAAGTGGGCGCACGGCTCGACAAACCAGCGGGCGACACGTGGCGTCGGTGGAGGTGGCCGACACGTCCGGCCGGTGAGGCTTTCGTCCGGCGGCGGAGAGGGGAAAAAGCTAGGGTTCATCCGCGAAAATTTGGAGGGGGGGTGTATTTATAGGTAGAGGGAGCTTGGAGAGTCCAAATGGAGTGCGGTTTTCACCCACACGATCGTGATCAAACGACCGAGAGCATGGAGGGGGTTTGGATGGGCTCATGGGCTGTTTTGGAGGGGTGTTGGGCTGCAACACAAAGAGGGCTTTACGGTTACCCGGTTAACCGTTGGAGCATCAAACGACCTCCAAATGGAACGAAACTTGACAGGCGGTCTACCGGTGGTGTACCAAGGCCGCTTGGAAAATCCTGGTCCATTCTGAGAAAGTTTAACACCCGCTCACAACAGGAGACAAAAGGGGGACGCCAGAGGACATAGGAGTGTCGGATTGCAAAACGGACAACGGGGAAAATGCTCGGATGCATGAGACGAACACGTACGCAAAAATAAGATGCACATGATGACATGGTGAAATGTGACACGCATGCAAAAGACATGGCAACGACGGCGAATAACTAGCAGACACCTGGCGCATCAGTTCCGGGGTGTTACAACTCTCCTCCACTAACAAGAGATCTCGTCCCGAGATCTTAGGACCGAGACGGAAGGGAAAAAGGATGAGGTGAAACAAGAACTCAAGAGAAGGAGCAAAGAATCGAGAGCACTCAAGAAGAAGAGAGGAACGATGAGAATGACTAGAATCGAAAGCTCACAGAATCAGATAGACTATGAACCACTCCGGTTAGAACGAGATAAGACAGGAATAAGACTGAAAGGATTTAGGCAGCACTTCAGCTGAACATGGAAAGAATAGAACATGAACTTGAGAAGATGGAAAGATACTTGCTGAGAGGAACGACACAATGCCTCCGGAAGAATTGAAATAGTGGAATGAAAAGAACGAAGAAGAAAATGACAACTTGTACCACGAATGAAATTGAAAGCATCTTGAGAAGGAAGGTTTAAACGGAGTTGTTGAGAAAATCAACAACGAAAAGAATAAGCTTGTTGTGGACTTATGGATAACATCTCAAAATTATGAGGTGTTAACCAACCACAAGCGGAAAAGATTAAATAGCTGAGAAGAATGAAGAAATGCAAAACTCCAGTTCAAAAGAATACGGAGAATTAATTGCACTTCGAGACGCGAGAAGAAAAGATACTTGAACTCCACCAACAAGAATCTTGATGAACTCTTGAAGAATGAATTAAATCATGAAGAACCACCATGAAGAACTCCGGTAAACAAAAGGACAATGACATAGAATTGAAGGATGAAATAATAAGATTAAATCTTGCGTCGATTTATATGGAGGTTCCGACGAAATGGCCGAGGAAATTTGAACTCCAGAAAAGAAAAGATGAAAACACTTCGAACTAGAATTTATTCCTCACGAACAAACTCCGAAGAAAAGGGATTACTCACTTTGAGGAAATAAGAATAAGATTTATTGTATGCTTATCCTTCATCAAATTAAATTGATGACAATCAATGGATTTTGCATACTACTTATTATTCTTGAAAAGGATTGAGAAGGTCTTCATGAACCACCGGTAGGATTGAAAAGGATGAAAGGATTAAAATGATAATCAAGGAAAAAGAATCTTGAATGAACCACCGTAGGAATTCGAAAATGACTGATGAAAAGAGAATGAATCACCGGGAAGAATTAGAAGAACCAATATGCTAGAGGGGATTTAGATGCAAAACTAAAAAGAGATCATGAGCTGATTCAAGAACACTTGAACGAACCACCTGGATAATTGGATAACGATAGCTGAAATGTGAGGACAAAGAATTCTTCTGGAATGATGGCCTCCGGTGAAAAGAAATGGAAAAACAACTCCTAACATACTCCGGATGGTTAAGAAAAGAATATTTGACAAATGGAATAATTCACGAAGATAACATGAAGCTAGAACCACGAAACTTTGAGAGAATAGACAAGATTTAGAGGAAAAACTCTTCTTCGGTCTTCAAATGACGACGAGAAACACCACCAAAATTACTGAGATACTCCGGTAGAATGAAAAAGAGGAAGGGTTGAACCAAAGATGAAAAGAATTTGAAAGCGGTCTTGTAGATGGCATGTGACTGATGGGATCCATTCTTACGTCACACTTGAAAAGAATTTGAGAATAACTCCGAGAGAATTAGAAGAGTCAGGTAAGATCCTGGGAAAAGACCTGTGGGTTAGGGCCCACTAAAAGAAAACACCGTTGGAAAGGGATGTTGAACACATAGATGATGCACCGGAACAAATGAAATATTTGAATGAGGTGACACCCTCGAATTAATTTGAACACGGACGAATCTCTTCAGATGTCTTGAGCACTCCGAAAAGATAAACTGGAGAGAGGCGAACGAGCAAGGAAAACACTTGATCCAAGGAAAGAATATAATCACTACCAAAAATTAGAATTGAATCCACCGGAGAAGAAAAGAGATGAAGAATGTGAAACGAGACGAGAATTCACCGGTTGGAGTTATTGAGGGAAGACTAAAAAGACTCCGTACGAATGAAACTGATGCTCGAAAGAGACTCAAGCTCCGGGAACAAAATGGTGGGAGGGTGAGAAAACAAAAGCAACTGGAGGGGAGAATCGACGATTAACTTGAAGAGAAAACACCGGTTGAAATCATTGAGGAAAGAAAGCAAAAACTTCGCATGAGTAAGATGGATACTCGATTACGGACTCCGACTCCGAGATGAAAAGGGGTGGGCGGGTGGGAAAAAGAAAACAACTGAGGGTTCAACTAGGAAAAGATGAAGAGGCTCGAGTCAACTTGACGAGAAATGCACCGGATGAAAAGAGCTGAGAACCAACGATCGGAAAAACCAACTGCGTGATCCTAAGGAAAGTTTGAAGGGGAAGAGGTGTAATTCAAAACACCTACATCAAGATTCCTCACCAGAGCGATGAAGGGGCAGAGGAGTAAAAGAATTCCTACTCTCCGATATAACTATACTCCGAAAATAGTTTTTCTTCTAGACTCAACAACGGCCAAACTACATGATCAATCAAGGGGGCTCCTATGGTCGGTCGAGGCTCTGATACCAACTTGTCACGCCCAATATGCGATACTATCCTAAAGAGACTCGAAGGTCCCACCAAGGATAGAACTGCATATTGATACGCTTTTGCAAGGTGGATATCATTACATCAACATTACATAATAGATGGGGATACATACAAAAGGCATACAATGCCACACGAATACAACATCATCTTACATAAGAGCACCATCCAACTATGGATGAAAAACAAACAAAAACTCAAACAACATCCACCCTGCTAGCCCAGGCTGCCGACCTGGAACCTATCCCCTGGTCGAAGAAGAAGCAGAAGAAGAACTCCAAAACAATCAAACAACGCTCTCGCGTCATGATCATCGCATAACCTATACCTGCAACTGTTTTTGTAGTAATCTCTGAGCCACGAGGACTCGGCAATCCCATTACCATGGGTATCAAGACTAGCAAAGCTTAAAGGGTAAGGAAGGGGTAAAGTGGTGAGGTTGCGGCAGCGACTAAGCATATATGGTGGCTAACATACGCAAATGAGAGCGAGAAGAGAAGCAAAAGGAACGGTCGTGAAGCTAGCAATGATCAAGGGGTGATCTTGAACTCCTACTTACGTCAAACATAACCCAAAACTGTGTTCACTTCCCGGACACCGCCGAAAAGAGACCATCACGGCTACACACACGGTTGATGCGTTTTAATTCGATCTGATGTCAAGTTTATCTACAACCGGACATTAACAAATTCCCATCTGCCACATAACCGCGGGCACGGCTTTCGAAAGTTTATACCCTGCAGGGGTGTCCGAACTTAGCCCATGATAATCTCTCGCGATCAACGAAGGATATTCCTTCTCCCAGGACGTCTCGGAATCCCGGTTACAAGACATTTCGACAATGGTAAAACAAGACCAACAAGACCGCCCGATGCGCCGACATCCCAATAGGAGGTGCACATATCTTGTTCTCAGGGCAACACCGGATGAGCAATCCGTACAACTAAAACCAGACCTCAAGTTTCCCTAAGGGGGCGCTGCAAAGGCTCTGGTTTGGACCAGCAATTAGAGAAGCACTGGCCCAGGGGGGGGGGGCTAAAATAAAGATGACCCTTGGGTTAATTACTCCCAAGGTAAAAGTAGGTGGTGGTGAGGCAAATGGTAAAACCAAGGTTGGGCCTTGCTGGAGGAGTTTTATTCAAGGCGAACTGTCAAGGGGGTCCCATAAATCACCCAACCGCGTTAGGGACATAAAATTCGGGAACTTAATACCGATATGACAGAAACTAGGGCGGCAAGAGTGGAACAAAACACCAAGCATAAGGCCGAGTCTTCCACCCTTTACCAAATATATAGATGCATTAATAATATAAGAGATATTGTGATATCCCAACATAATCCTGTCCACCATGGAGCAATCTTCAACTTCACCTGCAACTAACAACGCTATAAGAGGGGCTGAGCAAAGCAGTAACATAGCCAAGTAACGGTTTGCTAGGAAGGATGAAAAGGGTTAGAGGCTAACATGGCAAATTGGGAGGCTTGATCAACAAGAGATAGGTAGCACAGCAAAGCGATAGAACGAAGCAACTAGCATAGCAATGATAGTAGTGAGATCCAGGGTAGCGGTCATCTTGCCTGAAATCCCGCTAGGAAGAAGAACAAGTCCATGAAGAAGATGAAGCCATGAAGACGAACCAAGCGTATACGAATGAATCATCACGATCGCAACGAAACGGGAACTATCGAGAAGAAGCACACAACATGGTAAACACACCACACATATACATGACATGATGCACAAACACTCATGATGCATGACAAAGCTAGATGAGGCTACTCATGGCAAGAGATTATGCATACAAGAGCAACATATCAAAGCAAGTTTAAATGAGGCCGGAAACAACATGTAACAATTCCGGTAAGTCCTCATATGCAAATTTAGAAATTGGTCCAGAATTGAATAAACCTTATGTTCAAGTTGTTAAACAGCAAGTTAAGATGCACCAAGATGATCTACATGAGATTCTAGTCAAGTTACATATAAAGTTCATTTAATTCGGAGCTATGGCCTAGAAGATATGAGCAAAACAAGTTAAACATGGCATTGATGCAAAACACATACAAACATCAAGCAAACACCTCACAACAAGGATGCAACATGATAATATGAAACTGCATGCAGTTCTAAGCAAGTTTCATATAGAGCACACTCAAAACGGAGCAACGGTTCAACACATACACTCTAAACAAGTTTAAAGGACAAGCTGTCCAAAACAGCAAATAGGCATCTAGCTAGCATCAAAACAATATGCTAGAGCAACTCAACATAAGAACAAAAGGCATGGGCATGAAGAAAAGGTAAAGCATGACAAAACATCAACACTGAGCTATCTCCAGAAATCATTAGAACATGTTCAAAAGGTGATGGCAAGATTGCAAATAATAACAGTTTACAGACTTAAGAGAAATAACATCATGTTGCAATGTTTAGAGCTAGCAAACCACATGCTACAGGAACTTAACTGGGCAAACAAAGGTATGGTATGCTAATTCTAATGACAAAGAACAAAACTCCCTTAATGAACCAATTCCAAAGATCAACAGAAAAGATGCTAGAATCCATGCAAACATGGCAAGTGATATGACAGATTCAGACATGGCAGGAACGACGATAAGTAGGCAAGTTGATGAGCTTGTACCACTCACCACAGAGCATATACATGGCATGACAAGGTGACCAACAGTAAAAAGACATGTTTCTGAATCTATACGTGGCAATAGCAAGTTCATAGGGTGCATGGATCACCAGTAAAGCTCATGGCAAAACTGAACTTAATGTTAATAGGCTGACAGCAACATTATTTAGCAAGTTTGGATCAAAATAACAACAAGTTACAGCAGATTATAAACGCAACCATGGGCATGACTGGAAAAAGCATGATATTTATAACAAAAAATCCTTAGTGAACATCTCCAGATTATGCCTAGAATGACTTGTAGCAGCAAGTTTACATAGCATGATGATATAGCAGATTCAGATTAGTAAAACAGCAACAGCAAGTACCCTACTTAACAAGCTTGAGGTACTCACTACAAGACTCACAAAAATACATGGATTGCACCAGTAAAGATGGCATGACATAGCTCAAAACTCATGTAGACATCAAGCTCATAAGATGCACACACAAAATGCAATAAAAAGACAAATCATCAAGTTCTGTTAACAGATAGCAGTTAACATCATATAGCACTCTTGCAACGATGATTTGGGCATCAAGATGGACTCAAAAAAACATGGCACAATGGAACAAATGTAGAGCATCTCATGATGAACATTTTGACATCTCACGCATGCAAAACAGATCTACAGAAGAGAAGTTATGATGCGATGAATAGGGGCTCAAAATACTGTAGAAAAAGGACTTAGAGATATTTCGGGGTCAACCTAGGGTTTCTCCCGATCCAGATCTGGCACGCGGAACGAAGTTCGTCGGAGTTGGCCTGGATCTCGCTGGAGTTCGGGGAGGAGGTGGACGGGGTTGTAGGGGACGTCGGAAGAGGCCGGGGACGGGGTCGGCGACGAGGTGATGGCGTCTGGCGCGGCTGCGTCGTGGCAGAGGCGGAGCTCGGCTCCGGCTGATGAGGTGTGGGTCGGCGGCGGTCGGTGAAGGAGCAAGGTGGTGGAGTCAGTCGTGGCACCAGGCGCGGGCGACGGAGCGGGCGGGCGCGGGCGGCGGCGCGCGCACGGGCCGGGAGGGCCCCGCCTGGGCCCCAGCGGGCTGGCGCGCGGGCAGGAACGGCGAAGTGGGTGCACGGCTCGGCGAACCAGCGGGCGACACGTGGCGTCGGTGGAGGTGGCGGATACTTCCGGTCGGTGAGGCTTTCGTCCAGCGGCGGAGAGGGGAAAAAGCTAGGGTTCATCCGCGAAAATTTGGAGGGGGGTGTATTTATAGGTAGAGGGAGCTAGGAGAGTCCAAATGGAGTGCGGTTTTCATCCACACGATCGTGATCGAATGACCGAGAGCATGGAGGGGTTTTGGATGGGCTCATGGGCTGTTTTGGAGGGGTGTTGGGCTGCAACGCAAAGATGGCTGTACGGTTACCCGGTTAACCGTTGGAGCATCAAACGACCTCCAAATGGAACGAAACTTGACAGGCGGTCTACCGGTGGTGTACCAAGGCCGCTTGGCCAATCCCGGTCCATTCCGAGAAATTTTAACACCCGCTCACAACAGGAGACAAAAGGGGGACGCCGGGGGACATAGGAGTGTCGGATTGCAAAACGGACAACGGGGAAAATGCTCGGATGCATGAGACAAACACGTACGCAAAAATAAGATGCACATGATGACATGGCGAAATGCAACACGCAAGCAAAAGACATGGCGACGACGGCGAATAACTGGCAGACACCTGGCGCATCAGTTCCGGGGCGTTACAACTAGCTATTTAATCAGCATAGTCATAGTGTAGCACATCATCATCTTTAAACTCATTTCTAGCTAGCTAATCACTCCTACCGCTCGCTCTCTCAGGTAAAATGTCATAAAACATGTGTAACACTCCTTCTTCATCATGTTGGAGCATGCAGATGAACCGGTCTCCTAATCATGGGTTGCGCTTCTGATTGCTGCCCCCTAGTACTTCTCTGCGATGATTCACAATTTTTCTCCAGTCTTTCACTATTAAGCATTCCTCGCTTTTAGAAATCCTGAATGCACTAAAGTGCATTGTAGGATGTCTTGGCCATAAGCTAACCATTCTCATGCGACATTTAGTCTCGATCCAATGAGGCACAACATTCATTGGGAGTCCCTGTTGAAGAACATCGTACAGTAGCATACTTAGCAATGAAGTTTAGCTTAAAAATAATGTATGCAAAAGATGCACTGAGGACAAATAGTAAAAATCTTACCATCTTTCCTAAATAGATATGACCGTAGTGCAGTACGAACACTATTGGTCGCACATTTTGAGTACTAAGATTTTAAGTCCAGAAAAATAATTTATCTTGACAGTATGAAGATCCTCAAGCCATGAAACATAATGACTTATCTTCTCGTAGTTTAGTTCAGCACCGGGACAGTAGTAGATCCTGTCTACCAAGCGCTGGACATGTTTGCTTGACTGGAAATAAGCTTTCAATAGAAATTAGTTGTCAACTATTTGTGAATAAACAATATCAAAGACATAAATATGGTTGAGAAACTCACATAATGTTATAACTGGAGGCTTCTGTACATCGAACCAGATGTCGATAGTACCTTCAATATCTTCTTCTGGACGAATATCAAAGGTGATAACCATATCATGCTCAAAATGCATAAGTCTTGCATATTGCTTGCCAAGTTTTGCATTCAAAATAGGTGTAGGTGTCTGCATTGTATAATTTTGCGTGGAAAGTATAACCATGCTCGGTCTTCAAGTAAACTCTCTTTACCTCCATAATAGTTTTCATAGGACTGAAACCTATCTTATCCAAGACAAAAACTCTTGCATGCAGGGGATATGCTAGTAGAATAGTAAAAAAATTATAAGTTGAAGCAAATGAAGCAGATGTCATGCTTAATTACAAAAAAAGACTTGTCGTTATGACTTACTTTATCCACTTCGATGTTCTCGTCCAGCTTGATGCTGAAGCGCCTATCATCATCTAGGAAGATTATGTTGCACAGGTCGCGCTCATCTTTGCAGTGCATATACCGAAATCCTTTTCGTCGTCAGACATTTCCAATGTTCATAGTTGAAATATTAATTGAAAATCAATCAAAGACAACTACCAGGATACTCAACACACAAATCCGGGCACTTGATATTTCCTACATATTCTGGCACAAGTCATGCCAAAATTCACGGAGAAATCTGGCATGACCTTTGCTAAAATAGGACATATCGAGCGCCTAAAATTTACCAAAATGGAAATGAATCAACACTCCGGCAAAACATAGGCCACTCGGAGGTGTCACCTGCAAACATGGCCAGCCACTTGGGCAAGCACATATCCTATTTGAGCAACACAAGGTATACGTTTCAAAATATCTAATAGGACTCGTATTGACATGAGCATTCAATAAGCAAAACCAAATCATAAAATAAATAAGTATTCAAGTTAGCATGCATTCAATAAGCAAAAGTAAATCATCTCTTGCGTCCATGCATCGTACAATATTATCACTAATACATCCCGAATAGTATCATACATAGACCATCAGTAATACAACTAAAACCCTAGCGAACGACGGGTATCGGCGCGGGCGGTTGACACCCAAAGAGAAGGAACAATCACAGGATCATAGCTCTAGGGAGATCCCTAGAGAACCTGCTAGGTATTGGAGAACCTGTGCTCCAGCGCCACCAAGTAGTGACGAATGTGCGCGTCCTCCTCGCTGACACGGTGACGTACCACCTCCATGGGGTCCTGAAGCCTCTCGACCATCACTGGCCCACGCGACTGCCACCAAAGAAGGTTCGGGTCAACGACAGGCTGATTCCTCACCAAGTTGCGCCCCCGGTAGGTAGCGCCTCCCAGTACCAGCCCGGTGGTGCCCAGTCTCGGACATGGTCCATCTGGTCAAGCAGGTGTCCTTCGCTGAGTCGATGATGAAGATGCGGGATAGGCATCGTCGACGTCGATGCGGGAAAAATTGCTTTAACTAAAAAATAACAACAAATGTGACATGTTCATCTAGTTCTATTAATTCAACTAGTTCTTAAAAAAAACTTACTATAAATAAAAATAAACTAGTACCTATTTAGTACCTAGTCCTTACTAACTAATTAGTACCTAGGAACTACTGCCCTAATTACTATCTAATTTGATAAACCTAGGGGTAGAAAGTGGTAGCGAATAATCCAAAATTTGATGCAATTAAAATTTGAAGAACCCTAGGCAGAGGTAGGGGAGGGGGAGGAGCAGGCATGCTCTCCTCGGGTGCCTGCGGCAAGGGAGGGGCAGGCGGCATCGAGTTTGGGGTTGGGGCTCGAGCGTTCGGCAGAGGGCGGCATCGAGGTCGGGGTCGAGGGCAGCGCCGAGGTCAGGGGCGGCGTCAAGGTCGGGGTCGGGGGAGGCGTCGAATCCGGGGTCGGGGGTGGCATTGAGGGTGTGCGGAGAGCGACGGGAGAGCGCGTGGCGGCCGACGGGCAATGGAGGCGGCGACAGCGGAGGAGTTGGGATTTGGGGGAGGTGGCTGTTGGTGTCAAAACCGGCAGATCTCGGGTAGGGGGTCCCGAACTATGCGTTTAGGCGGATGGTAACAGGAGACAAGGGACACGATGTTTTACCCAGGTTCGGGCCCTCTTGATGGAGGTAAAACCCTACGTCCTGCTTGATTGATATTGATATTGTGGATGTTTACAAGAGTGGATCTACCACGAGATCAAGGAGGCCAAACCCTAGAAGCTAGCCTATGGTATGATTGTAATGGTTGTTGTTGTGTCCTACGGACTAGAGCCATCCGGTTTATATAGACACCGGAGAGGGCTAGGGTTACATAGAGTCAGTTACAATGGTAGGAGATCTATATATCCGTATCGCCAAGCTTGCCTTCCACGCCAAGGAAAGTCCCATCCGGACACGGGACGAAGTCTTCAATCTTGTATCTTCATAGTCTTGGAGTCCGGTCGATGATGGTAGTCCGGCTATCCGGACACCCCCTAATCCAGGACTCCCTCAGTATCCCCTGAACCAGGCTTCAATGACGATAAGTCCAGCATGTGTGTAGTCTTCGGCGTTGCAAGGCGGGTTCTCCTTCAAGTTCCACGTACCTGCTGAACAGTGTCCGGCTTCCTCATCAATGTTGCGCGTCTTGTCTTCCACGCCCAATAATGGCCTTCTTCCACGCGTCGCGCGAATGTGAAAAGCCAGGGTGTCTTTTATGTTTTACCCCCTAGTTGTGTGAATAATCTGCCTATAAGGGAGGCAAGAATCCAGATCCAAATCACCATCTTCCTCCCGCAAATACTCATCGGAGCGCTTTCGACCAAGAATCCATTCCATCATGGACCGTCAACGCGGCTCCTCTTCTCGCGCTCCCAGCCCTTTGCCAGGAAATTGGAGGAGATGCTCTGTTCCGCACAACGAGCTGGTGAAGCTCCAAGCGGGGGGATATCTCCCTCCGGCCTTCATGGTTCCGGTTCGAGCTGGGCTGTCCACCTACAAAGGTGGGGAGCAAGCGGAGGTTACCCCAAATCCCAACAAAGGGGAGCGAGTATGCTTCGTCCCCTATCTGATAGGGGGCTCGGATTTCCTGTACATCCATTCCTCCGCGGGCTCCTGGAGTTCTACGGACTCCGGCTTCATCACCTCACGCCCGCCTCAATCCTGCATATTGCGGGTTATGTAGCTCTTTGCGAGCTATTCCTGGGCGTCGAGCCCCACTTTGCGCTGTGGAAGAGGTTGTTCTGCCTTGTACCCCGCTCCCACGAGGGGTCCATATATCAAGTGGGCGGCACCGAAATATGGCGCGTTGCCGGGACCGGATATCCATCCAGAACCCCTAAGAAGGCGTCCGAAGACTGGCCTTCGGAATGGTTTTATATAGAAGACGCTCCGCTGCCGGACCCTGTTCGGATCGGCCTCCCGGAGTTCAGCAATGCTCCTCTGAAGAAACGCCTTAGTTGGCATCCGCGGAGCCCCCAACTGGAGGAAGACAAGAGCGTCCATTATTTGATGGGCCGAATAAGGTTACTAGCCCATTCCGGGTTGACCATGATTGGAGTCATGGCAACATGCATTATGCGGGGGGTGCAGCCACTACAATATAGGGTCCACCCCATGTGGGATTTCAACGGGGAGGACGATGTCACCCGTCATGGCCGCAAAGGGCCGGATTCGGCCGAAGACCTGGTGATGATCCTGTCTGGCCTGTATAAGGGGGAGAAGGAGGATTTCCTTCGGACGAACCCGTTAAATGGGTTCTCCATGAATAATCCCCGGCCTTGGGTAAGCGAACACTCTACATGCCCGACCCATGCTTTTTGAAACTTAAGTTTCTTATATTGTGTTCTTCTTTCGACGCAGGAGCTGTGCCGGATCATGGAGGACATGCTAAGTCCAGCTCCGCAACTCGAGGATCCAGAGAGATCCCAGGATCTGGCCTCTGAAGAGGATCCGGACATAATGGTGGAGCTAATCGACGGGGTGTTCCACCAGCTCAGCATGGACAATGCTTTAGTCGCCATCACGGCCGACTATCCCGGACTATATCCGGCTTCCCAGGTGATTGCGACCGAAGTCCTGACATCGTCATTCCTTCCTTGCTTATTTCTGACCATCGTATACGATGGCGCTGTGCAGGAGGCGCCCCTAGGGTGAGAAGCCGAGCCCGCGGTGGCTGGCCAACAAAGGCCAGTCCGGACCAGTAAGTGGAAGAGGAGCGTGGCGTGGACTGAAACGTCGCCGCAAAGGTGTAGCTCACAATTCATAATTCAGAGCAACGTTCCTAGGAAGCGTTTGAGTTCTCATGAGTTTTGTAAGGAAAAAAGCGTCCGCCGGACTGCGGGCGTGGAGGTTGCCAATCCAACCTCTACCAGCCAGGCTCCGGCACCTAGTCTGGAGGGGGAGGCGAGCGCAAGGCGTGATCCGGACGTTCCTCCGACGGAGGATGCCGACAGACTGTCCGCCACCAAGTCTGAGGTGGAGAGTGCCCTGAATCACAGGCGCCGCCGGACAGTATTTCGTGACGCGTGCTTCTCCCTCGAGGCGTTGAATGCCTTTAACATGGGGGACGCGCACCTTCGTGCTGCTCAAGATGGTTTTACCAGAGCCACGGAGCAGTATTTAAAAGACATACGGGTAAGAGAATTTCATAGTTGTATACGCCAGTAGCCCCCGAGACTTAAAGTAGTTATATTAACTGATTTAAGGATCATATGAAACGTAGGATCTTACCGAGAAGAATACCCAACTGTCTCAGGAGCTGCAAGAGTGCAAGGCCCAACTTGAGGCCGCACTCTCTGGCACAGGAGGAAACAGAGGGACCTCTCCTGGTAACGCATTATTTTAGAAAGATAAGTAGCGTTTGGCCTGTGCGCAAGTCTAAAAAATGACGTTGCAGGTGCTGCCGGACAAGATCCGGACAGGCAAGAACTTCTGCGCCAACTAAAGGCCGGCGGGAGGGTGCTGCATAAGGTGCAGCATGAAAGGAACAAGCTATAGGATTCCCATGCCCAGCTTGGAGAAGAGCTGAAAGGCATTCGGGCCGAGCTGTCGGGCTCCGTTAAGGAGAATCAGCAGCTTCGTCGCGGCATCTATAGTAAGTGCTTGAGCGAACTCCTTTGAAAAGAAGAGTTCGGCGAGGAAGTCAATTTAACAGAATATGTCTGCAGGTATGCTCACAGGTCACCCTACGGAGGAGATGCCCGTATCAACGGGTGACCAACTTCCCGAATTGTTGCAACTGATCGAATGAGTTCGGCAGGCAATGAGCGGCGTCATCCAGGCTTTATGGCCAGCCTTCTCCTTACCCGAGGGTCTTGGGGAGCTTGCGGAGAAGCTTCAGGGAGTGCGTCAGCGCTTCCATTTATGGAAGATTTCGGCCTGCCGCCAAGGTGCCAGGGAGGCCTGGGCCATGGTAAAGACGCGGTACAAGAAGGCGGATCCCAACCACATGGCCGAAGTCGAACCTGTGGGGCCTGATGGGAAGGAGATCCCTGTGAGTTTAGTATACTGCGAAGTAGAGTTGGCCGCTAAATTTTCCCAAAAGGACTGTAAATTAGACAACCTGTTAGACGGGATTGAGGAAGAGTACAATCAGTCGATTTGACAATGTATTATAAAATGACATGTAAAATTCCTTCTAGCCGGATTGTAGATCTTTTGTCTTTGCCGACCATTTCGCTTCGACCTCGGGACCCTAGAGTCCGGAGTGTGTCCGAATAACTTCTCGGTTATGAAACAACCAGGGTATGCATGGAGACCAGGCGTAGGGGTCATTAGTGCTTTATCAGACAAGTGCCCAACTAGTTATGTTATATTACATGGGTAGTAAGAAACATCTACCAGGGAGAATAGTTCCGTTAAGGGTTCCTTTCCTCTGGGGGTGGCATGCCCTAAAGTGCATGTCCGGACTGCGAAAAAAGCAGAAAAACATCTGGGGGTAGATAAATAAGTAGATAAAAAATCATCTTTTAAGTCACCAATCGAATATTCCCTTAAGAACGCTAGATTTCGGCTTCACCCAGTCTGAGGTACACATCCGGCTGACCCGGCAGTAACAATCGCAGAGGTGCTCCCTTTACCTCCTAGCCGAACAATCGGGAATGTAGGGGTAAGCACAGGAGCCAGGAAACCCAGCTTGGCCAAAACTTAAATCATATCGATGCATATAATGGTGAATAAAAGGTACATGTGGAGGCTTGACACATGTGTTGGGCTTGGATGAATAGGGTTGAGAAGAAAAAGATAAACAAAAGGCAGCTGAAGTAAAAAAAAATTTGGACGGGGGGAAAGGGACGAACTCTTAGTCTGGTGCTAGGCATAGAATCTTCGGACGCGGGCTGCGTTCCATGGGTTCGGCTCGAGTCGGTTATCCGATGCATTTCGTAGACGGTACGGTCCGCCGGTCAGGACTTGATCGATGATGAAGGGGCACTCCCATTTGGGCTTGAGCTTGTCCTTTTTCTTGTCTGGTAGGCGTAGAACGAGTTCGCCAACGTTGTAAGTCTTGGCCCGTACTTCTCTGCTTTGGTATCTTCGAGCCTGCTGCTGATAGAATGCGGAACGAGCCTTGGCGACGTCGCGTTCTTCCTCCAATGCGTCCAAGCTGTCCTACCGATCCAACTCGGCTTCTTTTTCTTCATACATGCGCACTCGAGGTGAGTCATGAATTATGTCGCAGGGCAAAATTGCTTCTGCGTCGTATACCATAAAAAATGGTGTGAATCCGGTAGTACGGTTAGGCATTGTCCACAGCCCCCAGAGTACGGAGTCGAGCTCCTCTACCCAGTGCGTGTTAGATTTCGTAAGGAACCGCACTAGTCTGGGTTTGATGCCGCTCATTATTAGACCATTTGCTCGTTCCACTTGACCGTTGGTTTGAGGATGATAGACTGAAGCGTAATCGAGCTTGATGCCCATATTTTTGCACCATGATTTAACCTCATCGGCTGTGAAGTTCGTGCCATTATCGGTGATGATGCTGTGGGGGACACCATAACGGTGTGCTACCCCGGATATAAAGTCTATCACTGGTCCGGACTCTGCCGTTTTAACTGGCTTGGCCTCTATCCATTTGGTGAATTTATCCACCATGACCAATAGGTACCTTTGCTTGTGGGTTTCCCCTTTAAGTGGTCCAACCATGTGAAGCCCCCAGACCGCAAACGGCCAGGTAATGGGTATAGTTTTGAGGGCGGTGGGTGGCATATGGCTCTGATTAGCAAAGAGCTGACAACGACACATCTTTGGACTAAGTCCTGAGCATCTGCTCAGGCCGTCAGCCAATAAAATCCTGTACGGAATGCCTTTCCTACAAGGGCCCGAGCTGCGGCGTGGTGTCCGCCTAGCCCGGCATGAATTTCAGCCAGGAGGTTTCGCCCTTCCTCTTCGGAGATACACCTTTGAAGGACTCCGGTTGTGCTTTTCTTATAAAGTTCTCCCTCATAGACCTTGTAGGCTTTAGATCGCCGGACAATGCAGCGGGCCTCATTTTGGTCTTCGGGAAGCTCCTGCCTAAGCAAGTAGGCGAGGAATGGTTCTGTCCACGGGGCAATTACTGCCATTATGTCGTGGGCGGAAGGTGTTATGTCATCGGCTGAATCGCCGGTTGGTGCGGCTTGTTCCGGTTTGTTATTTCCGGACTCCTCTTCCCATAGTACGGATGGCTTGAAGAGCCGTTCCAGGAAGATGTTAGGAGGGACAGCGTCGCATTTTGCGCTGATGCGTGCCAGTACATCGGCTGCTTGGTTATTATCCCGGGCTACGTGATGGAATTGAAGTCCTTCAAACCGGGCTGACATTTTTAGGACAGCGTTGTGATATGCTGCCATTTTCGGATCTTTGACATCAAAGTCTCCGTTTATTTGGGATATTGCGAGGTTTGAATCCCCGTGCTCCTCTAGGCGTTGAATGCCCATGGAGATTGCCATCCGGAGACCATGTAAAAGGGCCTCGTATTCGGCTGCGTTGTTGGAGTCCGTGTACATTATCTGAAGTACGTATTGGACTGTGTCCCCGGTCGGGGACGTCAATACGACGCCAGCCCCCAATCCGGTTGTACTCTTTAGGGAGTTCGGCTTCGGTCCATTCAGCGACAAAGTCAGCCAAAACTTGTGACTTTATAGCTCGCCGAGGTTTGTAAGTTATATCAAATGGTAAGAGCTCAATGGCCCATTTTGCAATCCTGCCCGTCGCATCGCGGTTGTTTATAATGTCGTTAAGTGGTACTTCAGAGGCCACTGTTATCGAACACTCTTGAAAGTAGTGTTGGAGCTTCCGGGATGCCATGAACACCGCGTATGCTATCTTCTGATAGTGCGGGTAAAGGGACTTGCAGGGGGTTAACACAGTGGATACATAGTATACTGGTTTTTGAAGAGGGAATTTATACCCTTCTGTCTCTCATTCGACGACGAGTACCGCGCTTACAACTTGATGCGTTGCTGTGATGTATAACAACATTGGTTCGCCCGGGTTGGGCGCAGCCAGGACCGGATTTGTTGCCAATATGGCCTTTATTTATTCGAGTCCGGCGGTGGCAGCATCCGTCCACTCGAAGTGTTCGGTGCGCCTAAGGAGGCGATAGAGGGGCAATGCCTTTTCTCCTAGATGGGAGATAAAGCGGCTTAGAGCCGCCACGCATCCAGTCAATTTTTGTATTTGCTTGAGGTCTTTTGGGATATCTAGCTGTGATAGAGCTCAGATCTTGGCTGGGTTTGCTTCAATTCCTCTACCGGATACGATGAAGCCCAGCAGCTTTCCAGCTGGTACGCCGAAAACGTATTTTTCCGGATTCAGCTTGATGTCATATGCTCTGAGGTTGTCGAATGTGAGCCTCAAGTCATCTACTAGAGTTTCGACGTGTTTAGTTTTGACGACTACATCGTCTACGTATGCCTCTACTATTTTGCCGATCTGGGTAGCCAGACATGTCTGAATCATGCGTCGATATGTTGCGCCGGCGTTTTTAAGTCCGAAGGGCATCGTGTTGAAGCAGAATGGTCCATATGGAGTAATGAATGCCGTTGCGTCTTTATCCGCTTCTGCCATCTTGATTTGATGATAGCCGGAGTATGCGTCCAGGAAGCACAATGAATCGTGCCCTGCAGTGGCATCGATTATTTGGTCGATGCGGGGGAGGGGGAAGGGATCCTTTGGGAAGGCTTTGTTTAGGTCTTTGAAATTGACACATAGGCGCCAGGATTTGTCCTTCTTTGGTACCATTACGAGGTTTGCTAGCCAATCCGGATGTTTGATGTCTCTGATGAATCCGGCTTCCAATAGTTTGGCTAGCTCTTCTCCCATTGCCTGTCTTTTGGGTTCGGAAAATCGTCGAAGAGCCTGTTTGACTGGCTTGAATCCTTTTAGGATGTTTAGGCTGTGTTCTGCCAATCTGCATGGGATTCCGGGCATATTTGAGGGGTGCCAGGCAAAAATGTCCCAATTTTCCCGAAGGAATTCTCGCAGTGCGGCGTCTACATCAGGGTTCAATTGTGCCCCGATGGAGGTCGTCTTTGTCGGGTCCGTTGGGTGGACCTGGAATTTTACTATTTCATCTGCTGGTTTAAAGGAGGTGGACTTGGATCTCTTATCGAGTATCACATCGTCCCTATTCACCATAGAGCGCAGCGCGGTGAGTTCCTCTGCCGCTAGGGCTTCGGATAGTGCCTCTAAGGCTAATGCGGTTGTCTTGTTTTCGGCGCGGAGTGCTATGTCCGGATCACTAACGAGAGTGATTATTCCGCCGGGCCCAGGCATTTTGAGCTTCATGTACCCGTAATGGGGTACGGCTTGAAAAATTGTGAATGCCTCTCGTCCTAATATAGCGTGATATCCGCTGTTGAATGGGGCCACTTGGAACGTGACTTCTTCGGATCTGTAATTGTCCGGCGAGCCGAATACCACATCGAGTGTGATTTTTCCTATGCAGCGCGCCTCCCGGTTAGGGATTATTCCTCTAAAGGTTGTGCTGCTTCGCTCAATGCGGCTCCAGTCTATTTCCATTTTTTGAAGGGTTTCCTCGTAGATGAGGTTTAATCCGCTGCGACCATCCATGAGGACTTCTGTAAGTCGAAAGCCGTCCACTATTGGACTAAGTACCAGTGCGGCTGGAGCTCGGGCTGTTCGGAATTTAGGTTCGTTGCTGGCGTTGAAGGTGATGGTTGTGTCGCTCCATGGATTGGTTGTTGCTACTTGGTAGACTTCGGCGAGGCTGCGGATTGTTCGTTTCCGCATATTATTTGATGCGAAAGTCTCGAAGACTGTTGATACCGTACCGATGTTGTTGGAGTGGTTTTCCGGGGCTAGAAGCTCCTCTCCACTTTTGGCCACCTGCCATAATATCCAACATGCTCGAAGGCTATGTGTTGGGACGGCGCCTTCTGTACTGTGAATTTTACAGGGTCCGCTAAGCCATCCCTCCAGTACGGTTTCGTGCCCTTTATGGGGTTTTTGCTTTTTGGTTTTTGTATCTGGTGCCTGAGTGTAATGCACCCTTTTGTTGCGGACTAGGGTTGTATTCGGGGCCGGATTGTCCCAAAACTTATTTTCGGTTGTCCGGAAACTCTCCATCGCACAGTACTTTCATACTATGGACGCCAGGTCGGCGAAGCGTGTAATTTCACGATGGCTGACGGCGTTCAAGATTCCCTCGTCCGTGCAATTATTGCAAAAAATTGAGATTGCGTTTTCCTCTCGGCAGTCCTTTATCCTGTCCATAACCAGGAGGAATCTGGCTGAGTAGTGATGTACTGTCTCAGCGGGCTCTTGCCGGATTAGAGATAGATTGCATATGTCTGGGCGGGTGGGTGGAATTAAGTCCGGAACCCTACCCATCTCAAGGCTCGAGGGCCGAGAAGTTTCCAAATTTGGAAGCTTGGATTGCTGGACGTTGTCCAACGAGTCTGGTCCGATGCCTGACTTTAAGTTTAGTGCTTGATCGAAGTCCGTCCCTCTGCGGGAATCCGGCATGGGGGGGTCGGGAGCCCGGACATGACTAGTTTTCAATACAGGAGAAGAGTCGCCGCATTGTTCCTCTACCACTGCGACGTGGTGGGTAACCTGGGGAGAGTTAATCTCTCTCAGATCGGTTTTAAGCCCAATCTGATTGTAGTCTGTAGCGACTCACAGGGCGGCGATGCGATCCAAGAGCTCGTCTACTGACGAGAGCTCTATTGGATCCAACCGCTCGACGAATTCCGAGCTAACGCAAAGATTGCTTTTGACGACTTGAGAGGTCATTGTCGAAGCGGTGGCCGGACAGGCGGTCATAAGAAAACCACCTAGCCGGATAGTTTGGCCGGCGGCCAAGGCTCCTTTGGCAAAAATACCGTCCTTGAAGATGGGAGGAGGCATCCTTCCTATCGGTGACGGCACAGAGGAACTCTCAATGAAAGCACCAATGTCGGTGTCAAAACCGGCGGATCTCGGGTAGGGGGTCCAGAACTGTGCGTCTAGGCGGATGGTAACAGGAGACAAGGGACACGATGTTTTACCCAGGTTCGGGCCCTCTTGATGGAGGTAAAACCCTACGTCCTGCTCGATTGATATTGATATTGTGGATGTTTACAAGAGTGGATCTACCACGAGATCAAGGAGGCTAAACCCTAGAAGCTAGCCTACGGTATGATTGTAATGGTTGTTGTTGTGTCCTACGGACTAGAGCCATCCGGTTTATATAGACACTGGAGAGGGCTAGGGTTACATAGAGTCAGTTACAATGGTAGGAGATCTATATATCCGTATCGCCAAGCTTGCCTTCCACGCCAAGGAAAGTCCCATCCAGACACGGGACGAAGTCTTCAATCTTGTATCTTCATAGTCTTGGAGTCCGGTCGATGATGGTAGTCCGGCTATCTGGACACCCCCTAATCCAGGACTCCCTCAGTGGCTGTGGGGAAGAATGAACCGCGCGGTTATGTCAAAAGTAGCAGTAGCGCTTTCTCGGAAGTGCGCTACTGCTAAGTTAGCTATAGCACGTTCCTCGATACACGCTACTGCTAGTCCTTTCTCTTTTTTCCCTTTTCATTTATTTTTCTTTACATTTTTTCTTTCTCCTTTTTCTATTTATTTAATTTTCATTTACTTTTCTATTTGCTTTCCATTTAATTTTATTTCCTTTATCAGTAGCGCCTTTTTGCATAAATGCACTGCTACAAAGCATGTAGTGGTAGCGCTGTTCGCCGTAGATCGCTACTACTATGTGTAGCCTATCGGCTAAGCAGTGGGAATTTTAGTAGTAGCGCTTTTATGTTCAGCGCGCTACTACTACAATTGTATCTATAGCGCGGTTTACGCCAACGCGCTACTGCTACTTAGCACTAGCGTGGTTTTTTGACATGTGCTACTGCTAAAGTTCTGTGTATAAGGTTTTCCCTAGTAGTGATAACTTTCTTTAGCGTTGATATTTTGAGAGACATGGTTGCTTGTTGAATTTTTGAGTATTGATGTCTTCATGTCAAATCATAGATTATTTCTTGGAATCATTCAAGTCCAAATATCCATGCTACAAAACAAAACAATATATGATGAACATGTTAGGTAGCATTCCACATCAAAAATTTTGTTTTTATCATTTACCTACTTGAGGACGAGCATGAATTAAGATTGGGGGTGCTTGATACATCTCCAACATATCTATAAACTTTTATTGTTCCATCCTACTTGAGGGAGTCCTGGACTGTGGGCTCCTCGGGGAGCCGGCCTATGTGACATGGGCCGGACTGATGGGCCATGAATATACGAGATAGAAGACCTTCTCCTGTGTCCGGATGGGACTCTCCTTTGCATGGATGGCAAGCTTGGCATCCGGATGTATAGTTTCCTTCCTCTATAAACCGACTTTGGACAACCCTAGTCCCCTCCGGTGCCTATATAAACCGGAGGGCGTAGTCCGTAGAGGAAATCACAATTATACAGGCTAGACATCTAGGGTTTAGCCATTACGATCTCGAGGTAGATCAACTCTTGTAACCCCTATACTCATCATAGTCAATCAAGAAGGAAGTAGGGTATTACCTCCAATAAGAGGGCCCAAACCTGGGTAAACATCGTGTCCCCTTTCTCATGTTACCTTTGATCCTTAGATGCACAGTTCGAGACCCCCTAGCCGAGATCTGCCAGTTTTGACACTGAAATTGGTGCTTTCATTGAGAGTTCCACGGTGCCATCACTAGAAGGCTCGATGGCTCCATCAATCATCTACAAAAATAATGCCTTGAGGGAGACTTTTATCCCCGGCCAAATTTTTGTATTCGGCGGCTTCGCACTGCGTGCCAACTCGAGTGTCCATCTGGAGCAGATCGACAGCTACGCCCCTGGTCATCAGATCAGTTTTGGAAATCTGAACTATGTCACTGACATCCAAGGAGACTTGATCTTCCAAGGGTTCGCGGCCCCAATCACCGCTCTGGCCTTAGATCTGGAGCACACCACTAGGTCCGAAGACGGGAGTTTAAAGCCCGCCGGACTCTCTACGGCTATAGAGCCGGGCACCGGAGAACAGGAGGGGATTGCATCACCAGCAGACCCGAAGTCACGCCAGCCCCCCTCTATCCTCATGGAGTCGGACTCGACTCCGGGCACTAGCTCCGAGTCTCGAGATCCACTTCATATGAGCTTGGCCAGGGAACTTTTGTCCCGCCCTGCTCCACGGACTCTCGCTTCCCTGTCCAAACCTCACTCTTAAATGAGGCCCTGGACTTAATGCGATCTCTCGCCATTGCAGAAGAATCGCTGCCAAACTACGTCCAGCCGACACTAGGGGCTGAGAGCGGGGAATTTTACGTCCCACCCACCACCCACTTCATAGCCACTGTCAAGGACTTAACCGACATGCTCAATTATGATTTCGAAGACATCGACAGCATGGACGACGATGCCGCATAAGAGGAAAGCCAGAATCCTCCGTTTGCCGGACGCTGGACGGCCACTTCCACATATGATGTGTACATGGTGGATACACCCAAAGAGGATGAAGGCGATGGTGGGAAGGATCTAGTCGACGACAATCCTCCCGTAGCACCTCCAAAGCGTCAATGTCAGCGGCACCGCTCGAAATGGCGTCACGAAAAAGACAGCAATACCGGCACCGGAGACAACAATACTCCAGATAACGCCGAAGACCAAGCAGACCCTACCAAACCAACATCCGCACATGATGATTGGGACGATGGGCAAGTCAACCCCGACGATCCTATCGGGAATGAGGGCTCGGTGGATAGTAACTACTTACCGATCTCCGAAGAGGACGAGAGCCTCGGTGATGAAGATTTCATTGTGCCAGAGGAACCCCTTGAACAAGAGCGTGTTAAGCGGTAGCTAATCGCCACTGCAAGAAGCCTGAAAAAGAAGCAGCAGTAGCTTCAAGCTGATCGGGATCTTCTCAATGATAGATCGACAAATGTCATGGAAGCCGAGGAATACGGCCTCGAGCGCCCAACTAAGAGTTACCCGAAGTGCAAGATGCTACCCCAATTCAACGATGAGGCCCCAGAGCCTATACCACCAACACGTAACATTGCCGATGGACCGGAACGACCACAGATCGGCAACTCATGTCGAACTCCAGCCTGCACCACCCTGCCATAAAGGCAGAGAGATAGCAGCAGCAGGATACACTTATGACCTACGGCAGGACCTGGCTAATAGAGCCCGTCAGACCAGATCAATCTATGGATCAAGGGGGCGTGCCCCAGCGCGAGAAGACGGCCATCGGACCTGGCGCGACAAGAACAACTTCACCCGGGACGAAAACCGCATAAAGACTCCATCTGAACAGCGTCGTGACATTGCCCGATACAGAGGCGCCGCACACCCCTTATGCTTCACTAATGAGGTAATGGAGGACCAGTTCCCAGAAGGGTTTACACCCGTGAACATTGAATCATACGATGGCACAACAGAGCCCGCAGTATGGATTGAAGACTTTCTTCTCCACATTCACATGCCTTGAAGTGACGATTTACACGCCATCAAATATTTCCCCCTAAAACTCAAGGGACCAGCTTGGCACTGGTTAAACAACTTGCCAGAAAACTCTATTGGAAGCTGGGAAGACTAGGAGGACACCTTTAGAGACAACTTCCAACGAACTTATATCCGGCTCCCGGACGCCGATGACCTCGGTCACATAGTCAAGCAGCCTGGAGAGTCAGCCAGAAAATTATGGACCAGGTTCCTAATCAAGAAAAACTGAATTGATGATTGTCCGGAGCGTCGAGGCTCTAGCAGCATTTAAACATAACATTCGCGACGAATGGCTTGCCCGACACCTCGGCAAAGAAAAACCAAAGTCCATGGCAGCCCTCACATCACTCATGACCCGCTTTTACCTAGGCGAAGATAGCTGGCTAGCCCGTAGCAGCAACAGTACCAGCGACCCTGGCACTTCTGAAGCTAGAAACAGCAATGACAGGCCCTAACGCAACAAAGACAAGTGTCAGAGCAACACAGACAATGCCGAAGACACGGTGGTCAACGCTGGATTCAGTGGCTCCAAATCCGGTCAGCGGAAGAAGCCATTGAAAATAAACAAAGATTGTTCATCTAGCCTTGACGGAATACTCGATCGACCTTGCCATTTTCATGGCACCCCTGATAAGCTTGCCAACCATACCAACAGAAGTTGTTGGGTCATTAAACAGGCCGGTAAGTTAAACACCTAGCACACAGGGAAAGGGTCGCCCAGCGAGGATGACGACGAGGATCCTCGCCCATCGAACACAGGGGGACGGAAGAAATTTCCCCTCGAGGTAAAACAATGAACATGATATATGTTACTCACATACCCAAGAGAGAGCGCAAGCGCGCGTTAAGGGACGTCTATGCGATAGAGCCAGTCGCCCAAAAATTCAACCCATGGTCAGCATGCCCGATCACTTTCGATCGCAGAGACCATCCGACTAGTATCCGTCATAGAGGATCAGCCCGCGTTGGTCCTCGACCCAATTATCGATGGATTCCTCCTCACGAGAGTCCTCATGGGCAGCGGCAGCAGTCTTAACCTGCTCTATCAGCACATAGTCCGGAAAATGGGTATTGGCTCGTCAAGAATCGAGCCCACCAAAACTACCTTCAAAGGAGTAATACCTGGTGTAGAGGCCCGCTGCACGGGCTCAATCACATTGAAGGTCGTCTTTAGTTCACCGGACAACTTCTAAAGCAAATACTTGATCTTCGACATCGTCCCTTTCCATAGTGGCTAACATGCACTGCTCGGATGAATTGTGTTTGCCCACTTCAATGCGGTCCAGCACTATGCTTATCTAAAACTCAAGATGCCAGGACCATGCGGTGTTATAATAGTCCATGGAAACATGGATCGCTCCCTCCGTACTAAGGAACACATCGCGGCCCTCGCAGCGGAAGTGCAGGTTGGCCTTATCAAGCCAAACTCCACATCGGCAGTCAAGCCCCCGGACCATGTCAAACGAGTCCGGACTACCCTGCAGAATGACAGTCTAGCTCGTTAGGAGCTCGATTAGCAATTAGGCTTCTGTCTTGGCCCCAACCGAACTGTGGCGTACGTACCACGTGTACATAACTACGCACTAAAGATACCATGGGAGACGATGGAGGCATATCAAGGATAAAGTCCACAATACGGCTCAACTGTACCTAGACACTCACATCTATCAAGGATAAAGTCCACAATACATCACCTTTTTAGGGTGCCAAGGGCCCCTTTCTCAGCCCCTTATGAAAACTTACTCATTAATCCTCTCAAAGGATCACACACCAAGGCGAAAAGCAGCGCAGATGTATGGCAGAGTACATAAAGGATCTTCAAAGGTCACCTCTTCCCCTTTTTAGTACCTATCCTCGGCATGTAAAATAGCCTTGATGCTTATAGCATTATCTGTACAAATACGTTTTGACGTATCAATCAGACTATAATAGAAGTAGTTTTTCGCCCAACCTATTTGGTATTGGCTTATTTCCTAATATGTATTCCTTCTTTTTCTTTCATACGGTTGCCATGTACACCTCGGCACGACTTAAGTCGCCAGGGGCTCCATTCAACCACATACATTCCTTAAAAATAACATAAGTCCGAACACTTTTTAAAGTACAATTCGGCATCCTGAATCTAGCATTATATGCGTCGGCTCTCAATCATGTCTTGGATCAATAGTTGGGTAGCCCGGCTCCTGTGGTTACTACCTTACGTTCCGATTGTTCAACAAAGGAAGTAAAGGGAGAACTACTGCGATTGTGTTTCTGGTTCATACGGATAAACACCTCGGTAGAGAAATCCTAAAACTGACTATCATGATGTAGCGAGAGTTGGTCAGCTATTTGGTGACTAAGTATAAATCTTTTGTGATTTTTCCCGTGTCACATGAAGGACCGGTTTTGACCTAGTCAGGCATCTACAGTAACCAAGTTTGGATAACCGAACAATACCAGGGGTTGCACCTACAATCTTATTGTGAAACTCTTATGGCTAAGTCAGAGTGATAAAGCCGTATGTTCCGATTGCCTGGTTCGCCGCACTAACACCTCCCTCAAGGACCAATTCGTTGGGTTAAATGTGTTTCTGTGTTGTCCTGAAAACCCCCGTACTATCTATGCGAGGGGCTGAAGCCAATGACTGGCCAACTCTCAGATTCAATAAACTGCCGCAACGGTGGGAAAATAATTTCAGATGAAACAAGAAAAATATTATACAAATGACATTTTTTCATAAATACAAAGTTCGGGCAACACAGATACATTCATTCAAAAATGATGTCATTCGAACACTGGCCCTCTACAATGCGGGATCCCTCCAGGACGTCGTTGAAATACTCCTCCGGCGTACGGTGCTCCTTGCTAGCTAGCGGTCCCTCTGTAGCAAGATTGGTGGCATTCATCTTCGCCCACTACACCTTGACACGGGCGAAGGCCATTCGGGCACCTTCGATACAGACTGGCCACTTTATAGCGTCAAGCCATGGGCAGGCATCGACTAGCCACTTCACAAGCCCAAAGTAGCTACTGCAAATGGATTCGGCTGGCCAAAGATGGACTATAACATCCTTCATGGCTTGTTCGGCCACCCTATGTAGCTCAGTCAGCTGTTTGAGCTGGTCACTGAGGGGCACAAGATGCTCTGGTGCAAGGTACTGTGACCAGAACAACTTCTCTGTTGAGCTCCCCTCTTCAGCTCGGAAGAAATCTGCAACATCAACAATACTTCGGGGTAGATCCACAAACGCTCCTGGAGAACTCCAAATGTGTGTCATTAAGGTGTACTGTCTCCTTACAAATTTGTTTTGCATATTAAAGGCCTTACCCACCGCGATCTGCTTGGCCTCTCGGATCTCCCGACAGGTGCCTTGTGCTTCAACCCGGGCCTCCTTTGCACTTTGGAGCGCCGCAGCAAGTTCGGAGTCTCGAACCGACACCTTGCGCTCCAAGGACTCAGATTTTCTTATAGCACCTGTGAGCTCTTGTTGGACTTCGTCCAACCTCGCTTCATGTTTCCGGCGGGCGGCTCGCTCCTCGTCCGCCTCCTTCTTGGCCTCGGCCAGCGCGCTCTTGAAGGCCTCGACCTCAGACGTGTCCACTACGAGCATAATCATAAAGCTCATTTAGATAGCAAATCGGAACTCATCTCATTTCAGATATTCTTCGGTGTCGCATACCTTGCTTTTCCTCCAACTTCCGCTTTAGTTCGGACACTTCAGCAGCATGCGAGGTTGCCGTTAGCATTGAAGCCTGTTCACGAAAAGAGACATATGTGTTAGCCCCTGCGTAGCATTATTCGATCCTCTATTCAGCCTTTCTTCGCGAACGCCGAACAGAGTCTCATGGGCTACTATCTATACATAGGCATTCCTTTTGCAAACAGCCAAGAATATATTGTGTCACATACCTCAAAGCCTGTTAAGAGGCTGGTATAGGCTTGGTTCAATCTGTTTTTAGCAGACCAAACCTTTTCAACCACCGTACCCATAAATGTATGGTGTTCCTCCACAATGGAAACGCTTCCACCAGAGTGTATGGTGCCTCCCGATTGATAGAGGATGCTGGTGGAGAGGGCGCACCACCTTCTCTCGGAGGAGGCTGCTCGCTCGATTCCGGAGCCGTATGGATCTCCGGAATAATATTCGGTTGGGGCCGAATTGAGCATGGCCCTCATTGCCGGTCACCATGGGGGTCGATTTTCCCCTCTTTTTGGCAACAGAGGTGTTACTCTCCATCGCCACCTTCATGGCCTCCCGCACCTCGCCATGACCGAGAGAGGTTCTTCGGGACAATACTTCGGTGTTGTCCATAGTGGTGTGTGGAGAGATCTGCGGAGGTGACTCGCTCTCCATCGCGTTCGGTCCTAGCGAGTTCCTAGATGAGGATGTTCATTGGGGGAGATCGCGAGTCGGGCTGCAACGCGCAATTCGATATGTTAGAACCACAAGGCATGAAACCGGATATATGAACAGTGTCTTTGGATACTTACGATCTGGCCAGGGGCTTCGGCCTGGGGTGGCACTCAGGGATGGCAGCGGCATCCATTTTGGAATCATCCGAAAGGGAGGGTTTCCCCTTCTTGGAGGCCTCCGCTTCTAGATCTGCGGAAGCCACCCTTTTCTTCTTTCCCCCCTTAAGGGGAGAGTTGCTCTCTTCCTCCTCCTCATCTTTGTCATGGGAGGAAAGAGTCTCGGTGTCTTCGGACACGACGTCCGAAGCGCCTTTATGGTGGAGGCCACTTCTAGCCTCGTTGTTCTTCTTCTTGTCCTTCTTGCCCGGTGCCCGATACGGCACCAGAACCAGCATCTTCGTCAATAAAGGGATGGTTGGGTCTTTGGTCAGCGGAGCCAGACATTGGATCTGCTCTGCCTTCTTTGTCCAGCCCTGTGGGAGTAATGGAGAGTTCAATATACTCCTTGGTTTGCGAATTATAGTTATCATAAATCTTATGGGAGTGGCCAGATGAGCACAATCGAGGCCGCGGTCTTCGGTCGTTTCCAGCCACGACTTCTGAGCCTTGAAAAGCAGCTTCCATATGTCTTCGTTCGTTGTGCCGAAGAACAACTGCAGGGTCCAAGGACTGGCTGGGTCGAATTCCCACATATACTGAGTCCACTGTTGGCAGGGGAGAATCCGGCAAAAGAGCATCACCTGCATCACGCTGGCAAGACTGGTGTTCTTGTTTATCATACCCTTGATGCGACTCTACAGTGTCCTCACCTTGTTGGGTGACGCCCAATCCAGGCCCTTGTTGATCCATGAGGTAACCACATTGGAGGCCCGGATTTGAACTCGGGAGAGGCTCCCACATGGTGTCGCGGGGTTTCGTGATATAGAACCACCCCTGCTGCCATCCCTTGACAGTCTCCACAAAGGTCCCCTTTGGCCAGGTGACGTTGGGAATTTTGCTCACCATGGTGCCGCCGCCCTCCTCTTGTTGACCTTCAACCACCTTTAGTTTAACATTGAAGACCTTGAGCCATAGGCCGAAGTGGGGAGGGATGCGGAGGAATGCCTTGCACACAATGATAAACGCCGAAATGGTGAGGAGGGAATTTGGGGCTAGATCATGGAAATCTAGCCCATAGTAAAACATGAGACCGTGAGCGGAAGTATGGAGGGGAAACCCTAGTCCGCGGAGGAAATGGGGAAGGAACACTACCCTATCATAAGGCTCCAGGGTGGGAATGATCTACTTCTTGGCAGGGAGCCAGTGGACTATGTCCGCTGCCAACTACTCAGCTTCCCGGAGCTCCTTGATGTTCTCCTCTGTATTAGAGGAAGCCATCCACTTGCCCTATGCTCCAGATCTGGACATGGCTAAGAGTGTTTCGTGGCGGTGGAAAATATTAGAACTTGGGCGCTGGAGCTTGAATGACAGATGGGCTGAGGAGGAAGAAGGCATGGGGTAAAAGACATATCCTTATCTTCTTGTAAAGGCAGTGGATATCAAGTGTCCCCTCATAAGCCTTAAGCCGAACACCCGCATGCACCACCCCGCCTTAAAGGTAGAGAGAGAACAACTGCATGATACACTTACGGCCTATGACAGGACCTGGATAATAGAGCCGGTTAGACCAGATCAATATACGGCTCAAGGGGGCGGGCCCCAGCGTGAGAAGACGACCATCAAGCCTGGCGTGACAAGCATAACTTTACCCGGGCTGAAAACCACATATGGAATCCATCCGAACTGCGTCGTGACATGGCCTGATATAGAGGCGCCACACACCCCCTATGCTTCACCGATGAAGTAATGGAGCACCAGTTCCCAGAAGGGTTTAAACCCGTGAACATCAAGTGATACGATAGCACAACAGATCCCACGGTTTGGATTGAAGATTTCCTTCTCCACATTCATATGGTCGCGTTGACGATCTACAGGACATCAAATACCTCCCCCTCAAACTTAAGGGGCCAGGTCGGCACTGGTTAAACAGCCTCCCAGAAAACTCTATTGGAAGCTGGGAAGACCTAGAGAATGCCTTTAGAGACAACTTTCAGGGCACTTATATCCGACCTCCGGACGCCGATGAACTCAGTCACATAGTCCAGCAGCCCGGAGAGTCAGCCAAAAAATTCTGGACCCGGTTCCTAATCAAAAAGAACCAATTGTTGATTGTCCGGACGCCGAGGCTCTCACAGCCTTTAAATATAGCATCTGCGACGAATGGCTTGCCTGACACCTCGGCCAAGAAAAGCCGAAGTCCATGGCAGCCCTCACATCACTCATGACCCACTTTTGGCAGGCGAAGATAGCTGGCTTGCCCATAGCAGCAACAGTACCGACGATCCTGGCACTTCCGAAGCAAAGAATAGAAACAGCTGGCCCCGATAGCATAAAAACAAGCATCCGAGCAACAATGAAAATGCCGAAGACACGGCGGTCAATGCCGGATTTAGTGGCTCCAGCCCGGTGAACGAAAGAGGCCATTCAAAAGAAACAAAGACGGTTCATCTAGCCTGGAAGGAATACTCGATCGACCTTGTCAGATTAACGACACCCCTGACAAGCCTGCTAACCATACCAACTAAAGTTGTTGGGTCTTCAAACAGGCTGGCAAGTTAAACATTTAGCATACTGGGAAAGGTTCGCCTAACGAGGATGACAATGAGGAGCCTCGCCCACCAAACACAGGGGGACAGAAGAAATTTCCCCTCGAAGTCAATACAATAAACATGATATGCACTACTCACATCCCCAAAAGGGAGTGCAAGCGCGCATTAAGGGACGTCTATGCGATAGAGCTAGTCGCCCCAAAATTCAACCCATGGTCAGCTTGCCCGATCACCTCTGATCGCAGGAACCATCCGACTAGTATCCGTCATGGAGGTTCAGCCGCATTGGTCCTCGACCCAATTATTGATAGATTCCACCTCACGAGAGTCCTCGAGGATGGCGGCAACAGCCTTAACCTGCTCTATATGGACACAGTCCAGAAAATGGGTATTGACTCGTCAAGAATCAAACCCACCAAAACTACCTTTAAAAGAGTAAGATCTAGTGTAGAGGCTCGCTGCACGGGCTAAATCACATCGGAGGTCGTATTCGGTTCGCCGAACAACTTCTGAAGCAAAGATTTGATCTTTGACATCATTCCTTTTCGCAGTGGCTATCATGCACTGCTCGGACGAACTGTGTTTACTCGCTTCAATGCGGTCCCACATTATGGTTATCTAAAACTCAAAATTCCAGGACCACACGGTGTTATAGTAGTTCATGGAAACATGGATCGCTCCCTCCGTACCGAGGAATACACCGCGTCCCTCACAGCGCAAGTGCAGGTCGGCCTTATCAAGCAGAACTCCACATCAGCAGTCAAGCCACTGGACCATGCCAAACGAGTCCAAACTACCGCGCGAAATGATAGTCCAGCTCATCGGGAGCTCGATTAGCAATCCGGCCTCTGTCTTCGCCCCAACCAAACAGTAGCGTATGTACAGCGTGCTCACAACTACGCACTAAAAATACTATGGGCGATGATGGAGGCATATCATGGATAAAGTCCACAATATGGCGGAGTACTTAAAGGATCTTTCAAGATCACCTCCTCCCCTTTTCTAATACTTGTACACAGCTTTCCCTTTCATTCGGCATGTAAAATAAATGCTTATAGCATTATCTGTACCAAATACATTTTGACGTATCAGTCAGACTATAATGGAAACAATTTTTTCCCCAAATTATTTGGTAGTGGCTTATTCCCTATTCTGTATTTTTTCTTCCTTATCATCTAATTGTCATGTACACCTCCGCTTGACCTAAATCGCTAGGGGCTCCATTCAGTCGCGTACATTTATTAAATTTACCATAAGTCCGAACACTTCCACAAGTGCAATTCGGCATCCTGAATCTAGCATTATATGCATCAGCTCCAAATCATGTCTTGGGTCAATAGTTGGGTTGCCCGGCTCGTGTGGTTACTACCTTATGTTCCGATTGTTCGGCTAAGGAATTAAAGGGAGAACTACTGCGATTGTGTTTCTGGTTGGCCGGATAAACACCTCAGAAGAGAAAGCCGAAAACTGACTGTCATGATGCGGCGAGAGCTGGTCAGCTATTCGGTGACATGGTATAAATCTCTTGCGATTTTTTCCGTGTAACACGAAGGACTGGTTTTACCTGGTCAGGTGTCTACAACAGTTGAGTTTGGATCACCGAACAATACCAGGGGCTGCACCTACAATCTTATTGCCAAACTCCTATGGCTAAGTGAGAGTGATAAAGCCGCATAGTTTGATTGCCTGGTTCGCCACACTAGCACCTCATTCAAGGACCAATTCATTGGGTAAGTGTTTTTTTGTGCTGTTCCAAACACCCCCGTAGTATCTATGCGAGGGGCTGAAGCCGACGACTGGCCAACTCTAAGATTCAATAAACGGCCGCAACGGAGGATAAATAAATTAAGATAAAACAAGACTAAAATTATACGAACGCTTTGTTTTCATTACAAAATTTAGGCATCGCAGATACATTCATTCAAAAATGATGTGCTTCAAACACAGCCCTCTGTAATGCGGGATCCTTCAAGGACGTTGTTGAAATATTTCTCCGGCGTACGATGCTCCTTGCATGCGGGAGGGCCCTCGGTTGCAAGACTGGTGGCATCCACTTCGCCCACTATACCTTGACACGGGCGAAGGCCATCCGGGGACCTTCGATGCAGACTGACCGCTTTATAGCATCTAACCATGGGCAAGCATTGACAAGCCGCTTCACAAGCCCAGAGTAGCTATTGGGTATTGGTTCGGCTGGCCAAAGACGAACTATGACATCCTTCATGGCCAGTTCGGCCATTCTATGTAGCTCGGTCAGCTATTTCAGCTGATCGCTGAGGGGCAAGGGTTGTTCTGGCTCAAGGTAATGTGACAAGAAGTGTTTCCCTGTTGAGCTCCCCTCTTCGGCTTAGAAGTAATCTGCAGCATCTGCAGCACTTCAGGGTAGATCCATAAACGCTCCTGGAGAACTCCAAATGCGTGTTAGAAAGGTATACTTTCTCCTTACGTATTTGCTCTGCATATTAAAAGTCTTACCATCCGCGATCTTCTTGGCTTCGTGGATCTCCTGATAGGCACCTTGGGCTTCAACCGGGCCTCCTTCGCACTTTGGAGCGCCACAACAAGTTCGGATTCTTGATCCGACACCTTGCGCTCCAAGGACTCACATTTGTTTATAACATCAGAGAGTTCTTGTTGTACTTCATCCAACCTCGCCTCATGCTTTTGGCGGGTGGTTCGTTCCTCGTCCTCCTCCTTCTTGGCTTTGGCCAGCGCACTCTTGGGGGCTTCGACCACCGACGTGTCAACTATGATCATAAACATAAACCTCAGTCAGATAAACAAATTGGAACTCATATTAGTTCAGATATGCTTCGGTATAACATACCTTGTTTTGCCTCCAGCCTCCGCTTTAGTTCGGAGACTTCGGCCGCAAGCGAGGCTGCTGCTAGCTTTGCAGCCTGCTCATCCAAGTAGACATATATGTTAGCTCCTATGAAGTATTATTCGATCCTCTGTTCAGCCCTTCTTCATGAAACGCCGAACAGAGTCTGAGGGGCTACTATCTATATACAGTTATTCCTTTTGTAAATAACAAAAAATATATTACTTCACATACCTTAAAGCCTGTTAGAAGGCTCGCATAGGCTTGGTTCAATCCGCTTTTAGCGGACCGAACCTTTTCAACCACCGTACCCACAAGGGTACGGTGCTCCTCCATAATGGAAGCACCTTGAAGCGCTTCCATCAGAGTGTCTGGCACCTCTGGATTGATAGAGGATGCCGGTGGAGACAGCACGCCCCCTTCCCTTGAAGAAGGTTGTTGGTGCGATTCCGGAGCCGTACGAGTCTTTGGAAAAATATTCGGTTGGGGGCTGAATTGAGCGTTGCCCCCATTGCCGGTCTCCATGGGGGTTGATTTCAACCTATCTTCGGCAACAGAGGTGTTACCCTCCGCCGCCACCTTAACGGCCTCCTGTACCTCCCCATGACGTGGAGAGGTTCTTTGGGATAACACTTCGGTGTTATCCATGGCAGTGGGTGGAGAGATCTGCGGAGGCGACTCGCTCTTCATCGTGTTCGTCCCTAGCGAGTTCCTAGATGACGATGATTGTTGGGGGAGATCGCGAGCCGGGCTATAATGCGCAATTCAGTACGTTAAAATAATAAGGCATAAAATCGGATATGTGTATGGTGTCCTCGGATAATTACAATTCAGCCAAGGGCTTCGGCCTGGGGCGCCGCTTTGGGATGGCATCGGCATCCGCTTTGGAATCATCCGAAAGGGAGAGTTTTCCCTTCTTGGTCGCCTCCACCTCCAGATCCGCAGAAGCCGCCCTTTTCTTCTTCCTCCACTTAGGGGGAGAGTTGCTCTCTTCCTCCTCTACATCTTCGTCATGAGAGGAGGAGGACTCGATGTTTTCGTACACGATGTCTGAAGCACCCTTACGGCGAAGGCCACTTCTGGCCTCCTGGCCCTTCTTCTTGGCCTTCTTCTTCGGCGCCTGATATGGCGTAGGAACCAGCATCTTTGTCAGCAAGGGGGTGGCCTTGTCCTTGTGTAACAGAGTCGGACAGTTGATCTGCTCCGCCTTCTCTGTCCAGCCCTGTGGGAGTAAGAAACTTCCAATATACTCCTTGAGTTTACAAATAAAAGTTATCATAATACTTACGAGAGTGGCCGGACGTGCGCAGTCAAGGTCATGGTCTTCGGTTGTCTCCGGCCACAACTTTTGAGTCTTGAAGAGTAGCTTCCATATGTCTTCGTGCGTCGTGCCGAAGAACCGCTGCAGGGTTTTGAGGACCGGCCAGGTCGAATTCCCATATATACTAAGTCCGGCGCTGACAAGGGAGAATCCGGCAAAAAGCATCACCTGGATCACGCTGGCGAGGTTGGGGTTCTTATTTACCATGCCCTTGACGCGGCTCTCCAGTGTTGTCACCTCGTCAGGCGATTCCCAATCTAGTCCCTTATTGATCCAATATGTAAGCCGCATCGGGGGCCCATATTTGAACTCAGGAGTGGCGGCCCATGTGGTGTTGTGGGGTTCCGTGATGTAGAACCACCCCTGCTGCCATCCCTTGATGCTCTCCACAAAGGTCCCCTTTGGCCAGGTGACATTAGGGACTTTGCTCACCATGGTGCCGCCGCACTCCGCGTGTTGGCCCTCGACCACCTTTGGCTTCATATTGAAGACCTTGAGCCATACGCCAAAGTGGGGAGGGACGCGATGGAATGCCTCGCACACGACGATAAACGCCGAAAGGTTGAGGAAAGAATTTGGGGGTTTATCATGAAAATCTAGCCCATAGTAGAACATAAGACCGCGGACGAAAGGATGAAGGCGAAACCCTAGTCCTTGAAGGAAGTGGGGGATAAACACTGCCCTTTTGTTAGGCTTCAGAGTGGGAATGATCTGCTTTTTGGCAGGGAGCCGATGGACTATGTCCATGGACAAATACCCGACTTCCCGGAGCTCCTTGATGTTCTCCTCTGTAACAAAGGAGGCCATCCACTTTCCCTGTGCTCCAGATCCGAAATGGCTAGGAGTGCTTGGTGGCGATGGAAAGAATTGAGACTTGGGCGATGGAGCTTGAAGGGCGGATAGGCTGAGGAAGAAGAAGGCGTGGGGTAAAAAGATGGAACTTTGTCTTCTTATAAAGGAAGTGGATATCAAGCATCCCCTTTGGAGCCTTAAATCTCGCCAGTTGTCACAGCCCTAGCTAAGCCCTTGCCTGACTCTGCATAAGCATCCATGCATCATGTTTAAATTCAAATGAAATTTTGAAATGGGGATGTTCAAACCCTAGCAGATAATAATTTTAACTAGGTTCAATTCAAATATTTTCATTGGACCCAAAATGCCCTCCAAAAATGTTCATTATTTCTGGAAAAAGGTTAAAACCTTAATCAGAGGTCATGCACATTTTTCCAATGCATTTATGGTTTTTGAATTAATTCATAATTGTATTTGAGTTGGAGAAAATAAATTCTATAAATATTTTTATTGCTCCAATGATCCTGGAATATTTTGTGGAGCTCTAGGATAAACCTTAATGCATCCACAATAATTCCCAGAGAGGTGCAAAAATAATTTGGTTAAGAAACAAAATTAAAACAAAACTGCAAAATTAGAAAACAGAAACAAAAAATAGAAAGAACAGAGAGTCACCTGGACCCTTACCTACCTGGCGCCACCAACCAGCCCAGCTCCTGCGCGGCCCGTTACTGTGCAGCCCAGCTGCCAGTCATCTTCCTCCCCCTCGCCCCGAAGCAGCTACGTGCTGGACGCACGCGCGTCGACGCCGGCCACCTCCTGCTTCGCGCTGGAGGCCTCCCCTTCGAGCCTGTCCACGCGTGGAGACGCCACGATACTCCGCCTGATCCCCACCCCTCGCTCCGGACCCCCTCCTCCTCCTCTGCTCTCTCTCTCGCGATCGACCACGAGCACCCGAGAGCACCGACAAGCTCCACCGCGGCCAATGTCCACCCTTCGCCTCGCCGATGCTTCCAGAAGAACCGCTGCGCCTTCCTCTTCGTCTCCACCAACTCACGTGACGCCGGGTGCACCGCAGCGTCGTCCCCGCCGCCTTCATCGCCGCATCTGTCCGGCGATCGCCGCGGTCGATTCGCCGCCTCCCCGAGACCACCGAGCTGCTCATCGACCTTGCTGTGAGCCTCCGTGCAGAACCCCTCTCTTTCCCCTCGCGTTTGCGAGCTCTAGGCCATAGCTCCGTCGCGGCCGAACTCCGGCCGCCGCTGACCTCGTCGCCGCCGTCACTGCAGCCGCTTGAGCTTGATTCGGAGCGTGTCACCGCACTCAGGAAGCCACCAGGAGCCTAACGCATATTCTAACTCGCCCCCCCCCCCCCCGTGCAACACAGCGCCAACCCCGCACTCACCCGAACTCCGGCGCCGCCGCCAGCTCACTTCCGGCAAGCTCCGACCACCCCGTGACCTGCCCCTGCCTCCGCTGGATGCGCGGGAGCATGGGCTACCTCCAGGTGCCCTCAGCGCACCCAGCTGCGGCCCCTGGCGCCACTCCGGCGAGCCACCGCCGCTCTGGGTCGTCGCCGTCATCTAACCACCGGCGAATCCGACGTGGCCGTCGTTAGCGGTAACCCCCCCACACTAACCAACCCCCTAGGCCACTGACTAATGGGACCCACGCCCTAATTAACACAAATTACATTTTCTGCCAGTTCTACCTTTCTGCATGGGTTATCCGAAAGAAAAATATTGAGCTTTGCTCGACATACTAATCTGTGCATCCACAACTCAGAAAATCGTATGTTCTTTTGGGTTGTCCCTCTTTAGTTGTATTCTGACCCCGTCTATCATTTGATAGTCAAGAGTATGCGTGCATTCGTTCATCGATACCTATTACTCTTGTGGTTCATCAAGCCATTCTATTCTGGAATGACTAGGAGAAACAAACTCCAGTACCTTGTCCATTTCCAGGATTGGGTCAAAGCAGTCGTACTCCGCAGATCAAATTGCTAATCTTGCTTTTGCTCTGTTCTACCTTGGAGTATTACCATCTTTATATCAAGGATGTCATGGGAATTGCACACCATCCTATGAACTCTTGATACAGTGATACTTCTTGCCATCATTGTTCATTCCTTGGTTTCTGTGTTATTGTAACCGGAATGCCGACAAGTGAATCGTGGTGAGTGAAATCAATACTGCTAGCAACTCCGTTGCTTGGTAATTAAATGGACGATAACCTCAATCTTAGCGTGTTGATTATTGAATCGTCACCCTAAGGTTGATTGTGCTACCTAGTCCCTATTTCCGGTGCACTCTTCGGTCGTTGAGTTTGGATTTTGTCAATCCCTCGCTCATTTGAACATATTGTCTTGCCTTGAAAAGCAAGATTGTTCTCGAGCTAAATAGCATATTGGTGGTTCGTAATTTTCCGAATACCTTCTCGGAAGTATTACCAGGTTGTCACCTGACCGCTATGTTGGGTTCGTGATCAAGTTGGTTTTTCATAAACCACCCCCTTCTCCAAAAATCTGTGTTGGATACCCTGAGCTAGTTGGTAAACTGAACAACAACTTGGAGAGTTGGGAGATAAAAGCTTGTCCGACTTAGTTCATTTTAAGGGATATCTTGTATGTGTGTTGAAGAAAGATGATATCTTTATTGGTTGATCCTCGTGGTCAATTGCTGGATCTATTATCTTATCCAATCTTTGATTCGAGTATGGGCTATCGTCAAATCAAATCAGAACCAACGATATTCGTAATGTTGTCTTACTTGTGGTTTTTCCTCGAGCATACACCATTATATTCTTTTGTCTGACCAATGCTATCATCGTGTTCACTTAACTATGGAATTACTTTTATATGGAAACCTGGATGAATTGTTGTTGAGCCCATCGACAACATCCTTATCTCCTCCATGATTTTGTTGAACATTAAGTTAGTGATGGAAACTTGTGTAAGAATTTTCTTCATGCCCCGTTCATGAAGTATATGTTGGATGAAAGAAGTGACTTCCTTTGATTCATGTGCATTTGATGTAAGTTGCCGCCGTGAATTCGAGAAAGTTTGTTCTTGATCCTATGGAATCATCCCAAGTCAGTCATGCATGTGTGAAGTATTCTATGGTCTGATAGACTGATCATCTTCATTCCATATGTATCCCCTAGCACACCAAGCCACTGATTGATTTGTTCAAGGAAAGGAAGTTCCTTCTTAAGAGCATGCCTTATGCAAGGACTTCAATATCCTCGATTATGGTCCCACACCTGAACTCGGTAGTGTTTTATTGTAAGACTACCATGTGATAATGTTTTGTCTGGGACAACGTGTTCACATGTTTGTAGCAGAACCAGCTCATGTTTTGGAGCTTGCTATCGTAGTTCATTTCCCGAGAATCTCGCAACGTCATCTCGTCGATTTGTGTTGCGAACTTTCTTTTTCTTTCTAGACTCGATGAGTCTGGAATATCCTGACACCAGCCAGATCTCAAGCTCAGGCAGATATGATGGTTGGAACATTTCCCAAGAACTATAATATTGGTCTCTCGATAACCGGTAAAGTGGATGGCGTGGCCAACACACCCAGCCGGAAGACCTATTATTGTAGTATCTTGATTGAGGAAGTTGACCACCTACCCATAAGGACTTCGTAGGATTTACTCCCTAGCTATGCCTTATGATTTTGTGTTTCCGAAGTACGACCTTTACTTGATGTTCTAGATACCAGACCATTTCAAGGAATGGGATACGCTAGTACATCAAGGAGAACATTAGAAGCAGAGTGCTAAATGTCTCTCGGTCAATCATCCAGATTTCGTCCCCTTGGCCTCGCTAAGGTGAAATCCGAGAAAGTGTTATCCTCCTTTGCATCTGCATCATCCATCGCTATTCATCATGGTAGTATGTTGTGTTGTCAGCACCCTTGACATGGATGTTGGTAAAACCTTGATGATTATGGAAAGGCTCAAGTTCTTGAGAGTACGCACAAGCGCTAGGTGTTACCATCGGCACTAACTAGGATTGCTCTCAGTTCCCTCGGTTATGCTATAACTTTTCAAACAGTGGACTCACTCTCTACTGTTGAGCTTCTCCCCAATTACCAAAATCATCCCTTGTGTGGTTTTCAACAAGGTAATCCACATCATCCATTCTAATCCGGGTATGCCATTCTACCGAACCCCTCTAAACGATTGCTCGAGAATTGCCCTAAGTTGGTGTAAAGAGTCTCAATGATCTTTGAATCAAAGGTAATTCTTTTTGCCACTTAAGGGGTGATCCTATGAGTCACCTCCTCTAAGATGTCTCGTTATGGTTTCATGTCAACTTAACTCCTCGCTGCGCTGACAACCGTTCACCACCTTCTTAAGTGTGGAATTGTAGTCTACCCGGTAAACTTCCATCATCTGTTCCACTCCATTCCTCTAGAGGTGTGCTTCATCTCTCAGCTCGAGAGATGTTGCTATGTCTCATTCCGTGAGTTAATCCTGAGTTGTTCGACCTTCGAGAAGAACGATTCTTTTAGGGTCTTTCCTTTCCTCTCATTGTCATGTTAGTTGGAGTTCCCAGAGCAAGACGTCGAGACAAGATGATGATCGAATCAAGGTTCTTATGAAGTGCAACCTGGATCGTGAAGATTGTGCTAGCTTCGTGTCCCCTTTGTCTTCTTACCTCACGTCTTGAATCTCGGGTCGAGATTCTTGTTTAGTGGGGGTGAGTTGTCACAGCCCTAGCTAAGCCCTTGCCTGACTCTGCATAAGCATCCATGCATCATGTTTAAATTCAAATGAAATTTTGAAATGGGGATGTTCAAACCCTAGCAGATAATAATTTTAACTAGGTTCAGTTCAAATATTTTCATTGGACCCAAAATGCCCTCCAAAAATGTTCATTATTTCTGGAAAAAGGTTAAAACCTTAATCAGAGGTCATGCACATTTTTCCAATGCATTTATGGTTTTTGAATTAATTCATAATTGTATTTGAGTTGGAGCAAATAAATTCTACAAATATTTTTATTGCTCCAATGATCCTGGAATATTTTGTGGAGCTCTAGGATAAACCTTAATGCATCCACAATAATTCCCAGAGAGGTGCAAAAATAATTTGGTTAAGAAACCAAATTAAAACAAAACTGCAAAATTAGAAAACAGAAACAAAAAAATAGAAAGAACAGAGACTCACCTGGACCCTTACCTACCTGGCGCCACCAACCAGCCCAGCTCCTGCGCGGCCCGTTACTGTGCAGCCCAGCTGCCAGTCATCTTCCTCCCCCTCGCCCCGAAGCAGCTACGTGTTGGACGCACGCGCGTCGACGCCGGCCACCTCCTGCTTCGCGCTGGAGGCCTCCCCTTCGAGCCTGTCCACGCGTGGAGACGCCACGACACTCCCCTGATCCCCCCCTCGCTCTGGACCCCCTCCTCCTGCTCTGCTCTCTCTCTCGTGATCGACCACGAGCACCCGAGAGCACCGACGAGCTCCACCGTGGCCAATGTCCACCCCTCGCCTCGCCGATGCTTCCAGAAGAACCGCTGCGCCTTCCTCTTCATCTACACCAACTCACGTGATGCCAGGTGCACCGCAGCGTCGTCCCTGCTGCCTTCATCGCCGCATCTGTCCGGCGATCGCCGCGGTCGATTCGCCGCCTCCGACGCCTCCCCGAGACCACCGAGCTGCTCATCGACCTCGCTATGAGCCTCCGTGCAGAACCCCTCTCTTTCCCCTCGCGTTTGCGAGCTCTATGCCATAGCTCCGTCGCGGCCGAACTCCGGCCGCCGCTGACCTTGTCGCCGCCGTCACTGCAGCCGCTTGAGCTCGATTCGGAGCGTGTCACCGCACTCAGGAAGCCACCAGGAGCCTAACGCATATTCTAACGCGCCCTCCCGTGCACCACAGCGCCAACCCCGCACTCACCCGAACTCCGGCGCTGCCGCGAGCTCACTTCCGGCAAGCTCCGACCACCCCGTGACCTGCCCCTGCCTCCGCTGGATGCGCGGGAGCATGGGCTACCTCCAGGTGCCCTCAGCGCACCCAGCTGCGGCCCCTGGCGCCACTCCGGCGAGCCACCGCCGCTCTGGGTCGTCGCCGTCATCTAACCGTCGGCGAATCCGACGTCGCCGTCATTAGCGGTAACCCCCCCACACACACACACTAACCAACCCCCTAGGCCACTGACTAATGGGACCCACGCCCTAATTAACACAAATTACATTTTCTGCTTAGTTTAACTAACCCCGGTGGGCCCACGCGTCCGTGTTGACTACGCTGACGTGGCCGTTGACCTGGTCCCACCTGTCAGTGAGCTAAATAGCCATGTGTCACTGACGTGTGGCCCCCACACGTCAGGTTTGACCTGGACGGCGCCCGTTGACCTGCTGACGTCACTATGAGGTCAAGCTGACGCAATAATTCCTTTCTGGAATTTAAATAAATCTTAAATGATTTATTATTTTCAGAAAATGTCCAAAACTTCTAAAATTCTAAGAAATTCAACCGTAAATCCAAATGAAATAAATTATATATGAAAAATGATCAGAAAAATCCAATCTATCCATCTGCACTGGTTTCATGCATGTTTACACAACTTAACCTTGCTGTTTAGTGAAAAACATGATAAGGCGCTATTTGAATTCATAATTTGAATTTGGGGTTGAACCTTTGGCTCAATATGACCCAAATCCATCTGTTGCTAGTTGCATTAGCTCAAACCACAGCATATTGCCATGTCATGATCATGCATCATATTGTGCATTGCATTGATTGTGTTTCTTGTTTGTCGGTGTTTGTCCCCTCTCGGTAGCCGATGTTCCGACGTTGTGATCGTTGACACTGATGAAGACTCAATGCTATCTTCAGAAGTGCCAGGCAAGCAAAACCCCCTTGTTCATTCCGATACAATCCTACTCTCTCGCCCTGCTCTCTTTTACTGCATTAGGACAACAACGATTCATCTGTTACTTGCTGCGGTAGCTGAACCCCTTTATCCTCTGCATGACCTGTCATTGCCACAGTAAATAGATGAAACCCACTAGTATGAGTAGGAGTTGTTTGAGCCCTGTTGTGCCTACTCATTCATGCTTGTTTGTCATGCCTGCTACTGCTTAGAGTTGAGTCAGGTCTGATTCATCGGGGATGAATCAGAGGTGTGTGAACATGTCCTACTGTGTGTGAGCTAAGTGTGTGAACACGATTTGGTAAAAGGTATCGGTGAGAGGCCATGTAGGAGTACATGGTGGGTTGTCTCATTGAAGCCGTCCTTAGGAACTGAGCTCTGTGTTTGTGATCCATGATTCAGCTACTACCACGCATTGGGCCCGAAACCAATGGACCCTCTCGGCTTCTTGATCACCCTTGTCCTCTGTCCAGGAGTTGCAAGTAGTTTCTGGTGTTTGTAGTATGCTGGAGGCCGTGGACAGCGCTGGCCGTAGGGGTGGGCTGTGATGCGGTAGGCACATGGCCCGGTATACCGGGCGCTCGTTTGGTGTCACGGAACCCTGTTCACATTGTTTGGGGCTGTGAGCGAAACCCCGGACGGATCTCCTCATGGATGGAACCCGAATAGGCGATAAACCTGGACTAGAGACTCGAGTGTTTAGGTAGGTCGTGCTCTACACCCACGTCGGCTTTCGCTTGAAGTCTGCCGAGCACATGTCGTGTGCAGACGCTAAGTGGTGGAAACATATATGAAGAAGTACACCTCTGTAGGGTTAACATCATCTATTTGAATAGCCATGTCCGCGGTAAAGGACTTCTGGGTTGCCTATATCAGTTCATAGACAAGTGAAAGTGGATACCCTAAAATACGCAAGATAAGCGTGAGTGCTATGGATGGCGTTCTCGTAGGGAGACGGGAGCGGATCCATAGTGGTGTATTGATATGGTGAATATGTGGACTCGTGTGCGCCACCTCAAAAGAGTTACTTGCAGTCGTAGTTCAGGATAGCCACCGAGTCAAAGCTGGCTTGCTGCAGTTAAACCCCCACCATCCCTTTGTTGATAATGATACATATGTAGTTAGTTCTGATGTAAGTCTTGTTGGGTACATTTGTACTCACGTTTGCCTATTTTATGTTTTTGCAGAGAGACTTCGGTCTCGCTAGTAGTTCCGCGTGGACTTCGACGTTCAGCTTGTTACCACAGCTACGATCTTGTACCCTCGGCAGGATCTGGTAGATAGTCAGGCTTCTCAGCCTTTTTCATTTGTAGATGTCTGTACTCAGACATGTTAAGATTCCGCTTGTGCTTTGATTTGTATGCTCTGAATGTTGGGTCATGAGACCCATGTTTGTAATATCTCGCTCCTCAGAGCCTAATGAATAAATACTTGAGTCGTAGAGCCATGTTGTGATGCCATGTTGTATGTGCACATATCGAGCATATTGTGTGTATGTTATTAAAATGCTTGGTATGTGTGGGATCTGACTATCTAGTTGTTTATCCTTAGTAGCCTCTCCTACCGGGAAATGTCTCCTGGTGTTTCCAATGGTAGCTTGCTACTGCTCTGGAACACTTAGGCTGGCCGGCATGTGTCCTTCTTCGTTCCTATGTTTGTCCCTTCGGGGAAATGTCACGCGATGAATATCGGAGTCCTGTTAGCCCGCTACAGCCCGGTTCACCGGAGTCCTGCTAGCCCAGTGCTACAGCCTGGATTCAGTCGCTGATGACCGACACGTTCGATGCTGGGTCATGGATGCATGTCCCTGTAAGCTTGTGCCACTTTGGGTTTACGACTAGCCATGTCAGCCCGGGCTCCTTATCATATGGATGCTAGCGACACTATCATATACGTGTGCCAAAAGGCGCAAACGGTCCCGGGCAAAGGTAAAGCGACACCCGTGGGAATACCGTGCGTGAGGCCGCAAAGTGATATGAGGTGTTACATGCTAGATCGATGTAGCATTGAGTCGGGGTCCTGACAGCTTTAGTATCAGAGCCTGACTGCCTATAGGATTACCAAGCCAAACTGGTCGAAGTTGTGTCTAGAAATGCTTTATTTATGTAGGGGAATTGATTGTGGGATGGAACGTAAGGCTCTTTTTACTCCTTATACCTCATGGCCCTCTGATCTGAGTCATCCTCTTCTCTTCTACGGGGTTTAAGAACTAGGCCTTCTCATCTATCTATCAGGATGACGTGTTACTAATCCATAGACTTATAGAATTGTTAGTTTCAAATCTCAGTTCAGCTTTTACCACTTCTGTATGTTAACTGATGATCTCGAAACCTTGATATTGTGCTTCTGAGTGGCTATGCCACCATTTCTGTAGTATGTCTCCAAACTTTTGAGCATTTACATCTGTTATGTTGTCCGAGTCATCCCAGGTTTCTAAAATAGTCTAAGGCATTTGCAAAATCCCTTCCTCCCGTTTCGATGTTCCTTTGGGCCAGATTAACCACACTAATCGGTGAGTTGAGGTACTCTGTTGCCTTGACATATATGTTGAAGTTATTATTATGACCCTAGGTGTCCTAGGGGATCATCTAGTAATCTAGCCATGATTTGTGTCCCAGTGTAATGATTCTGGCCTTTATTCTCGGAAGCATCCCGTGATGCTACTTAGTAGTAGGTATTCTATTCCTGGGTTTTGAACCCGAGACTCGCCCTAGTTACTCATGTTTTTAGTCTTTGCTCGTTCCTTTAGGATATTAGTAACCTTTGCATTAGTCCTCGAGGTCTGTGGTATTTCCTTCTCCCAAATACTATGAACCACTTATGGCAGAAGTTTGTTGAACCAAAAGATCACAACAAGAGTGCTCTCGAAGAGTTCTCCATTCTATATTGCGACTCTGCCAGTTCTACCTTTCTGCATGGGTTATCCGAAAGAAAAATATTGAGCTTTGCTCGACATACTAATCTGTGCATCCACAACTTAGAAAATCGTATGTTCTTTTGGGTTGTCCCTCTTTAGTTGTATTCTGACCCCGTCTATCATTTGATAGTCAAGAGTATGCGTGCATTCGTTCATCGATACCTATTACTCTTATGGTCCGTCAAGCCATTCTATTCTGGAATGACTAGGAGAAACAAACTCCAGTACCTTGTCCATTTCTAGGATTGGGTCAAAGCAGTCGTACTCCACAGATCAAATTGCTAATCTTGCTTTTGCTCTGTTCTACGTTGGACAATTACCATCTTTATATCAAGGATGTCATGGGAATTGCACACCATCCTATGAACTCTTGATACAGTGATACTTCTTGCCATCATTGTTCATTCCTCGGTTTCTGTGTTATTGTAACCGGAATGCCGACAAGTGAATCGTGGTGAGTGAAATCAATACTGCTAGCAACTCCGTTGCTTGGTAATTAAATGGACGATAACCTCAATCTTAGCGTGTTGATTATTGAATCGTCACCCTAAGGTTGATTGTGCTACCTAGTCCCTATTTCCGGTGCACTCTTCGGTTGTTGAGTTTGGATTTTGTCAATCCCTCGCTCATTTGATCATATTGTCTTGCCTTTAAAAGCAAGATTGTTCTCAAGCTAAATAACATATTGGTGGTTCATAATTTTCCGAATACCTTCTCGGAAGTATTACCAGGTTGTCACCTGACCGCTATGTTGGGTTCGTGATCAAGTTGGTTTTTCATAAACCACCCCCTTCTCCAAAAATCTGTGTTGGATACCCTGAGCTAGTTGGTAAACTGAACAACAACTTGGAGAGTTGGGAGATAAAAGCTTGTCCGACTTAGTTCATTTTAAGGGATATCTTGTATGTGTGTTGAAGAAAGATGATATCTTTATTGGTTGATCCTCGTGGTTAATTGCTGGATCTATTATCTTATCCAATCTTTGATTCGAGTATGGGCTATCGTCAAATCAAATCAGAACCAACGATATTCGTAATGTTGTCTTACTTGTGGTTTTTCCTCGAGCATACACCATTATATTCTTTTGTCTGACCAATGCTATCATCATGTTCACTTAACTATGGAATTACTTTTATATGGAAACCTGGATGAATTGTTGTTGAGCCCATCGACAACATCCTTATCTCCTCCATGATTTTGTTGAACATTAAGTTAGTGATGGAAACTTTTGTAAGCATTTTCTTCATGCCCCGTTCATGAAGTATATGTTGGATGAAAGAAGTGACTTCCTTTGATTCACGTGCATTTGATGTAAGTTGCCGTCGTGAATTCGAGAAAGTTTGTTCTTGCTCCTCTGGAATCATCCCAAGTCAGTCATGCATGTGCGAAGTATTCTATGGTCTGATAGACTGATCATCTTCATTCCATATGTATCCCCTAGCACACCAAGCCACTGATTGATTTGTTCAAGGAAAGGAAGTTCCTTCTTAAGAGCATGCCTTATGCAAGGACTTCAATATCCTCGATTATGGTCCCACACCTGAACTCGGTAGTGTTTTATTGTAAGACTACCATGTGATAATGTTTTGTCTGGGACAACGTGTTCACATGTTTGTAGCAGAACCAGCTCATGTTTTGGAGCTTTCTATCGTAGTTCATTTCCCGAGAATCTCGCAACGTCATCTCGTCGATTTGTGTTGCGAACTTTCTTTTTCTTTCTAGACTCGATGAGTCTGGAATATCCTGACACCAGCCAGATCTCAAGCTCAGGCAGATATGATGGTTGGAACATTTCCCAAGAACTATAATATTGGTCTCTCGATAACCGGTAAAGTGGATGGCGTGGCCAACACACCCAGCCGGAAGACCTATTATTGTAGTATCTTGATTGAGGAAGTTGACCACCTCCCCATAAGGACTTCGTAGGATTTACTCCCTAGCTATGCCTTATGATTTTGTGTTTCCGAAGTACGACTTTTACTTGATGTTCTAGATACCAGACCATTTCAAGGAATGGGATACGCTAGTACATCAAGGAGAACATTAGAAGTGGAGTGCTAAATGTCTCTCGGTCGATCATCCAGATTTCGTCCCCTTGGCCTCGCTAAGGTGAAATCCGAGAAAGTGTTATCCTCCTTTGCATCTGCATCGTCCATCGCTATTCATCATGGTAGTATGTTGTGTTGTCAGCACCCTTGACATGGATGTTGGTAAAACCTTGATGATTATGGAAAGGCTCAAGTTCTTGAGAGCACGCACAAGCGCTAGGTGTTACCATCGGCACTAACTGGGATTGCTCTCAGTTCCCTCGGTTATGCTATAACTTTTCAAACAGTGGACTCACTCTCTACTGTTGAGCTTCTCCCCAATTACTAAAATCATCCCTTGTGTGGTTTTCAACAAGGTAATCCACATCATCCATTCTAATCCGTGTATGCCATTCTACCAAACCCCTCTAAACGATCGCTCGAGAATTGCCCTAAGTTGGTGTAAAGAGTCTCAATGATCTTTGAATCAAAGGTAATTCTTTTTGCCACTTAAGGGGTGATCCTATGAGTCACCTCCTCTAAGATGTCTCGTTATGGTTTCATGTCAACTTAACTCCTCACTGCGCTGACAACCGTTCACCACCTTCTTAAGTGTGGAATTGTAGTCTACCTGGTAAACCTCCGTCATCTGTTCCACTCCATTCCTCTAGAGGTGTGCTTCGTCTCTCAGCTCGAGAGATGTTGCTATGTCTCATTCCGTGAGTTAATCCTGAGTTGTTCGACCTTCGAGAAGAACGATTCTTTTAGGGTCTTTCCTTTCCTCTCGTTGTCATGTTAGTTGGAGTTCCCAGAGCAAGACGTCAAGACAAGATGATGATCGAATCAAGGTTCTTATGAAGTGCAACCTGGATCGTGAAGATTGTGCTAGCTTCGTGTCCCCTCTGTCTTCTTACCTCATGTCTTGAATCTTGGGTCGAGATTCTTGTTTAGTGGGGGTGAGTTGTCACAGCCCTAGCTAAGCCCTTGTCTGACTCTGCATAAGCATCCATGCATCATGTTTAAATTCAAATGAAATTTTGAAATGGGGATGTTCAAACCCTAGCCGATAATAATTTTAACTAGGTTCAATTCAAATATTTTCATTGGACCCAAAATGCCCTCCAAAAATGTTCATTATTTCTGGAAAAAGGTTAAAACCTTAATCAGAGGTCATGCACATTTTTCCAATGCATTTATGGTTTTTGAATTAATTCATAATTGTATTTGAGTTGGAGCAAATAAATTCTATAAATATTTTTATTGCTCCAATGATCCTGGAATATTTTGTGGAGCTCTAGGATAAACCTTAATGCATCCACAATAATTCCCAGAGAGGTGCAAAAATAATTTGGTTAAGAAACCAAATGAAAACAAAACTGCAAAATTAGAAAACAGAAACAAAAAAATACAAAGAACAGAGACTCACCTGGACCCTTACCTACCTGGCGCCACCAACCAGCCCAGCTCCTGCGCGGCCCATTACTGTGCAGCCCAGCTGCCAGTCATCTTCCTCCCCCTCGCCCCGAAGGAGCTACGTGCTGGACACACGCGCGTCAACGCCGGCCATCTCCTGCTTCGCGCTGGAGGCCTCCCCTTCGAGCCTGTCCACGCGTGGAGACGCCACGACACTCCCCCTGATTCCCCCCCCCCTCGCTCTGGACCCCCTCCTCCTCCTCTGCTCTCTCTCTCTCTCGCGATCGACCACGAGCACCCGAGAGCACCGACGAGCTCCACCGCGGCCAATGTCCACCCCTCGCCTCGCCGATGCTTCCAGAAGAACCGCTGAGCCTTCCTCTTCGTCTCCACCAACTCACGTGACGCCGGGTGCACCGCAGCGTCGTCCCCGCCGCCTTCATCGCCGCATCTGTCCGGCGATCGCCGCAGTCGATTCTCCGCCTCCGACGCCTCCCCGAGACCACCGAGCTGCTCATCGACCTTGTTGTGAGCCTCCATGCAGAACCCCTCTCTTCCCCTTGCGTTTGCGAGCTCTAGGCCATAGCTCCGTCGCGGCCGAACTCCGGCCGCCGCTGACCTCGTCGCCGCCGTCACTGCAGCCGCTTGAGCTCGATTCGGAGCGTGTCACCGCACTCAGGAAGCCACCAGGAGCCTAACGCATATCCTAACTCACCCTCCCGTGCACCACAGCGCCAACCCCGCACTCACCCGAACTCCGGCGCCGCCGCGAGCTCACTTCCGGCAAGCTCCGACCACCCCGTGACCTGCCCCTGCCTCCGCTGGATGCGCGGGAGCATGGGCTACCTCCAGGTGCCCTCAGTGCACCCAGCTGCGGCCCCTGGTGCCACTCCGGCGAGCCACCGCCGCTCTGGGTCGTCGCCATCATCTAACCGCCGGCGAATCCGACGTGGCCGTCGTTAGCGGTAACCCCCCCCCCTCACACTAACCAACCGCCTAGGCCACTGACTAATGGGACCCACGCCCTAATTAACACAAATTACATTTTCTGCTTAGTTTAACTAACCCCGGTGGGCCCACGCGTCAGTGTTGACTACGCTGACATGGCCGTTGACCTGGTCCCACCTGTCAGTGAGCTAAACAGCCATGTGTCACTGACGTGTGGCCCCCACACGTCAGGTTTGACCTGGACGGCGCCCGTTGACCTGGTGACGTCACTATGAGGTCATGCTGACGCAATAATTCCTTCCTGGAATTTAAATAAATCTTAAATAATTTATTATTTTCAGAAAATGTCCAAAACTTCTAAAATTCTAAGAAATTCAACCGTAACTCCAAATGAAATAAATTATATATGAAAAATGTCCAGAAAAATCCAATCTATCCATCTGCACTGGTTTCATGCATGTTTACACAACTTAACCTTGCTGTTTAGTTGAAAACATGATAAGGCGCTATTTGAATTCATAATTTGAATTTGGGGTTGAACCTTTGGCTCAATATGACCCAAATCCATCTATTGCTAGTTGCATTAGCTCAAACCACAGCATATTGCCATGTCATGATCATGCATCATATTGTGCATTGCATTGATTGTGTTTCTTCTTTGTTTGTCGGTGTTTGTCCCCTCTCGGTAGACGATGTTCCGACGTTGTGATCGTTGACACTGATGAAGACTCAATGCTATCTTCAGAAGTGCCAGGCAAGCAAAACCCACTTATTCATTCCGATACAATCCTACTCTCTCGCCCTGCTCTCTTTTACTGCATTAGGACAACAATGATTCATCTGTTACTTGCTGCGGTAGCTGAACCCCTTTATCCTCTGCATGACCTGTCATTGCCACAGTAAATAGATGAAACCCACTAGTATGAGTAGGAGTTGTTTGAGCCATGTTGTGCCTACTCATTCATGCTTGTTTGTCATGCCTGCTACTGCTTAGAGTTGAGTCAGGTCTGATTCATCGGGGATGAATCAGAGGTGTGTGAACATGTCCTACTGTGTGTGAGCTAAGTGTGTGAACACGATTTGGTAAAAGGTATCAATGAGAGGCCATGTAGGAGTACATGGTGGGTTGTCTCATTGAAGCCGTCCTTAGGAACTGAGCTCTGTGTTTGTGATCCATGATTCAGCTACTACCATGCATTGGGCCCTAAAATATGACCCTGCTCGACTTCTTATTCACCCTTGTCCTCTGTCCAGGAGTTGCAAGTAGTTTCTAGTGTTTGTAGTATGCTGGAGGCCATGGACAGCGCTGACCGTAGGGGTGGGCTGTGATGCGGTAAGCACGTGGCCGGGTATACCGGGCGCCCGTTTGGTGTCACGGAACCCTGTTCACATCGTTTGGGGCTGTGAGCGAAACCCCGGCCGGATCTCCTCATGGATGGAACCCGTATAGGCGATAAACCTGGACTAGAGACTCGAGTGTTTAGGTAGGTCGTGGTCTACACCCACGTCGGCTTTCGCTTGAAGTCTGCCGAGCACATGTCGTGTGCAGACGCTAAGTGGTGGAAACATGTATGAAGAAGTACACCCCTGCAGGGTTAACATCATCTATTCAAATAGTCGTGTCCGTGGTAAAGGACTTCTGGGTTGCCTATATCAGTTCATAGACAAGTGAAAGTGGATACCCTAAAATACGCAAGATAAGCGTGAGTGCTATGGATGGCGTTCTCGTAGGGAGACCGGAGCGGATCCATAGTGGTGTATTGATATGGTGAATATGTGGACTCGTGTGCGCCACCTCAAAAGAGTTACTTGCAGTCGTAGTTCAGGAGAGCCACCGAGTCAAAGCTGGCTTGCTGCAGTTAAACCCCCACCATCCCTTTGTTGATAATGATGCATATGTAGTTAGTTCTGATGTAAGTCTTGCTGGGTACATTTGTACTCACGTTTGCCTATTTTATGTTTTTGCAGAGAGACTTCGGTCTCGCTAGTAGTTCCGCGTGGACTTCGACGTTTAGCTTGTTACCTCAGCTACGATCTTGTGCCCTCGGCAGGATCTGGTAGATAGTCAGGCTTCTCAGCCTTTTTCATTTGTAGATGTCTGTACTCAGACATGTTAAGCTTCCGCTTGTGCTTTGATTTGTATGCTCTGAATGTTGGGTCATGAGACCCATGTTTGTAATATCTCGCTCCTCGGAGCCTAATGAATAAATACTTGAGTCGTAGAGCCATGTTGTGATGCCATGTTGTATTTGCACATATCGAGCATATTGTGTGTATGTTATTGAAATGCTTGGTATGTGTGGGATCTGACTATCTAGTTGTTTATCCTTAGTAGCCTCTCTTACCGGGAAATGTCTCCTGTGTTTCCAATAGTAGCTTGCTACTGCTCTGGAACACTTAGGCTGGCCGACATGTGTCCTTCTTCGTTCCTGTGTCTGTCCCTTCGGGGAAATGTCACGCGATGAATACCGGAGTCCTATTAGCCCGTTACAGCCCGGTTCACCGGAGTCCTGCTAGCCCAGTGCTACAGCCTGGATTCACTCGCTGATGACCGACACGTTCGATGCTGGGTCATGGATGCCTGTCCCTGTAAGCTTGTGCCACTTTGGGTTTACGACTAGCCATGTCAGCCCGGGCTCCTTATCATATGGATGCTAGCGACACTATCATATACGTGTGCCAAAAGGCGCAAACGGTCCCGGGCAAAGGTAAGGCGACACCCGTGGGAATACCGTGCGTGAGGCCGCAAAGTGATATGAGGTGTTACATGCTAGATCGATGTGGCATTGAGTCGGGGTCCTGACACCTATTCCCAAGGGGACTTGTGAACAACACGTTTGTATTACTGAAACCCCTGTTAATAAGAATCCCGTGATAAGGGGACACGATCTCTGCTTTGATAAGACGTGTCAATGACCGTGCCTAGAAATGTGAAACGGGGCTGTAAAACGGTTCAGAATGCTAACAAAGCCAGGGCATAATGCTTCGCTGAAAAAATCGCCTATGGACATGGCCTATTTCATTTAGAATATTTCTACCCTTACATCTTAAAGCTGTAATTGTTTAATAAAGCCGGATACATCTGTTTTGCATGGAGGACTACGTTGGAGTACTCGAAGAAGGAACCTGCCTTGCAATGTCCAAGACAATCTGCGTGCCCAATACATCGTCATTGAAGCCTGGTTTAGGAGCTATGGAGGGTGTCCTGGACTATGGGGTCCTCGGGGAACCGGCCTATGTGACATGGACCAGACTGATGGGCCATCAAGATACAAGATAGAAGGACCTCCCCCGTGTCCGGATAGGACTCTCCTTTGCGTGGATGGCAAGATTGGCGTTTGGATCATGTACCTTCCCTTCTCTGTAACCGACTTTGTATAACCCTAGATCCCTCTGGTGTCTATATAAACCGGAGGGCTTAGTCCATAGGCAAGAACACAATCATACAGGCTAGACACCAAGTGTTTAGCCATTACGATCTCGAGGTAGATCAACTCCTGTAACCCTTATACTCATCAAAGTCAATCAAGCAGGAAGTAGGGTATTACCTCCATTAAGAGGGCCCGAACCTGGGTAAACATCGTGTCCCCTACCTCCTTGTTATCTTCGATCCTTAGACGCATAGTTTGGGACCCCCTACTCGAGATCTGCTAGTTTTGACACTGACAGGGACTTCATGAGAGATATAGAATAGATGGTGTAGAGAACAACATGCGAGATTGAGAATGATGATACATTAGGGAGCTATGGAAAGAGTCACGGCATATATGTATATAGGGAAGGAGCTGGGGCGGGTCCGTAAGTGGGAGAGATAGAAAGAGGAGAGTGGTGCACAAGGAGACAAAGTGTGCTTGTTTGCAGTGGGGGTGGTGTGTGAGGTGAGTGTGCGAGAACCACATAACTAGGGAGATAGACGTTTGGGGCGACATTTTGTGTGTATGGGAAATATACACTCTACATAGTGCGTGTGCTTGGGAAAGAGAGATGCCGGGAGACCAAGAGATTGGGGGAAGAGATGTGTGCATGCCCGAGAGACAAAGTGATAGAGACCTATATTGGGGTCCGGACTTTAGAAGAGAGAGTGGTGTTAATGTGCTCATTGTTCGTGTCTGGGGGAGAGAACGACTTATGTGTGGGGGGCGACGGTGGTGGGGGGGGGGGTTGGTTGGCTTAAGATAAAGAGTGAGGTGTCTACATTTGAGGGACTTTAGCGTAATTGAGAATTGAGATATATATGGTCAATAGTGTGTGTACTCATGGTTGATCAATTTGTTTCACAATTTGGACTATGAGATAACGACACTTTTGAACATCTGTGATATACCATGATGTACCAGAATTACAAACCTAAGATTGGAATTTTGGAATTCGACTCAATCATTAGATTTTGTAATTTATTTAAACGGAGGTACATTTTTTAAGCCCGGCTTTCGTGATTTCAGATTCATATATCAAACCTAGAGATATACTATACAGCCATGTTCAAACTTTATAATCATCCACTTTATTCCTACAAATACACATTTTTGCTTTTGTCATCATATTTAGGATAAACACTTTTGGAATTTCATTTGAATTGGAACGTATGATGGTATTTGCTTGTACTAGCTCAATGATCCATATTTGAATTGAATGGACAATCTAAGTTTCGAGTTGGAGACATTGATTTTCAAAACTTCCACTTTTTTCGTGCAAAACAAACAAATTCTCGGCCATAATATCATAGTCGGTTGTACAAGAGTAGAACACTTATAATTTTGGGCGCCAAAAGCTTTCAAACTTCACGCTCACATTGAAATATCTCGCGCCCGAATGTTTAGCCCTGTGATATTCCTGTTTTACCCCTACCACATGAACGGAAAAGGGATACTTTGGTAACTCCATTGTTTTCCCCTCTTTGTCCCCAACATTCTTCCCCAGAGTCCCTCCCCTTCCCCTCCCCGACCCCCCAACCACGGCAAGCCGCCGAAACTAGTCCTTCGCCACAGCGGTGGACCTCACACCCCGCCGGATCTACCTTCCGCACCTTGGAACCCCCAACTGCCAACTCACGACTTCACCAGAGCCGCTTCAGAGACTGGCTTGTCCACTGCTCCAGATCTCCTTGACCGCCATCATGGTCCACCGCACCGGATCTGCTTAACCGGCGCCATCGTCCACCAAAGTGTAGGCCCTTCACTGACTCCCTCGTCCGCCCCATCGCTGGCCCTTGATACAAGCCCTCGTCTGCCGCAACAGATCCGCCTCACCGAAAGCACTATACACCGCGCCCGTCGAAGCCTTCTTCCACTGCACCGGACCCGCTCCACGGACACCATATTCAAATCCATTAGCCCTGCTTTACCGACGGCGCAGCCTCATCAGGTTTATTCGATTTGTACTCCTTCAGTTTTCTCTTCTTTATCATGCAACTGTTCACTTACCACATATGAGCTTTCTTGTATGTCGACAGGCGCCGCAACCGAAGCACCGGAGCAGCTTCAGCGACGGCGAGAGCCGGCACAAATTCAACCGCAACACGAGCACCATCGACAATCCTTAGCTATCAAGTATGACAACAATATCCATACGCCACTGAGAATTAGGTACTATTACCCAACGGCGGACGCCTATGTTCACTTTCTTAGCATATGCACCGCACCTTTGAATTTCTTCAGGGCATCATTCAATTTTTCATGAGATGTGTTATTCTGCTTGCACCTATAGGTCCATAATTCTGGCAGTGAACATGTTACATGTGCTAAATTACATACCAGTGCACATATAGTTAATATCCTTTAGTTTTGTCCTAAGTATTACTGTACTTCCAAGATATCACTACCCACTATTTTACTTCTTGCAAGCTATATTTATGATAATGGTGTTGTTCTGATGCGACATGTTGGTTCCATCAGACTACTTCATGTTCTCTATGCTTAATTACACATCAACAAACTAGCATGTTGTTCCGCTGCTTTTTGTTCGTTTTACCCTACATTTTCTGATGCTAGCTATTACATCACTGCTCTGAGCCTCTGTTCATTACTTTTTTGTGTGTTCTTAGTCTTCTCAAGTTGCATGACTAATTTGATGCTTCTATTAATTATGGAGCTGCCAACCCCATCAAGCAAAATATTTGTTCTTTTGTGGTTGGCACCTCGAACAAGCATAAAAATAGAGGGAAGCAGATATATTGCCGTGTATGCACAGACCCTTCTTTCATTAGTTTAGATGAACCATTGATGATCAATTCAAACCAGTGCATGCTTTTAAAATTAATTTTACCTAAATAGAGGGTGTAGAATAAACTACAACAACTAGATTTGCAACCACGGGATGCTGACGATATCTTCCAAGAACATTGCAACAGCAGCGAGGCTTCACAACAACATATGGTAAGCCATTGTGTTTTAGTACATGTGAAATGTAATGTGAGTGGCCTGCTTTCTTGGCTTGTGCCCTCAACCTATAATACTATAGAATTACAAATAGTTTAGTTGTCTGCTTTGCTGTATTGCTTGATTCGAATGGTTTTTTGTTACTTGTTACGCTATACCTGAGTTGGCCAATATGTCAGCAATGCCTGCTGTACTATCGTAAAGAAATGCATGCCTAGTTCATTTGAGTCCTTAACTTTTCCTCTGGACTTCATCACAAGACTATCTTCGTAGTTTATATGAGGCCACACTGTTAAGTGCTTTCTAAGATTATTCACCTGCTTAGATGCCTTGTTAACTTAAATATAGCGGTGGTACACTCCCTTTCAACTAGGGATGTCAACTGGGTCCCGTTTAATCCCGATTAAAGTCCACTAGTGGTATGATGGTTCAAAAGAGTTTTTGTTTTTTGAGGAAAATGAACTAGGGAGCTAGCAAAAACTAACAAAATGGGACTGGCAGATGCCGTTTAGTTGCCACTTACATCCCTAGTTTCATCTTACCATTTTAATTTATTTTCGGTTGGTCTTGCTTCGCACCATTTAAATATAGCTTGCCATGATCGGCAATAATTCGTATGTCGTTTACCATGTAAGTTTACTGTCTGGATCATGCGATAACTATCTCTTACTTATGTCCAGCAGAAACCTTTTAGGATGTCGTTCACGCTAGGACACAATGTACAACCCCAGAATCTATTTGTGGAAGCAGTGCGCCATCCATGTTACCATCTGGTAGCAGTTCAGAGGCAACACCGCCGGAGAGCAGTCTGAGCACAGCTATTGTAGTTCTTGAGGCTATACTAAAGGAAGAAAGAGATGGTGTGGCTGCCATGAATGAAGTAATCTTGATCTTGATGCTGCAAACTATGCAATTTGCGGCACACATTATGCAGGCAACCCAAGAATTGGAGAAAGTAAGAATATTGCATTTGAAGAGGGAGGAGGTCCTGTTGTTTCTGCTATCTGAAGCCCGGGGTAATCCCGGTTCTTCTTTAGATACCCGTTGAAATTGTCATTAGATTATTGTACTTGCATGTTGGGTCATGTCTCTGAATGGATTATGTTGTAAGACCCCTTATGTTGTCCATGTGTTGTAGTATCCGAATTTTTTAGGCGAGGTAATCCTTGGTACTTGTATGATTGACATAAGGTGAACTATTTTTCGTGTGAGCATATTGTATTGGATCAAATAACTGTTTGACTCAAAGTGTATCCAACCTACTGAATTTCAAGATCACAACATTTCTAAATCGTAATCATATATAAAGGTGGAATAGATCTTTGTTGTGGTTTTGAAGAAATAAATAACAAAATGTAGAATTATCTGTGGATATTCGTAATCGAATACAAATTGGATTTGAATTTAGTTGACAGGGCCCAAGGCAAACGTGAATGCTAATTCTCCCAAGTTTTGAACGAAGCGGCTAAACACCCACTATAATTTGTGGGCTGCCGAAGCAAGTGTTTGTGAGATGGAAATTACTGTCTACCCCAGACAATTGACATCCTTGTCGACCGGATTTACACTGTTGTCGATAGGGTTAGACTAGTAACTTCAATCAGACGTGAAACGATGGCCTCTGAGCCCATTCAAACATGGTGGGCACCAAACGTGGGCGGTAAAACACATCTGATTCAAGCTCGTTCGAAAGACATGTGTCTCTCCCTCCATTTCCCCATTCATACATGGTGGGCGGCAAAACAAACTCCCCTCGGCCAAAATCGATGTAGGCTAATATTTTAAATAGGGGCAGATGTGTAACTCCCCTCAGACATGACACGACCGCCATACCTGTCAGCCCCGTTCATACACCATGGGCACCAACCGTGGGCGGCAAAACACCCTCTCCTCGCTCGAAATCGTTACCAGCAAATATTTGGGAGATGCAAGATTACCGTCCTATCCCCAACCGACGTGATGTCCGAAATTTTAAACGGGGGATAAGTTCATAACTTTCCCACATTTCAGACAAGCACGTCCCAAAGTTTGAGATTCCCCCCTCCCCCTCAATTTCCCCATTCATACACCATCGGCGCCACGACAACCTCCCCACTGCAGCCAGCCTCCTCCATCCACCACCCCATACACCTTGCCGGAGCCGCTACCCCTACCCCATCGTCCACTGCAAGAGATGGACGTCTCTCATCCACGGGGCCGGACCAGGATCATTTATCGCATCTCTCGCTTCATCAGTGCCGTCGTCCACCTTGCCGTTGCCGCTCCTACGACCGCCTCATCCATGGCAACAGGACTTATCCCCCAACCCGGCCGTCTGCCGTCTAAAGTGTTCTTCCCTGCCGCTGATAGCCATCGCACCTGCAGCACCCTCAACGTATCAGCAGAGGCCTACACGGCGTCGCAAGAGAGGTGCTACTCTTCCATATGTGCTTAAGTTATTGATCTCACCCGAAAAAATAGATCGTAAATTGTTTATTGTACTTTCCTTGTCCGTACCAAATCGTAGTGGCTAGTTGAAAGAAAACATTGGTTGTGAAGTAGCTTTGTCCAGCTTGCACCTTCAGATCCGCCATGGCACAGTCACTATACTCGTAAAGCTTATGGTTTCCCCCCTTTATATTCACTACCATCATTGTAGGTGCTTCGTGTCTATGGCACCCAGGCTCAGAGCAACCGGTTTACCATGCATTGCCATCCCACAGACCATGTCTTCTGGCAACACACAACATCTTGGTACAGAAAACAACCGCTTTATTGATGCTAGCGGATCAAAGTTCCTATTACAAGAGGTGGCGAGGCCAAGCGGCACACTCGGTGCGGCTGAACAATATGTACATTATTTAGTGAACATAAAGGGGCCTCGATCATAACAACTACACGGCAGCGGAACAACGTGGTAGCAGAACTCCATAGCACAGGGACACCGATGTGGACACGATCTAGACTCGGATAGCACTCCTTTCCAACGAGACTTTCCTGAAATCTGGCATGACATGCCAGGTCAGTACATTGAATGTACTTGCAAGCTCACAACAAACATAAACATAATCACAAACAATATCATGATAATTAACCAGTTCATAATAATGCAACAAGATCGCCAACATGCTGTGATCATGCTCTTGTGATAAAAGTCCCTCGGACTGGCTTACCAATGGTGATCGCTCATGGATCACAAATGTACCAACCTCAAGGTCTTAACTATAGATATCTCGTGATCTCTCTGGCGATCACAACCACGACCAATATTTCTTCTGAAACAGTGATCCTTCTGGCGATCACAACCACGACCAACACTTTGTCTAACACCACAACATGACCTTTCCGCCATCATCAACAGTGTAACGTTCATAACTTAGTGTGCAAGATTTATTTAAATGTTGACCCATGGTGTGACCTACTTTCGAGCGTGTCCGTAACCGTGGACTCAGCTATCGATAGATTAATACACTCTGTAGAGGTAGCGCACTGTACCCACACCACGGAACAGATGGCCTCGTACTCCCATTTGGGTGGACCAATGGCATTCCGATGAAACCCCTCCATTGCCATGACACTCTCCCGGCCACTCTAACTCACTCCCCATCGGGCTAGTCCTGGGTGGCCCCATGTCTACCAAAGACACAATGACCACCGTCGTGTCCAAAACATAAACGATCCCACACGGGGACCCGGTACCATAAACTCAACAACGGGCACACAAGGTTATCTCTGCCTACCGGGCCAGGGTACCGCATGCCCATAACCTTCCCTCGTTGGAGGCACCGACTAGAGGCATGACAACGGACCGAATAAAGGCCTTCCCATAAAGGAAAATGTGGTTGCACTGGGAAAGACTCGTTTCAGTGGCACCATGACCCGGTCAACGATATATTCAAGTTGAGTTATTATCAGGTTCAACTTAAAGTGAAAATAACCAGTGTCATAATGCCCTGACATGCAACATTAACATATGCATCACATATCAACAGAAATGACTGAGTCAACTATATATCCACACTAAGCATAACATCAACAACTCATGACACTTCTCTGGTTAAGATTAAATCACACTTTAAACAGAATATTTTCTAGCAATTTTTACCATTTTTACTCATGCAAGAAAATAACAACACAAATTATTTATATCCATAATCATATTATTCTTTCATCACAAAAAAATAAATCCTACTTTCTTTACCAACTAAGTTGACTTCAAACTTTCTGTAGATCAAGCATATTAACTAAAACAAGCAATTAACAGAATATAAATAACATAATAATGATTTAAATGCATGGATTAAATCATTTGTCCAAGTAAGAAAATCACAAATATTGTAATGGCACCATGAAAATGTTGTTGTGGCTTGCCTTAGTGCAGATGAGGTTCACAAGCCTCCTCGTGATCCTCAAGACAAGCCTCACCCTTTGAAAATATTTAAAAATACAAAAAAGAAATCATCAAGAACCCTTCTGAAATTCACCAGAAAATCTAGATAGCAGGGAAAAATCCCATCTTTGGTGAGCTGCTAGATTTTTGGACAAAGAACACAATGCAAAAAGAATCAATTTATTTGGACTTATGGTTCAAGAGTTTTGGCTGTTTGAAGCTCTCTGATAAATAAAAATTTGAATTTAAATAAAAACAGACTGGGGGTGACGTCGAAGGCGTAAAGCCTCGGGGCACCACCACTCGTACCGCTTCACGCGTGTACTGAGTGGCTGACTAGCGGGCCCCGCTAGTCAGGTGAGGGGGAGAGAGAGGGAAACAGAGGACGGAGCGGCTTCGCCAGAGCGCACGCCGGCGACGAGGGCTGCTTGGCCAAAATGAGTGGGAGGGATCGAGAGAGGAGACAGAGGCTCAGCTACCCGTACCCGTAGAGTAGCTATGGGTGGTTGGGCGGTGTCGGATTCGACCTCTCAAGCGGTGGCAGAGAGTGGAGGTCACCGGAGACGAAGACGACGGCGAACGGAGGCGACTCTAGGGGCTCCAACCAGATGGAACAGCACCACCGGAGAGTGGCGGAGGCCCTAGAAGGGTTGCCCATGCCTGGAAGGTGCTGGAGCTACGGAGGCGACCCGAGGGGATCGCCGGTGAGCTCGAGCTCGGGGACGGCGGCCCGCGGCCTGCCCGGCCAGGCTACGGCTATCTACGCGATCGTGGAGTGTGTGGGAGTGGTGGATGGTGCTCGAGGAGGCTGGGGAGGGCTCTATTTATAGCCGAGCGTCAAGGAGGGTTCGGGCTCCGCCGGTGGACACCTAGACACGGCGCCCAGAAACGATCGGTGTCAGTGAGAGGGGGAGAAGGCGACACAGCTCACGAGGGGACTGTGGGCGAACGGGGACGAGCACAGGAGCGAGAGGAAGGCGACAAGCATAGTGCGCACCGCACTATTACGTTGGCCGAACCATGCCCATGCTAGCTGCGGCGAACTCCGACATAGGCAAGCGCCAGGAGGGAGTTAAAAAGGTCGAGATGATGATTGCGGCATAGTTTCGCACGCTTAGGCAGGCGGGGAAGCGAGCACGCGTGAAATAGAGGCTCGGGCGGCACTCCGAGCGCGTCGGCTGCATGCCAGCGCGCCTGGATGAACGCGGTCACCGTGTGAGCTCTGACCTCAGGCCGACCTAAGCCCAAACTTCATGTCTGGCTTGTTGTTTGTGGTAGTTTTCAAGGTTACCACACTTGGGTTTGGTCTCAGGTGCAGTAGAAAAGATTTCACACGCCTAGTAAGTTTCTGGACAGTAACTTTGAGAGCTTACTATGGTCAAACTACTGGGAGTTGGGAGCTGGGCTTTGGAGATTAGCAATCATCTACTAAGGTGATGATGCACAAGAAAAATCATCCACAATGGAGCAAGTAAAATGGTAGTTGTTGTAGAAACTACCATTTCTGTCTAGAACAGAAAATATTTTCTGTAGCAAAAATATTCCAAAAAGTGATGAAATATTTTTGCTCAGGAAGGTGCCCTATTGTTCAAAGAATAATTGGGATTTTTATCAGATTTTTATGGGCAAGAAAAATTAGGGTTGCTTTGGAGCATATTGAGCTAGCTAGGGTATAGGACAGGAAAATGAATATTTTTCATTTAAGAGAAATATTCCAAATATTATTTTGAGTTGAACCAGAGAGAGAATGATGGTTAGAGAGCAAAATGGGACACTTGGGTGAAAGCCAAGGGGTACCCAAGTGGTTAAGTCCATATGAAAAGATTCAAAACTCCAAATTTCAAATTCAAACCAACTGGAAATCAGGCAAATAAAAGAGGGAAAAAACCAGGCTATCACAAACCTCCCCCACTTAGAATGAATCTCGTTCTCGAGATTCGGTTGCTTGGGAAAACCATTTTGGGTAATGTGCCTTTAGAAATTATTCCCGTTGCCACGTTGATTCTGACTCTGGGTGATGCTCCCACTAAACTTTGTAGAACATCCTTGCTTTACTGCGAGTGACCCTTTTCATCTGATCCAAAATTCAAAACGGCCTCTCTTCATATGTTAAGTCCTATGCTAGCTCTGTTTCAGTCATAACAGTCTTTTTCTCAGGCAGCGATATGCATCGCCTCAGCTGTGAAACATGAAACACGTTGTGCATGTCCGACAATTCAGGAGGTAGTTCCTACTGATATGCAACAGTACCCACTCGTGACATAACGAGAAATGGACCAATAAATTTGGGTGCCAACTTCCCACGAGTCTGAAATCTCTTGACTCCTTTCATAGGTGTGACTCGGAGGTATACGTGTTCTCCGGGTTCAAAACTGAGCTGTCGGTGCTTTGCATCATAATAACTCTTCTGTCGAGATTTGGCCAACTGCAATCTGTCTCTGATTTCCTTGACTTGCTTCTCGGCTTTCATCATGAGATCTGTTCTGAAGATGCGGCTATCTCCAGTTAGGGACCAATTTAAAGGAGTGCGACACTTACATCTTTAAACTGGTCTGGAAGCTATTGTTGTACGAGAACTCGGCATACGGCAAGCAGTCTTCCCATTTAGGTCCTTGGGCCAAAGCACAGGCTCGTAGCATATCTTTGAGTATTTGATTTACCCGCTCTGTCTGTCCATCAGTCTGAGGATGATAAGCGGTACTATATTTCAGTGTTGTAACCAAGGCTTGATGGAGACGTGACCAAAAAGCAGAAGTAAAAAGTGAACCTCGGTCAGAAGTGGTGGTTTGGGGTACTCCATGCAGACTGACTATTCTGGATACATACAGCTGTGCAAGTTGATCTGCCTAATATGAGGTTCTGATCGGGATAAAGTGAGCAACCTTGGTTAAGGTGTCCACTATGACCCAGATTGCATCATTGCCTCGCTGAGTCTTAGGCAGCCCTGTGATGAAATCCATGCAGACAGCATCCCATGTCCATTGTGAAACTGGCAACGGTTGGAGAAGTCCGGCTGGCTTTCGATGCTCTGCCTTCACCTTGTTACATATGTCGCAATAGGCCACAAAATAGGCAATGTCTTTCTTCATTCCACCCACCAGAATATTTGTCGAAGGTCTTCATACATTTTTGTACCTCCAGGGTGAATAGAATACGAGGATTCGTGTGCTTCTCACAGGATTTTCTGCTTCAAATCAACTTTATTGGGTACACAAATCCTTCCACGGAAGCGGAGGGTACCAAATTGATCCTTCGAGAAATCTGAAGTTTGTCCTGCTACCATATTCTTGGCACATTTCTACAGAACGGTGTCAGCTGGCTGGGCCTTGCGGATCTCTTCCTCAGGTGTGGGGGTAACTTCCAAAATATTAGCAAGGCCAGCATCAACTATGACCAGGTGGAGCTGAGCAATCTCCTCTTGAAGTTCAGGAGGCAAGGATTCCAATATGATATTTAGGCTGACATGCTTGCGACTGAGTGCATCGGCAACCACATTGGCCTTACCCGGGTGGTAATTTATTCCGAGGTCATAATCCTTGACTAATTCAAGCCATCTTAGTTGACGGAGATTTAAATCTGGCTGAGTAAATATATACTTGAGACTTTTCTGATCGGTAAAAATTTGGCACCTCTTCCCGATGAGATAGTGTCTCCAAATTTTTAGAGCATGAACCACAACGGCCAATTCCAAATCATGAGTAGGATAATTTCCCTCATGGGGTCGGAGCTATCGTGATGCATAGGCTACTACATTGCCTTCTTACATAAGTATGCATCCAACTCCTTCTCTGGAGGCGTCGCAGTACACATCAAAACTGCGGTAGATATCTGGAAGAGTCAACAAAGGCGCAGTTGTCATCCGTATCTTTAGCTCATTGAAACTTTTCTCACAATCCTCAGTCCATTCAAACTTCTTATCCTTTTTGAGCAGCTCCGTCATGGGTTTAGGAATCTTGGAAAATCATTCAATAAAACGACTGTAGTATCCGGCTAATCCAAGAAAACTCCGGATCTGAGATACGGTTGTGGGCGGCAACTGTCGTGGTTCTAAGACTGACAGTAGCTAGGTGGGTAGCTATGGAGAGGCAAGATCTCAGCTATGGTGAAGGTGTACACACAAGATTTATGAGTTCAGGCCCTTCTCGGAGGAAGTAATAGCTCTACGTCTCGGTGCCCGGAGGCGGTCGACTAGATTATATGTGTGTGATGTTACAGGGGGTGCGAACCCTTGTCTCAGAGGAGGGGGTGGCTTATATCACTACAAAAAGAAGACACATCCGTGACATTTTGGGCCGAATGAAAAAATATTCTGTCATACATATGACACTTCTATGACGATAATTGTGACAAAACCCAGTATCATCATAGATGTGGTGGGCTCCTACTTCTATGACAAAAAATCATGACAGAAAATGGGCTTTTCGTCCTAGGCGGGTTGGAGACGCAGTTGCATGACATTCTTTGGGCCGTCCATGACGGAAAAACCCGTGGTAGAAGCGAGGGCGAGGAAAATTTCGGGGATTTCCCGGTTACGGTGGGAGGTCGGGGGCCGAGCGATGCGCGTTTCTCTCATATAGGTACACGCGTGTGTGCCACGCGTTGGCTCTAACTGAACCCGAGCGCGACATTGGGCTCTAACTGAACCCGAGCGATTGCACTGCAGGCTACGCATTACTGAACCCGAGCGATCGATCGATGGTTGTTAACTGAACCCGATCGAGCGATTCCTTCGCTACTGCTGCTAAATGAAGCCGATCGATTGGATGAACAGTGAGCGTTGCGCGGGGTGGGGGTGGATGAACAGTGAGCGGTGGCGTTGCCTCTGGATGAACAGGACCCCATGGTGTGGAGGGCTGGATGAACAGTAGACGGTGGAGGGGTGCCCATGGTGGGGGGTTGAACATGACCCCATGGTGTGGAGGGCTGGATGAACAGTAGACGGTGGAGGGGTGGTTGAACAGTAGCCGATGGAGTAGCGTGCGGTGGAGGATGGATGAACAGGAGCCCGTGGAGGCTGGAGGAGGTCGATGGTAGCCCGTGGAGGCTGGAGGAGGTCGACGGTGGAGATGAACATTATCCCATGGAGTCCTGTTTTGCGGTACGCCACACCCCTCCCGATGAACAGGACCCCCGTTTCGACCATAGGAGGTCTGTTTCCTCCGTTTTGCGGGACGCCACACCCCTCCCGATCAACAGGACCCCTGTTTTGACCGTAGGAGGTCCGTTTCCTCCGTTGTGCGGTACGCCAGGCCTCGTTTCCATCACCTGTTCCGTCCAAGCCCTCCCGATGAACACGACCACGCATTCCGTTCCGACCCAGCCGGTTAGCTCCCACGCGTTCCGTTGCCTCCCGATGAACACGACGCATTCCGTTGCCTCCCCATGAACACGACACATTCCGTTGCCTCCCCATGAACACGACGCATTTCGTTGCCTCCCCATGAATAGGACGACGACGCTATTTCTCCGTTCCGACCCAGCCATGTACATGAGCCCTGGCCGTACGTATGCGTGAGTACGCGTTCGAGACCCCGCCCATATGTACGTACGTGGCCGTATTTTCTTTCTTGCACCCTGGCCATTTTACGTACGTGCATGCTACATGCGTGCCTCCACTACAACACGTGCGTGCCTCTACTATGACACGTGCGCGCCTCTACATCGACCAGTATGTACATACACATTCGCGACTAGAATGACAATGCTACATACGCTTTGACCAGGTGGGTCACGACTGTCAGGCACTTCCTTGACTTCGAAGATGTAGCTGGTGGGTCCCAGCAGTCAGGGGGCGAATCGTTTTTTTTTGCCCGGACGCACTTCCTTGTGTGCGAAGATGTAGCTGGTGGGTCCCAGCAGTCAGGAGGAAATGTTTTTTTTCGTGAAATACGGTGGCCCGTCCGGTGGGTCCCCGCTGTCAAGTGGAGGAATAATTATTTTGCGCGTAATAAGGAGGCACTTCCTTGCTGCGGCCATGGACCCAGCTGTTAGCCTCTCCACGTATAGTCCATGTCCGATGGAAGCTGTTCCTTGACCATGTTGACCACGCCGCGCCGAGAGCACCAGGGCGGTGGACGACGACGAGGCCTAGGAAGGGGACGACGCGGAGCCGGGGAAGACGCGGCAGTGGATGCCCACACGTAGAGGAGTACGAGGGTTCACTAGTTCGCTGCGGTGTGAGGCTGCCGTCACCGCAGAATAACAGGAGGTGTGGGTGAGTAGAGGAATGGCCTGGCCAGTGGTGGGAGTAGTAGGGGGCGGTGAGGCCTCCGCCACATCGCAGTCGGCCACGGGAGGCAGGAGCACGAGGCACGACCAGCGCTGGTTTGGGCGGCTGGGGCAAGAAGACCAGAGGTTGAAGAAGCACTATGGCCGTTGGATGGACATCATACGGTCACTGGAGCTAGAATCGTGCATATTGACTAAGTTGACAAAGCCCTCCGTCCCCGTCAACTTAGTAGGCCCACAAGTCAGCCTGCCACTATATTGGGTCCCATCTAACAGGGGGAGTATTCATTTTTTTGTGCCAATAAGGAGGCACTTCCTTGCGTGCAAAGATATAGCTGGTGGGTCCAAGCTGTCAGCGGCGGTAACATTTTTTTCGTGAAATACAGAGGCCCTTTCGGTGGGTCCCTGATGTTAGGTGGAGGAATCATTATTTTGCACGTAATAAGGAGGCATTTCCTTGCATGCGGCCGTGGACCCAGCTGTCGGCCTCTCCACGTACAGTCCACTTCAGATGCATGTCGGTCATTGAACACGTTGACCAGGCCGTGCCGAGAGCACCAGGGCGGTGGACGATGGTGAGGCCTAGGAAGGGAACGACACGGAGGCAGGGAAGACTCGGCAGTTGTTTCCCACGCGGAGGGGAGTACGACTGTACGAGGGTTTACTGGTTCGTCTGCCATCGTCGGAGAATAACAGCAGCTGTGGGTGAGTAGAGGGATGGCTAGGCCAGCGATGGGAGTATAGTGGGGCGGTGAGGCCTGGGCGGCAGCAGAGCCGGACGCGGGGAGGAGGGAGCATGCAGTCCCCCCGGCGCTTGTGTGAGCGGCCGGAGTAGGAAGAGCAGAGATTGAAGAAGCACGACGGCCGTTGGATGGACATCCAACAGTCACTGCTTGTGCGTCAACCTTTTCTTAGGAAAGCCTCAAATCTGTGGAAAATAGCATACAACCCATCTGCCATTATTTCTAATAATTTACAACCCATTTGCTAATTCTTAAGGTTTTTTTGGAGACCATATTCTTTTTGTTAGCATTACAGCCCATATTGTGGCCTCGGTTAAAAAATTATACAAATTTTGCATATTTCGGTGCGGTCCGAACTGTTTTTAATCACGAAATTTCGACTCACATTCAAACTGATTTTAAAAATAAATGTATATCAATATAAAATCCAACAAATTCTCCACGCATAAAAATTGATGTAATTCAAAATCTCAAAATGAAAAAAAAGGTATTTGAAACTAATTGCCGGTTTGATGTGTTTTAAAAATGTACAGCCCATTTCTCATTACTGATGGGCCATTTTCTCGGCCAGCCAAATAAAAGATCTCCTCGTCTTGAAAGATTTGGAGCCCAACAGGCCTGACAAAGTGACTTACTTGGCAAATCACAAAAAAAATCGGTTGTGGCCGTGGACCTAGCTGTCAGCCTCTCCACGTACAGTACTCTTCCGATGGAATGTCGTTGACCACATCGCGCCGAGAGCACCAAGGCGGTGGACGACGGTGAGGCCTAGGAAGGGGACGACGCGGAGCTGGGGAAGACGCGGCAGTGGATGCCCATGCGGAGACGAGTATGAGGGTTCACTGGTTCGGCTGCGGTGTGAGGCTGCCGTCGCCGCAGGGCCTGGCTAGCGGTGGGAGTGGTAGGGGGCGATGAGGCTTCAACTGCAGCACAGCCGGCCAGTGGAGGCAGGAGCAGGCAGTCTCCCCGACGCTGGTTTGGGCGGCTGGTGCAAGAAGAGCAGCAATTGAAGAAGAAGCAGGACCGTACGATTCAAATCAAACGGTTACTGCTGCTAGAATTATTTGTTAACTAAGTTGACAAGCCCTACGTACGCGTCAACTTAGTAGGCCCACAGGTTAGCCTCCCAACCGGTGCGCCCCAGATGTTAGTGGGAGGAATCATTTTTTCCGCGTAATAAGGAGGTAGTTGATTGCGTGCGGCCAGGCCAGCGGAGGGAGTAGGGAGGGCCGGGGAAGCCTGCGCGGCATCACAGCGGGCCACAAGAGGAGGGAGCAGGCAGTCCCGCCGGCGCTAGTTTAGGCGGCTGGAGCAGGAAGATCAGAGATTGAAGAAGCAAGTCGGTCGTTGGATGGACATCCAACAGTCACTGCTGCTAGAATCGTGTGTTCACTGACAAAGCCTTGCGTAAACAAGTCAGCCTCGAAATCTGTGGCGTGTACAGCCCATTTGCTATTATTTTTATAATTTTTACTCATTTTCTAATTCATATGGAATTTATTGCAGCCCGTTTTCCATTTTTAGAATTGCTGGCCATTTTCTGGTCAGTACCAGGGTCAAAAAATTAACTAAATATGTGGGAAATTTTGAAAATTCGCAAATTTTTGCTGGGGAACGAAATATTCTTAATCCAAAAATTAATAGCCATACTAAAACAAATTTAAAAATAAATTAGTACTATGTCATGTTAAATCCAATGAAATACGTATAAGATATCAGTGAAGAACAAAAACAAAAAAAGAAACTAATATCCCATTTGCTATAATTTTTTTGGAATTTTCAACCCCTTTTGATATTACTTTTAACAGACATTGACCATACTCTTTGGCCAGGACGGAATGCATCCCTCCTCGTCTTGAAAGATTTGCAGCCCAGTAATTCGGAGAAAACAAATAGGCCTAGCTTGGGTATTCTTCAAAAGAAATATGGGCTACCTATTTCCCAAAGAACTGGTGCATGAGCATTTAGCTTTATTTATTTATTTACTTATTTATGTTTAGGGGACCATGAGCATGTACCTGGGCCGGATTCATGTGAGAGCCTCCCTTCCAGTTAATTATGGGCTTCTCTATTGGGCCTTCATCAGTGGGCTGCATGTTATCAACAAGTGGAAAATGTGTTCCGTACGAAAAATAGTATGAGCTACGTACGGTACGGGGCACTAAAGGATCGAACCGTGCAACGACTTCCAAAACATTGTGTTTGTCGTTCTAACAACACATTTATTCAACCAACAGACGAAATATACTACTGATTGTACATTGAAAACAGCAGCAGCAGCAACCAGGGCTGGGGGTGCAACAGAAGCAGTAAGCAGGCCAGAAGAGTGAAGACGCAGCTCTCTCTTCCAAACCAAACATCAGCCATCATTACAAAAGGGCTACCAAAAAAGAACAAGTGTATGCATCAAACTAAATAAAGATCCTACTACACCAAGTGTACGCATCTAACTAACTGGCTCAGTTAGACGTTACTATTTATTAAGCTGTGGAGATTGGCTGACGGCTTGAACCAGATGGGTGCCTGACGGGGGAAACTCCAGCCAGCAGGTCGAAGTCTGATACTTGCGACCCTCTCTCCTACTTTGGGCTGCAGAGCGTGGCGGCACATATCAGGGTATGGTGCATGCAGAGACGCATGGTACGCTGTGTACACACAGTTTTGCCTGATGAACGAAACCGCGCTGCCATCATGATCCTTGCCGTCGGTTATCTCCTGGTTAATCGGATAATTCAGTCCGACAAACAGAGAGCGTGTACCAAGGCTACTTACCAGCCTCCAGTCAAAAATTCCTGAAGGCCCAGAGAAGCTGGGATCCTGCTCAAAGACCTTGCAGTGACTGTGATTGTATTCCGCGAAACAACACGTCCGGTACGTGCGAACGATCATCAATCTTTCGCCGTCGTCTGATCGAGCCAGGAACCACCTGCAACTGCCATGCCGCTTTTCTTTGAAAGGTTCTGGGATTAGGAAGGGTAGGGACACCAGGCGGCCTACAACATCATATCAAGTTGGAGTCAAATAAAAAAGGGCTCTTGATTTAGTCAATCTTAAGAACAGCATGTTATGAGCATGAATATTTTTTCAGTAAATGTTGACAGTAATATAAGCAAGCCATCATGATATCATAGGAAAGTAACATACTGCTGTAACAGCCGTTTGTAGCGATGACTGGAGTAGGCCAGCAATACGTCCAGCCATAGAAGGAGTCGACAGCGTAAATGAAGCCCTTGTGTTCAATGGCATCAGAGAACCATGGAGGATGTATGATCCTGCGATGGACGTGCAGATTTATCCACTTACCGCAGTGACCTGTCAGATAGGTGAGACCGCGGTTGAAGAACGCAATTAGCCCGAAGTCTTTATAATTCGCAGATCTCGTGGGCACTTGGCAAATTACAACCTTGAGCAAATCAAACTTGGTATCATGTTGGCTACTGTAAGATTCCGAGTATTCTGGGCCGCGGTGCCAAAGCAGTGCAGTGTTAATCGAAGGAAGGGGGATCAATCGCCGGGTGTAGACCTCCACGAGCATCCAGCTGCCGCGACCGTCGACGAGCACCATCCAAGACGTGTTCATGCCGACCCAGTACATACCGTTAATGTAGTTGAGGCTGACGGGGATCGGATCGCAGTCAAGGGGGTTGATGCTCGCCACCCTACGATCGTTATGCTGCGTGACATGCCGTTTCTAAAGATCGGGCGGCATCAGCAAGCAAGGAGCTGGCTTAAAAAGCTCCGGCCTGAGGGCTTTGAGTAAACGGTACAGCCCCGACGAGCATGCGGCGAGCGACATGGTACTGAGATTGTCCACACGCGAAACAATGAGCTTGATTACCTCTGTGGGGAGCAAATTCCAGCCACTCTTTCGGCGGACGCTGCTCGGTTCTGCCATTGTTAGTGCTTGGGTTTCGGATGAGGGGGGAGGCGCCTTAGCGGGGATGGAAGATTGGACGAGATTATGTGCGGACAAAGATGGAGAAGCGAATATGTGCTGCGGGAAGTGGACAGGTGATGATGACTACAGCATGCCGCTTGACTTATGAGACACATACTAGCAGCGTAGGGTCATGTCGATGCTAGACAACTTGCTTGAGTGATCACAGTACTGGTACTCCCTACAGTACCTACTACAGTACTATGCCCTAACTTGCTTGAGTAGAGTAGTAGAGTAGGACTCTGCTCTACTACTAGCACCGAGGAGTAGTATATTCTAATCTAAAATAGTTACAAACTTCAATGCCCGAGCGTGGAAGGACTACAAACCATGCTCAAAGACCGTGTCTACGTGGTGTTTGGACTTATATGCAAAAAATAGCAAGATGCCCGTGCATTGCACGGCACACCATCATCACCAACTCGGTTTTTTCTCTACTCCTACTCCTATAAAAGACTCAGTTGGTGATGATGAAGGCGAGGAGGCGTGTTCAGCCGGGCGTGCAGCGGACGGTGCAACACTATTCGATTTGTTATAAAAAACAAAGAAGAGTAGTAGAGATAGAGACATAGGGAGGAGCACGAGGTTGTGGGAGATAAGGATGAACGCGGCAAGGCCTTATCTGTAAATGTGGAGAGAGGTGCGGGTATCTTTTGTAAAATTGTCATAGTTGGCTTTCTATCCGTCAGATATAGATCGGACGGTCTATATTACAAGATGGCAGGCATACCATCATCACCAACTCGGTTTTCTATAAGAGTAGATATAGATAGATAGAGACTAGGGAGTACTAGTAAGGACACCATCTACTGCTTCGTGTACTACTCCTGCGCTCCATTCGGCGGCCGCAACGTCCCCTACAGCCACTCCCTCCTGCGCTACATTCGGCGGGCGTTGTTGAAATTTGGGGAGCGCAGTCTCGCGACTGCTGGCAGCCACGACTTCACCGACGACGACTTCTTCCCCGACCTCGGCAACCTCTTCCTCAACGACATGGGCGACAACCTCAACGCCAACGGTGCTGCTCCCGTTGCACCGTATGTGTTTCTGTCCTTCCTGTTTGAAATCATGGTAGAATTCATGTTTCTACTCTGTATCCTACTACTATGCTAGTCCACATGATTAGTTTCATCTCTGTTATAGCCGTCATGATTTATTTTGTGCTTATTCGGATTAAATCTCGTAGTAACTTGCTCATATATTCAACGGGCGCAACGTCCCCTACAGCCACTCCCGTTTCATGGACGGCCTGGTCGATGCCTCCAAGGAGCCCTTCGTCCACTGCTATGAGTGCCTAATGTTGTTTTGTGGCTCGCCGGCGGACATGGTGCATCACCTCAGGGATGCATGTAGCGGTCACTGCTGGCCCTTGGCAGAGAACATCAAGTTAGAGACGTGCTACCCGTTCACCATGCCGGAGTCGCTGGAGGATCACCGCCGCCTGCTAGTCTCGGAGGAGGACGGCAGCGTCTTCCTCTTGATCGTGGGCACCAGCGAGGCCCGAGCAGGCCGCTGCCCCGACTCTGTAATGTGCGTCAGGGGCGACGCCGCTGACGCTGACACTGACACGAGGCCGATGTACGGGTGCGTGGTCAGTGTAACTACCCCTCCGGGTCGCATGTGCGGCGACACCGGCCTCATCGAACGGACTTTGACTCTGGGGAGCTGGGACTATCCAGCCAATGTGGACTGGGAAAACCCATGGCATCCTTTACCCGCTGATGCGGTGCACGGGGACTCCAAGGAGGTTCACCTAGACATACGCATTATCAAGTTAAATGTTGAGCATTAGTCTTTGCTCAATGTAATCTGCTGTCTAAGCATGTGGAGACTTCCATGCAGGATCTTGCTCTATTGGAGTATCGCGCATGAATAAAAGTGTATCCGTTTATGGTTTAGTCTAGAATCTTCCATGTATGAATTTTTACTACAGTACTGGTGAAAGACTTACGATGAACCATTTCTTACATCTCCTCTGCCCCCTTGCAAGTCATCCTGATTTAATCCCTCCGTCTAGGTGTATAAGGGCATGGTTAATATTACTTAATAGTATAGCCAACTGTTGACTATAAGAAAGTGCCATGTCATCTGTAGCCAACATGTATAACAATCGATACTCAAAAACTAATTCTTAAAGATCATTTCTTGCAAAGCACAATAAGTGTTATTTCTTCACAAGTTTTGGATGCAGGTTGAACAGTTGAACGCTTTTGTTTGCAAAAGATACCTTTTTATCTATTTCACCCGGATGTTTGTGAGCTCTAGAGATGAAATAATATCCGAAGAAACCTATCGATACCCGTTACACATGAGATGACCCCCACATCCTTTGTCAAAATAAACAACTCCCCGATCAATGCATTTCACTCTTCGGTGCAACGCACGGGCACCTTACTACTATAGATTAGTACGACCAAAAATTGAACTAACATTATATATAGTACGATAAATGCTGATGCATGTCACCTAAAATTATATCATTCAAAACTATGTTCAAATACGAATCCAACGATATAGTTTTTGTTGACATGCACTAACATTTTGTCAGTTAAATCTTCAGTCAAATTCAATGGGGGACTAATAAACCACGACCGATGTAGTACAAGTGTAGAGGGCGGCGCTGCACGGGAGTCTCACCTCTCACCCCGCTCGTGGCGCGGCAGTAAAGCCGTCATATCACAAAACCCAACCACTCCCAGTAATAAGTGGCCTGGTAAAATAAACGGACAAGCAACCATCACATCCCTCCGTCTTTTTGCATTTCATCTCTCTGCATTTACTTTCTCCGGTTCATCTCGCACACTCGATCCCTAGCTACTACTCCTAGGGCCAGTTCTTTTGGCGGCTTCCCCAGCTTTTCCCACAAGACTAGTCACAGTGGAGAGTAACAATAAGGCGCCTCACTCATTTATTTGGGCTTCTAAACTACTACTCCGTCCTGGTTTATTCCTCACCATTGTAATTTGTGCTAAATTTTGACCAAAGATTTAACTTATAAAATGTTACTCCCTCCGTCTAGGTGTGTAAGTCATCTTACGAAAACCAAATAATCCCAAAACACTTAGGCGCGGTGCATTAACTTCTACCTCGTTTCTTGTTTCTTGACATATCAACCAATAAGAGATAAAGAGTGTGCATGCTTTTAATGACTTGAGATATCAAACACGACATGCAGTGGTTAGTTCATTGCATGCAATACTATTAATTAGCAAATAAACATTAACGTTTCTCGTTTTCTCCTCCTCCTTGGTCACGGTGCACAGCCTAAGATGACTTACTCACCTAGACGGATGGAGTAGTGCATGTGACATGCACTAACATTTCATTAGTTAAATTTATGATCAAAATTTGACACAGATTACAATGGGGACCAATAAACTAGGACGGAGGTAGTAGTTATGGGATTACTAATCTAGAAGCCTAAAAGAACTGGCCCCTGGTACTCCTACTAGTAGTAGTACTCAAGTTGGAATTCCAATTGCATGGCACAACTTGTTAGGCAAAAAATTTGATACAGGGTGTAGGAAGCGGTTTGGGAATTTGCATGCCTTTCCAACCAGTGAGATACTCCGTACAAAGTATGACAGAGAAATAACCACAGAGAAGGAAGCTAAAAGTAAACAATCAAACGAGCACTTTTGCATTTGTTTTGCATTGAATCGTTTCACAAGCTTGACTAGTGTTGGTTTTCTACTTTTACAAAAACCGCATCGTAATGTTAAAACGTGCATTTGCACGTACATAAGTAGTAGTAGTACTCCCTCCGTCTAGGTGTACAAGTCTTCCCTCCTTCTTGGTCACCATGAACAACCAAAGATGACTTATTGACCTGGACGGAGGGAGTAGCACAGTCTGCAAGCATATATCGAGAGAGACGTGTAGTCCGATAGTATATAGTAAAGTTTATGTTATATGCACATACTTGCAAAATGTGTAATAATACACAAGGTTTCCAAACTTACCCTTTTACATACTGAATTAAGGACGCTAAATATTCCTGAACCTTCGGGATTTATCATTTGCGTCCCAAAACTAATGAGATCGCCTTACGAAACAAAAATTATACTCCTCCTAAAAGCCACGGCGCTCGCAAGAGCACTTGCGGCGCGCCATGAGTGCCCTAGTGTGCAGCCGTTTCCCGGTGCGCTGACACAACGCCTCTTCCTTAGCCTCGCAATTCGCGAGGTGCTGATTGGTGTGGTGGTCCGGCACCAACAGGTACTCCTTCTTGCTGGAAGCGTGCACCCGGTCCACGTACCGCCAAGCATAGATTAGGCACTTGGGACCGACTGCACTCAGGGCGTTGGCACGGGCATCCTCCACCACCCTCACGGCCCTCGCACGAGCCTTCTGCCAAAGAGCCAATTGCCTGACTCTCTCGGACGTGACATAGGCCTCCCAGGCAGCTTGTTCCGTCGTGCGGTTCTCTTCCTCGGCCTTCTTCTCCGCCTCTATTTTGGCGCGCTCTGCTGGAGGCAAAGCCTCCCACAAGGCGACATCCATTTCTTTCCAAAGCTCCTCACGGCTGGGGGGCTCGGCGGGCGGCGCGGTGTTCTCCTCGTAGCAGGGAGCCGACGCGTCCTCCGACGCGCGTGCTGGCGAGATTGGGAACGCCGACGCATCCACCTCGACGCGTCGCGGCGAGGAGCGGAACACCGACGCGTCCTCCTCGACTAGTGGCGGCGAGGAACGGAACGGCGACGCGTCGCGTTGCGGCGAGGAGCGGAACACCGACGCATCCTCCTCGACTAGTGGCGGCGAGGAACGGAACGGCGACGCGTCGCGTAGCGGCGAGGAGCGGAACACCGACGCGTCCTCCTCGACTAGTGGCGGCGAGGAACGGAACGGCGACGTGTGACCGTCCGCGTGGTGCAGCGAGGGGCTCCTAGGGCTTGGGAGGGGCGATGCCATGGTGGTCGACATGAGAGGGAGGGGGAGGAGATAGCGATGAACGTGAACGTGAGGGGGAGGAGATAGCGATGTCGTGGGAGGCGCAGTATTTATAGCGAGCAATGGCACACCTACGTAAGATATGGACTGAGCTGCACTGACTTAACTGCAGGTCCAGTTGCGTCACTGACATGTGGGCCAGTCCCCTGTTGGGCCCATATGTCAGTGACCCAATGCACCTGAAGTTAAGTAAAAGCTACGTGGGCATATTTGTTGGAGTAAATTACGGGGGAGCGAAGGGGTGGAAATATTGCTGGTCACAACGGATTGGACGAGCGTGGGGGGAGGAGAGTCATGCATGCAGATTTTTCACACGGGGTGGAGTGGTGGGACCGCCGGAGGGAGAAGGAGAGTTTGGCAGGCATATTGTTTCCACACATGGAGAGGAAAAGATTTGGAGACGAACGGGCTTCCTGCAGGTATGGGGAACGGTGCATAATAAGTCATCTTGCATGCCGGGCTAGGTATAGTCTCAAGTCATTAAAAACATACACGCCCCACACATGTTCATATTTCAAGGTGCACTAAATTATTGCATGCGATGATTAAGGCTGGCCATAATGGTGGTATCTTAGCTGGTATCATGCACACGGGAATAGCAAACATGCTGATGTGGCAAAGAATTAAAGAAGAGAGGGGGGTTAGAGTAACTAGTGTTCATGCATGCATTGGTAAACACATTTTTTTGTGAAGAACGACAGCATTAGTTGAGTACTTTTGCAGACTTCAAAAACTATTCCACCGCCTCTACTATCTTGCTAAGAGTAGGTGAAATTTTTGAATCGAGCCCTTTAAACTAGAAGGGAGGTAGTGGTACTCTAATAGCTAGGTGTGTAAGTCATCTTACGAAAACCAAATAATCCCAAAACACGTAGGCGCGGTGCATTAACTTCTACCTTGTTTCTTGTTTCTTGACATATCAACCAATAAGAGATGAGGGTGTGCATGCTTTTAATGACCTGAGACTATCAAACATGACATGCAGTGGTTAGTTCATTGCATGCAATACTATTAATTAGCAAATAAACATTAATGTCTCTCGTTTTCCCCTCCTCCTTGGTCACGGTGCACAGCCTAAGATGACTTACTCACCTAGACGGAGGGAGTATCAACATTCACAATGTCAAATCAATATTTTTACACTCATTATAAAACGTAGTTCTTATACTCATTATAATCAGTATTGTAGATATTGATATTTTTAGTATAAATTTGGTCGTGGGATTTCATTGATGCCTGTCAAAGCGTGGAGGAAGCGGAGCTTAGGGCTTGCATTGCCGGTCTCTACATAGGTATTTCTCTTCATAATCCTGTAATTTTAGAGACTGATTGCGCTTTTGTGGTAGCGTCTCTTGCATCGGGGGACTATGACAGGTCTGCTATGCGTGACCTGAAGATGAAAGCGTTGAGCATCTCGAAGTTGATCAACAATCTTCAATTGTCAAAGATTAGCCGTTCGGCCAATAAGGTGGCACACTTAATCGCTAAGTATAGCTTTGACAATAGATTAGATGGTATTCTTGTAAATAACGTACCGCCCTGTGTGGTGAATATTGTATCGAATGAGTGTACTGGTGTGGCTGGTTAATTAATATAAGGTGGTGTTCAAAAAAGTATAAATTTGGTCAAACACTTTGCAAACGGTTGACGGGAGTAAAAAGGACCAGAGGGAGTATCATGCATGCGGAGTAGGCAAAAAAATTGCTCATTTATAGCCGGTCGAAGTCTCAAAGGGCGCGACCGCGCGAGGGAGGCGAAGGTCGTGGGAGGCGCGACGGTTGACGGAATTAAGTGAAGTTACATCCACGCGCCGGCATGGCGTGCGAACAGGCAGAAGCTATACCGTCAGGCCTACGATATGGGTCTAGTAGACATGACATCTAGTGGGTCCCGCATAGTTCTCGAGAACTCTTTGGGGGCTTGCAGCCGTTTATCCACCGGGCAAGCCAGCAACCCCATGCCGTTCGCACGCCCTACTCGTCCCCGTCTTCTACCTCACAACAGTTCGCTCCCAGTCGTCCCGTCCTTTCACATTAGTTCGCTCCCAGTTTTTGCGGGGTACAACAGTTCAACTTCTCCTAACCCTCCTCCAAAATCCATGGCCTCCCAAATCTCCATGGTCGCCGCTGAGTACCAGGTTAGAGCCATCACCGGCGATCAGTTCATCGTCATCTACACACGTGGATCCGCGACGGTGAAAGCATGGCTTGCTCGCTTCCTACGCATGTTCAACAGTTCAACGGATGAGTGGGTCGCTGGGCTAGATGTTGAGTACACCACAGTCCTGGGACGAGAGAAGGATCTAAAGGACGAAGAGAGGAAGAAGCCCGCCGTGATCCAGGTTTGCGTACATAACGTTTGCTTGGTCTACCACATATGCCATGCCGACGTTGAGTGCCAGGATTTTAAGAACTTCCTCAAGGACAAAAGAGTGAAATTCGTTACTGTAGGCTTTAAGAACGACAGGGATGTCCTGCGTCGGATAGGTCTCGTTGTAGGCCAGCCCTTCGATCTCCAGAAGGCAAGCCTGGTGTCCTCCTCTCAACCTTCAATGCTGACCCTGGCAGCAGCCATGATTGATCCTTCGTACGCTAAACTGAAGAAACCTCATCACGAGTTTCATCATGCATGGGAGTCGAAGACATTAGATGAAGATCACATCCTGTACGCAGCAATGGATGCCTACCTTTGTTTAAATATCTACAAGGGTTGGATGAAGAAGCAGAGCCCAGTGTCCGGTTCAAGCAAAGAAGCGTCGGCGAAGAGGAAGAGGAAGAGGGACGAGGACGAAGTCGAGGACGTGGACTCGGACTCCGAGTAGGTGGCAGTGCCGTCGCTCATGCTGGTTCTACTGCAGTGTCAAGCGGACTAGTTGCTTAGTTTATTTTCAAGGGTGTGTTGTGCTGAGGCCCCAGCAGAACTATGTTTATGTTCTTTCTCGTTATTTGAACTCTTTAGTACGTACAGTAGTACTAGTACTATGTCTTACTACTGTTCTTCTTGCAGTTGGTACTACTGCTCGTATCTTCGTGTTCCTACTGTACTTAATACGTTCGTACTAGTAGTATAATTTGGGTCAGTCGATTTGTGAAAGAAGTTCGACGGAGCGAAGGAAGAAGACGGCAGAAGAGGTGGAAGAAGCCCTTCTAGCCATCCATGTTGCATCAAACGGCTCACATGAGTCGACTGACCCAAATTGCTCCTTCAGATTGCAGGATCCACGTGGCATTCAAGGTCTCGAAGGTAGATTCCGCGTCCGCACCCGGTTTGCGGGCTCGACGCGCGCGCGACCGGCTTCCGCCGCGACAGCCACCATGCGCGCCTCCTCCGCGCGGGCGGAGACGACAATGACACGCTAGTTCCTCCTCGCCGGCGTGCTGGAGCACGCGCTCGTCCTCCTCTTTGTACGCTGCGTGCATAGACGCGGCTCCACCAGCTGCTCGCGTGCTTGGCAGCACGGCGGCATGGCGAGGAGGGACTGCAGACGACGTGAGCGGGCGAGCCTTCGGCTTCATGGCACAGGGATGGCGGCGACACGGCGGTGATGGGCGAGAAATTGTTGGCCGGAGCAGGCGGGCGCCGGCATGCGCAACGGCGGCGGCGGCATATTGATGAGTGCGCGTGTGGGAGCTTACTTTAGTTTTATATAAGGTTGGTCAAACTTAAAAGAAAACCGTACTAGTACACGTAAACATTAGACTTAGGCAGCGCTTTTATTAGTTTTTTTTGAAGTTAGTACCACAGCCACGATACGGAATCCTGTGCAAGCGCGTGAACCGCGGCCGCGCGGTCGATCGAACGGTGCGTCACCGTGTCGCGCTCGAAGGACATCCACCGAACCTTTTTGTGTGTGTGAAAACAATCCTCGAATATTACTCAACTTTTTTTCCTGGGAAAGTTCTTGACGCTGCAATATTTCCATATATTTGAATTTAGCTCCAGTTTGTGTTTATTTGGATTTGGACGTTTTAGGTGCGCCCTAGTTTTTTTAATACTTATTTTGTGTGTGTGACTGAGAGAGAACGTGTGTATGTGTCCATATGTGTGTTGTGGCGGAAGGGCAATGTGGAGACGGTGTGCGTGTGATACAGACATAGAGAGGTGTGAATGTGCAAATGATCATGCATGAGTGAGACATAGACAGATGCCGATACGTTGTGTATACATGAGAGAACGGTCTTCTAGTTTACTTGTGTGTGTGTGTGTGTGTCTGTGTGTGTGAGAGAGAGAGAGAGAGGAGCACCCGTAACACAACAACCATCTCTCCCGATCCGTTCGTCCCTTGCACGATCGCATGCAACACATGCATCAACGCGCACATTTTGACACCCTCACCCGGCCCCTGCCCACCTCAAGGCTCGCACAATCTCTTCGTGAATACCCATTTCTCTCCTTAGGTTTGTTTTCTCTCAATATCTCACACACACACACACATAGACACGCGCAACACAACACACACACACACTCCCCCGAGCACACAATTCATCCCCATCCAAGGTTATACGGCAACCACTCTCGCTTGTGCTTCTTTGCACCCCAACATGCATAACACCTCAATCTTCAAATACGGCATCGAGCAGATCGAAGGCGGCGACCACATTGTTCTATAGAATGTGGGGTCATTTGAAAACAGGGTGATGTGACGACGGCTGACTGACTCCTCCCCCCACCCTCTCTCTCTCTCTTGCACAAAATTACCAATCCCTCTCTCCCCGCACAAAATTGCCAATCCCTCAACCCACGAGATCCTTCCCCTCTCGTCCATGTTTTTCCATCTCTCTCATCAAACATGTTGTCTCTTCTCCTTCCACGTATACAGAATCCGGGTGCACACGTATCTCACGTATATTACATGTCTCCTTCTTTCTCACAGACCTAACTTCTTCCTCTCTCTTTCTATCGCTATCTCTCTCTCTCTCTGTCTCGTTAGGTTTGTATCCTACTCTCTCGTCCACATACATACAATCTTTCCCGCCCTATCTGCTCCATCTTCAAAAGCTCTCTCTGCACGTTTCATTCACACATTGGGATATGTCAAAATGTTACTTCTATAATGGCTGATGTAGAGTTATGGTTGTTTTTGTTGCATCCTACAAAGTAATAACTATGAAATGCATTTAGATTCTCATTTGACTGGGATTATGTGAGTTTGAGCATGTTGTGAAGTACTATAGACCTTGTATACATCTTGGGATTCGACAATGATTGTAACTATTGAATTGTATACACCATTACATTCGAAGTCAATAGCCTAATATATTTATTTCACAATTTCAACAAATGATTAGTTCACTACAAACTAAGAAAACAAATGTGTACTCCCTCCGTTTTTATTTAAGTCCGCGTATTAGCATTGGTCAAAGTCAAGTTTTGTAAACTCTCAGAAAGCTTATAACAAAAAATATTAACATATACAATAACAAATAAATACCATTAGATTCATTATTGAATGTACTTTCACATCATACATATTTGTTATGGTAAATGTTTATATTTTTCTATAAACTTGGTCAAACTTTAGGAAGTTTGACTTTGGTCAAACCTAATATGCAGAGTTTACTACTACTACTCGCTAGTTGCTTAGCCGAATCACTCAACACGCCACACGGGGAGTCCAGTGTCACAAAATTTTGAGGTCGGCGGGAAAATCTCCCGCGACCCTGATTCGAGCAGTGGGAAGTTACCATCATAGCCTTCGGAACAGGCCTACGGATGACGCTTGGTAGGGGCTGTTTTCGTAACTTCAGGTTCACCCTACCCAGCCAACCCCACCCCGGCACCCAGAGTAGTACACCTGAATACTCCCCATTTTCTATCCCCACCGCAAAATAGACTTCTCCACGGCACCGCAGCCTTCGTGCTCCTCCCCTTTACATCGGCGCACTCGTCCACCGCAGCGCATCTGCCTCATCGACGACCTCGTACGCCGCACTGGAGCCGGTCCACCGTCGTCGTCGTACACGGAGCCTCTTCCCCGGCATCGTCTTCCACGGTCTCGGATCTGCTTCCCGGAAGCCGACGCCAAGCGCAGAAGTACCACCGTCGTGGACAATGAACTGACTCCCGTTGCCGACCATGACTCACAGAGGCCGTCGCGACCATCGTTCTCCTCCTCGATTGGTAATGTGTGTATTGAATCACTTAGCAGTACATGTGCAGTTCCAATTTTGTTCATACCTACCCTTCAAATTTCCTGGGTGCTATTGTTCCCGTAAAAGTAATTGCTTATAGCCTTCATTGTCCAACAGAATATCAGCTTGTAATTGTGCGTCGCTCCTGTATCGCGCTGTGCTTGGGTAGGTTTTTCATCCGCAACCAGTAGTGTGGCAAATGATGGAAAGGTTTTTAGAACTAGCAAGATGCCCATGCGTTGCACCCATCAAGATGCATTTGTATGAGTAGTTTATCTTGTGGGAGAAAAGGATGAACGACGGAAGGCCTTATTTGCAAATCTGGGGAGGGGTATGGGTATCTTTTTGCAAAATTCCCATTTGTTTCCTTCCTATCTGTCAGATATAAATCGGACGGCCTATATTGCAAGAAAAAAAGAATAGAGAAAAAAAGTAGACAGTAAAGGAAGTAGAGATAAATATTAAATATTAAATATAAAATAAATATAAACATAGAGAAGAGAGAAGAGATAGCAGAGACGTCGGGAAAGGATCGCGCGCGCGCGGGAAAAAGCGGCCGGGTGTGCGCTAGTTTTGGCGCGCGGCGTCCGGCGCGCTTTATAAAATCCAACGCCCTCCCACCGCTCTGTGCCTTGCCACCGCTCTGTGCCTCGCCACCGCTCTCTCCCCGCTCTTTTTCGCCTCGTCGCCGCCGCGCACCCATGCCGCCGCATCACCGGAAACTTGGGGATACCACGGCATCCGCGCGCGCCCCTCCGGCGGCTTCTCCGCCGAGATCCGATTCCGCGGGATGCGCCTCGGCCTCGGCAATTTCGACACCGCCAACGAGGCCGCCCGCACGTACGACGCGGCGGCGTGGCGCCTCCGGTGGCCTCATAGAACATTGAACTTCCCCAACATGCCGACGCGGGAGCGGGCACAGGAGCTCGTGCCTCTGCCACGGCTTAGCACCGACGAGGATCGTCGCGACAACCAGAGGCAGGAGCACTGTCTCGGCATTGCCGAGATGGACGAGGAAGCCATGGCGCTGTGGTGCCAACACTTCCCGCGGGACATTATCAACGAGCGCAAGTTCTACGCACAAAGGAGGGCGGAGAGCGATAAGAGGAGGGTGGAGCGAGCCGCCTATCGCGAGGACAAGCGTAGGGGAAAAGCAGACGCTCAATTCAACATGAGGCTAGGAGAAGCGTCGCCCTAGGAATCTGACGATGATCAGTATCTTCACGCCTACAGTCAGACGTCGGAGGAGGACATCACCGAGGAGGAGTCGGACAACGAGGAGTAGTTGAATTATCTTTTTTTTATCTATCTATGCTGAGAACTATCCTCTACTCTCTAGTATCTACTTCTTGATCTCAGCACTGTAAACTCTTTTTTAAAGCGCCGCGCGTTGTGATTCTGTTGGAGATGCTCTAACATGGCAGAGGAGTGATTTAATGTTGCCCACAAGATGCGCGAGTATTACTAGTAGTATATTTTTCTTGCCATGTTGAGATTTTAAAACCACGAGTGCGAACATGCAGAGGAGCAATGAAGACCAAACATGGGATATTCGGGACATCTTCAAGGAGCGTGGAAAGTTAAAGAGGAGCTGCACCGAACCTGTAAAATGAGCTTTGGTAAGTAACACCCTTTCAATTACTTTCGTTTAGCCTCGTATTCTTCGATGTGTATATGTTGTAGTTTCTATTTCTCTTAAGCGTGGTGTTCTTTGATGTGTAATAAGAAGAGTCTTAATCGTCATAATGCTTTCGTTTTTAGCTTGATGTAGTAAGTGGGTGTTCTCACCTTGTAGTCTGTTTTTATATTTCTTTTCCTTTTGAATTCACTTCTCCGAGTTCTATTTATCTGGCTTCTACTAAATGGATCTAGGTTGCTCTGAGTATTGATCTAAAAAAGAAGTAACTTCATGTCAGGATGCAGTTCCTGCGAGGAGGGAAGTATGGTCAACCTCGAGATCATGTTTCCAAAATGAGGCTGGATTACACACAAGGTGCCAGTTCCCTAATGATGTTGGATTAGACACAAGGTGCAAATTCCCAGATGATGCTGGATTACACACAAGCCAGGTGGAGTCGTCAGTTGTTCGTGTCCTCGTGGCATTAGTAAAGGCTGAAAGAAAGCGTGCAGCAGCCCTTGAGAATGTAGCTGAGTTCCTGAAGAAGCGAAAAGAGCAATCAGATGCTCTCTTCACCCAAGCCAAAGAAGAGATGGAAGAAGCCAGAAATAAGCTAGCAGAGGCAGAGCAGGCTAGGCGTCTCCTACTATCTAAAACTGTTGTCAATACAAAATTTCCTTCATAATAGCTAGGTTCAAATGTTTATCCAGTCAAGCCTATTGTGATGTCTGTGCATCTACTGATGTGGCACAAAATGTTTTTTTCGGGTCATGTAATAACATCAATTACTTTCCAAACAATAACAGATGAAGCATTGGACATGGTATTAGTTCACACGCAAGCTCGACATTCCAAGTTCAACTTCCACATCAAACTCATGTTCACAGATATCTGCACATTCATACATAATGTCCACAACCATGATTCACATCAAAGCCAAAAAAAATGGGAGGAGAGTTATAAATAAAGAAAAAGCTCTACTAGTTCCTGCTACCAGTGCGAGCACAACAAGTCAAGACCATGCGTAAATTAATTATATTTTAGTCATTTTTTGTGTTCGAAAATGCCTGTCGGCTCGTGGAAGGACGTGTTGCCGGCACATGCGTGGATTCAATGAAGGCAGGCGGGGCAGTCTTAAGCTGGTTGCACGCGGCGAGGAGGCGTGCTCAGCCGGGCCTGCAGCGAGTGCGGCCCTCTTGGCCGACGCGCCGGTTCAATGCCTGCGCTATGAGAGGTCGCGTCCGTGTTAGAGCATTCACTCCCTCCAGTCCTTTTTTTGGGTATAACAAAATCTCGTTTTCCATTCACATTTTACAAGTAAAATTCGTGGACAAACTTTGACCCAAAGTACGATGGGGACTAGTAAACCAGAATGGAGGTAGTAGCTTTTTTAAATCAAAGAAGGGTTTCCCGTTCCGATTTTCATTGGCCCTGTTTGGATCATGGGGTTAGAGCTAGTTTGGGTTAGTTGGGGGCTCAAATAACCCAAAAGTATCCAAATAGGGAGGGTTAGAGTGGGTAAGTTCCATCTAACCCAACTACTATCCCAGTGGAGACGTACTTATTTGGGTTAGAGTGGGTTAGAAAATAACTCTAACTCTAACTGTGTTAGAGTATCCAAACAGGGCAATTACTGAAAACCAGCATCTAAATCTAAACCATAGTATTTGCCCTAGAACTACCAGGTTCAACATCTCACAACATAAACCCATACAACCATACGCCAAGGAGGTACGTAGTACTATGAATTCCATTTTCGCTCCATACCAATCGTTCTAAAAAACTACTTACTACTTATAACGTGCCATTGAAAATCGGAACTCTTAACCCCGCTAAAAAATGATATTTTAAATGTGGCTACTCGATCTTTGGCAACTGCGAGCCACCACGCTCCAAGTTCGTTCACCTGTGGTCCCGACCATCAACTCCTATGGATCAAAATTATCACGCGAGCTGACTATCCTACAAAGGTGCTCCACCACGTACCCGGTACCCGCGAATGCAGCAATCGTGCACCTAGGGTTTTAGGGTTTAATTTTTGAACGTAGCCTTTACGTAACACTCATGTTTGCGAGACAGTGAGAGGCCGACTGCGTGCGTGCGCCTCTTCTCTTCGTATATGTACTCCACCGTTTGTCGGGTGTCCAAAAAATTATAATAACTACTAGCAATGTGCCAATGCGCTGCCACACAATCAAAGTAGATTAATACATATTCACCGATTTGATAGAAAAAAATTCTAGTTTTGAAATACGTATATCACTAAAAATATGTTATGTTTCACTCAAAATATATTCCTTTGGCGGTTTTGATGAGATAAGGGAGGAATGTTGTTGGTTTCAAGATTCAAGAAGTGGTATATGTCTAATTTCTACTCTTACTAGCAAGATGCCCGTGCGTTGCACGGAACATCAAGATCTTGTGGGAGACAAGGATGAACGAGGGAAGGCCTTATCAGCAAATGTGGTGAAGAGTGCGGGTAAATTGCCATATTTTCCTTCCTATCCGTTAGATACAAATCGGACGACCTACATTGCAGGATGGCAGGCCCATCATCATCACCAACTCTATTTTTTATCCCTACTCTTATAAAAAGCATTTTCGGTGATGATTGTGTGCCTGCCGTCCTGCAATATAGGTCGTATGATCTATATCTGACGGATAGGAAGGAAACTATGGCAATTTTGCAAATAGATACCCACACCCCTCTCCACATTTGCAAATAAGGCCTTCCCTCGTTCATCCCTTTCCCCCACAAGATAAACTACTCATACAAATGCATCTTGATGTTCCGTGCAACGCATGGGCATCTTGCTAGTTGTTGCAAAAAGCCCATGTGTGTGTGAGAGAGGGAGAGTGGAGGAGGACGGAGTGCATGTGTGACAAAGACACAAGGAGTGTGTGTGCGATAGGTATCAGCTTAAAATGAGGCGATAGTGTGTGTGTGCACGATCGAGAGGGCGTGTCTCAAGAAGGGAAGAAAAAGCTACATATATACAAGGAGCGGGAGAGAGGCATGTATGCGATGGTGGAAGCACGAGTGTGCGGGTGTATAAACCTATCTAGAGGCTAGCTAGTCGATAAATGTTTGTGAGATAAATACGAGTCGGGGTGCGAAAGCGAGAGTTTTGTGTGTGTGAGAGAGAGAACGTAGTCGGGAAGGGGAGCGGAAGCAGGAGTTGTGTGTGTGTGTGAGAGAGAGAGAGAGGAGACGGTAGTCGGGGTTGTCTGATCGGTAAATAAATGAATAATGTCAGTCTGGGATGGAGACGAAAAGGAGACCGCAACAAATGTTGTGTCTACAGGAGAGAGAGAGAGAGAGAGAGTAATTTTAGTGGTATGAGTCATATGTAGAGACATATAGGGTGTGTGAGAGAATTCCATAGAGAGAAGGACAAAGTGAAAGATGAGTGGAGACCTTGTGTGTGGCGGTGAAAAAGAAAGCTTAGGTACCGAGTGATACCAGAGAACAGTAGAGACGTGAGAGATAATGAAAATCGTGTAATGTATAATGATAGGGAGAGTGTGACACTTCTCAAGGGAGACGTCGAGAGACCATGTTTGCGAGGATAGGAGAAACATGAAGTGAGCGTGCGGGTGAGCTGGAGAAAAGAGAGTGATAGCTACCTGAAGGAGCATGCATGAGAGAGAGATGGGCGTGAAAGGAGTGAACAAAAAAGGGATTCAAATATTTGAATTCTAGATGATGATACATGTCATCCATACTCGAACCAAAATTGATCTATCAAACATGCATACTCACATGAATTCACGCACATCTATGTTATTTAATATGTAGATATTAATGATCCATACATTTTAGTAGAACATAATTTGGTTAAATTTTTTTGAATTCAACCTTAAGATTTCGAGATCGTTGTATTTGTAAATCATATTATACATATAAAGGAGCAGAATTCTTTGTTGTGCTTTTGAAAGTATATATAAAAAATGATGTATATAGAATGTAATTCCAATTGAAAATGGATCCAGCCCAAAAAATAGAATACAAACGGGATTCGAATTGAGTTGACACGGTAAACGTGCACTCTGCAAAATTTGAACGAAGCGGGCAAAGTCACAGTAACCGCCCGAAACCAAAATCTATGACATGGAAATCACTACTGCCTATCCCTGCCATGCAAAGCCTATCTGCTGGATTTCTATAGGTTTCGATAGGGGTAGGTTTGTAATTTCACCCAAACGTGACGTAACCGCCTCTCACCCAGATTCATACACGGTGGGCACCAAAACACAGTGTGTCCTCGGCCGAAATCAACTCCCTCCCTGATTCATATTCATAGACGGTGGGTGCCAAAAACAAACTCTCGTCGGCAAATATTTGGTGTATGCGAGATTACCATCCTATCCCCAACCGACTAATGTTGATGTGATCTAGTAGAAATTTGAAACGGGCGCTAAGTTTGTAAATTCCCTCGCATTTGAGACAAGCGTGCCCTGAATACATGGTTCCCCCTTCCTCTCTACCTCTCGTTTCCCCATTCGTACTCCGTGGGTGCCGAAACACCCTCTCCACCACACCCTCCTTCGTCCGCCGCCGTACGCCACCCCATCCACCGCCGTCCTCCTCCACCATGCTGGAGATGATACGCCGATGCCGCTGTCCATTACAAGAGATCGACCTCTCTCATCCACGCCTTCGGACTGGGATCCTTGCATCCCATCCACCTTGCCGGTGCCGCTCCTACGACTGTCTCGTCCACCGTGCCCCGCCGCCACCGTCTACCCTTCTAGATCTGCTTCCACGCTGCCGACAGCCATCGCTACCGCAGCCCCGTCAAATTCTCAGCAGATGCGTACATGGCACCACACCAGAGGCGGTACTCTTTCGTATCTGCTCAACTTATTTATCGCAGCAAGAAAATAGATCGCTACTGCTTTACTCTGATTTCTTGTCTTGGTTGCGAAGTTGCCTTTGTCCGGTTTGCACCTTTAGATCCGCCATGGCACGCTCAACACTATACTCCCAATGCTTATGGTTTTCCCCTTTTATATTCCACACTAGTTAAATCACAGTAGACTAAATTTCAAAATTGGGTCAGTCGATTTTTCAGAGCTCGCCGGAGTTCGCCGGTGCGATCGAAGGGGCTCGGGTGGTTGTGGGGCCTCGCTGAACGAAGAAAACTCAATGTGGGTGGGGGTTCGGGCGGGGGTGGGGGTGGGTGTGGCGGAGGAACACAAGCGGTGGGGGCCGGTGGTCCGGCCGGCGGCCCGTGCGGTGTTCTCTATGGGAAGAATCAGAGACGAGGAAGAATAAGGGTTAGGAGATATCGGATCTTCATCCAACCGCCTAAAATGGTCGAGAGACAGCTGGGAGTTGCATTCCTAATGTGTTATGGTTCATCATGTGTGGGCACTGTGCAACCAACATTTTATTATCCAAAATGTGCATGCTCTTCTTTACCATGTTCCTCTTCCGTTCTTCTTTAATATGTACTCTCTCCGTTCCTAAATACAAGTCTTTGTATAGATTCCACCATGGACTACATATGGAGCAAAATGAGTGAATCTACACTCTAAAATGTATCTGGATACATCTGTATGTGATCCATAAGTGGAAATCTCTACCAAGACTTATATTTTGGGAACGGAGGGAGTATGATAGTAGTACAGTATGTTCCTTGTACTGAAGATGAGCAGGGACATTTGCAGTGTAGAGGTATATACGGTCGGTCGTGATGGACACTTTGAGCCTCTTTGATTCGTAGGATCTTGTAAACATAGGAATAGGATTTGTAGTGGCCTGCCCACTTGAATCCTATAAGAATAGCAAGGAAAAGCAGGGAGCTGTGTCGCCTTTGAGAGTTACACTGATATTAACAGTACCGCACCTTCACTTGAAGAGAGCTGGTATCTGAAGCCTTTCTAGCCATACCGGCAATACTAGCACATATATTCCAGAAAGTTCCACTTTGCTGATTTTACTCTGATGCTTAAGGTTTTCCCGTTATATCTACACTATGATCTGTGTAGCTGCTTTGTGTCGCACTAGCAGCAGTCCACTCTTGAAGTTAAACACTGCAATGACATACAAAATTGGCACCAAGACATTGAGTACCATTCTGGATGCAATGAAACTCATACGCTCCCCACCTATTGACTCTTGTTCAGAATATGATCCTAATGACTATTCTAACCTCGAGGAGTCAAAGGCAGATGGCCTGTCCTGTTCACCCATCAAGGTGCCTGTTCTAATTTGGCAATGTTTTATTGATTGCGGGTATCTTGCATATGTTGTCTTGCATTTCTTCTACTTTGTTTCACTGCCATCTGCTTAGTTTACTCATCATATATGTCGAGATGCCATGCCCATCCATTATCAATACATATTCTATCGGTCATCATACCATGTTTTTCCACTCCAATGATGTTCTTGTGCATAAGACATCAAAAAGGAAGAGGGTGATTGCCGAACCTAAAGGAGCACCAGCAAAGTCCTTGAAAAACGTGGTGGTGCCGGAGAAATTAGACAGCACCCCACTTATATTGGTTGTACAACCAGTGACACAAAACGTAGGACCGACTCCAGCAGACTGTACCCATACTTCACTGGCCACACCACTAGCCCCACCACACAGGACCTGCACTCCAGCAAAAGGTATACCGATTTCATTTTCCATAGCACCAGCTGTACCACAGAAAAATCCCACTCCAGCAAAAAGTACAGCAAGTCCATCGGCCGAAGAACTATCCCAACTGCAGAGACGGCTAATTCCTGCAGATTGGAAACCCATTCCATTTATTCCCAGTTTAAAAGACAATGCTTTCAATGTTGTTAGGGACTACGTGCATATATTCCCATCATGGGGAGATTATTGTGAAGACAAACACCATTTTCACATCTTCCTGTCCAACTTACATGTAAGTGCTATTATTCATGGTTATTATTTTCCTGTTTTCTGCTGATTGAACACATCAATGATTTACATTACATTGTTGTAACTAGGCGAGGGTCAATCTGGATAGTAATGACGAGCAAAGCTTGCTTGTGCTTTTCAAGGAAGCATTCCAGCAGTATCGTTGTTACCTGAGGAAATCACACTTTGATGGCAAGTCTATGAACGAATTTCCGGTGAAGTCTCCTGTGCTAAATTTAGAAGACATTGAATGGAAAAACCTTGTTATGCACTGGTCTCGTTCCCAGGATGAGGTATTGTCTATGAAATCACATGACAATTTGAACTTCTACTTTTCCGCATGTGCCTTATGGATCTTTTTTGCAGGAAATCTGCTCGAAGAAGAATTCCGGTTTGAAAAGAACGACAGGATATCGCAAATATGCTACCCACTGCTTTGCTCTTGTTAGTACCTGTTGTCCTGTATCACTGTACTTGCATACATACCTGGTTCATTATGTGACAGCAGTATGCATGATAGCTTGCTTATCAACTGCTCGCTCCAAATTATCAGATCTGTACGAATGGTTACATTAGTGTAGAATATATCCAATGCCAATGTTTTTTTAGCTCTGCATTGTTCTTGTAAGTACATGATGTCCTTTATCAGTGTAATTATAATGACAGGTAGTTGTTCATGTACCATCACTCTACAGCTTATTTTCCTTTGCCCTCCATTTTCTACACATTAGATCTATATTTACTCTTACCATAAGGTTGGTACTGAAGAAGTTTAGCTGTGCATTGCTCTTGGCTGTACCTTTTGCCTGTATCGCTGCACTTACATTTATAGCTACTTGGTTATGTAGCATCACTCTTCATCTTATCTTAAATATTCTCCATTTTGTCGTATATTATCACATCTATATTTACTCTTAACAAAATGTAGAATAAAGGCAATGCTTTTGAAGAGGATTCTGTGGTAAACTTCTTGAATTGCCCCCCCCCATCAGCATGGACAAGGCCTTTATAGAGCCTGTCTTCACCAATAATGTAAGTTTGTCCATCTCAAGCCTTCAAACTTTGTTGTATATATTTGGTTAGGCATGACTGCAATAGCTGTTTATTTTTTGTGTTTGCATCAACTTGCAAGTTTAAAGTTTATTATGTAGTTCATAAACAAAAGTTTTTCCTTTCTAAATTTAAGTTTTCAGTTGTACAACCAAGTTCCTTCTTCATACCATGTAAATTAAACTATACAGAGCAAGTGATCTTCTTTTGCACTGCATGTATGCTTCTGTTCTTCATCCGTAATCCAGTGGTGTCGTGAAGCTGCCAACTCCTTCACAATGTCATTTCCTGCCATGTCTTGACCTGAACAATACCATATTGTGTTAATGCAATTTTAAACTGTGTCACTTTATTCGTCAGTAAGAAATGTGATGAATTGTCAGCACAGATACTTTTATGTGCAAAACCTGTCATCTGTCTGCTTGTTTATCTTTCAGAGTGAGGAAGATATAAGTGTTGAACAAGCGCAGTCTCATCATCTTGCTCAGCTGCTTGTGCTGCAGCTCCCCAGCAGGGCTAACCTATCTTGAACTCTATTGAAGTGCTATCGGTTTTGTATATTATTTTGTCGGCGTGTTTATTTGCACTGGTGGCGATCTTTGATGCCCAGTGTATGTAATCTGCTGTCTGCTAGTGCTTTATTATCATAGTGGCGAACTTTGATGCCCAGTGGATGTAATATGCCGTAATTTCTTTATTGTATAGTCTAGGTTTTTTCTTATTCACGATGCTGCAGTTATTTTACTGTATATATATCATGTCTTCGCAGTAAACCGGCCAAACCGTAAAATTACGCTACATAATCGGGCCGTCATGCAATCACGATGTAGGTTGGGCCTGAAACGTGCCGAACCGCTCAACGGCCGGCAGCAGCCCGAAATGAACCCTGGCCCATGATTGTGCGAATCAAATCACGGGCTTTTAACAGGCCAAAATTGTCTCGATCCTTGTTTGGCCCAATCAGATATCGGCTGCGAGCAGGCCGGATGCAAACCGGGCCGTAGTTAGGCCCAACTATATGATGGGCTTTTAACAGGCCGAAATTAATATAGGGACGAAATGTTAAACGGGCCCTTAACATGCCAAAACTAATATCATGCCTTTAGCAAGTGGGCCCAAAAGCATAGTGTCCAGTTGACGGCCGAATCTGATATGGGCCATAATTGAGCCCAAAGCCTCTTAAAGGGTCGCAGCTGATTTGGGCCATAATTTGGCCCAGAACGTGGTAGGCTTTTAATGGGTCGGATCTCATATGGGCCACTGTTAGGCCCGGAACGTGGCAGGCCATTAATGGACCGGATCAAATATGGGCCGGCATGTGGCCCAAAACATGGCAGCCAGTTAATGGGCCGGCCTACTAGGTTCCTCAAAATCTTGTGAGCCTATAGCTGGGCCGGCCCATTAATGTCGGTGAAATCTCGTGGGCCTTTAGCCGTGCCGGCCTATTATGATCTTCAAGAATCTTGTGGGCCTTTACCTGGGCCGGCCCATTATGGCACACAAAAATCATGTGGGCCTTTACATGGGCCGGCCCATTATGGCTTGCAAAATCTTGTGGGCCTTTAGCTGGTCCAGCCCATTATGGTCGGCAAAATCTCATGGGCCTTTAGCTGGGTCAGCCCATTATGGTCTGCAAAATCTTATGGGCCTTTAGTTGGGCTGGCCCATTTAAACTTGATGGGCCGGTCCACGTGTCAACATATCATAGGCGTGTCTCGCCCATTGGATGAGTGACACCTCTGCCAGCGCAGACCTGACACGTGTCTCCTCCAGCCAATGATGATTTTACACGTGGAAAATCCCCATTGGTCGGGGCTGTTAACGGGTTATCAGATCCAAAACCCGACCTGATAGCTTAACGGCGTTCCATTACGGTGGATGCCACGTGTCGGTCACCCTTGACGAAAGCACTTCTTTGACGCGTGATTTATCGTCATGGAAGTGGACACTTCCATGATGATAATTTTGGTAATGTCATGGAACACTTCTACGACAGCACATGTATGACTATCTTGATTCTGTCATAAATTTGTCATGGATGTACATGCATGACAAAAAACGCGACCTACTGTGACAAACACGTATCATCATGGAAGTGTATTTTTTTTGTAGTGTATAGAGTGCGCCAGGACCCCAGCCATCCTCCATTACAAGGGGCTTAATGTACATAAAGTAGGGGCGTTACTGATAACACCAGCCTTAATTGCTATTAATGACCTTAAAGACTACGGAGTGAATGTCCGACCGTTGCAATGCTGAGTGACTCCTCATCTTCGGTAGGTCGAGTGATTCCTTGTATGGTCGAGTAATAACAAGTTGGAGGGGTGTCCGAGTGGTATGATTGGTCGAGTGGATTGCACTCGACACCTTTGACTGGGGGTTCTTCATTGCCTCTTGGACTTCTTATCTTCTAGGGTAATGACCTTGGGTAGGACGTATAGGTCGGGCCTATGACCCTACCCCAGGTCTGTATCCTCATCAGTAGCCCCTGAATGGATTAAGGTTCAAGCGGAAAGTAGTTTGAAGTTGAACTTGTTCCAAGGTTTGCACCGCGCGAGTGTTTTTTGCAAGATGGAAGACTAACGTTGGTACTTCAGTGTTGATTCGGTCGCTTGATCCATTCAGAAAGTTGCCGACTGAACTTGTAGCATCATCTGCCGAGTGCTGTCTTGGGGTGCAGAATCTTTGGCGCAATTGATTGCAGTGTATCCCGGATTTCATGGGATACGAAATTTTGGGGAAGCGCACGGGACGGGGTGCACCGAAGTAAGCGGGCCAGATAAACAGTAGTGCCTCGATTTCTGCGCCACCTTTTTCACCACGTACGTTGTGCGCGACTGTTGCGGGATTTGACAGGATCACCTGGTCCCACGCGTCAGCCACTCGGAAGCATCCCTTTATAAGGCGACAGGGCCGAGGCGTCTGCACTGTGCATGCCCATTTCTCTTTCTTCTTCCTCTGCTTCTCCACCGCATCCAGTTCTTCTGCTCTCGAAGGTGCCGCTCTGCCGCCATGGTGAAGGATAAGACGGCGGCACTGGAGCATGCGAAAGAGGTGATGGGGGCGGCGAAAGGCAAGAAGCAGAACCGTGGGTCGTCATCGCACGCGGGGCTGCTGCCAGGCTGGATCCAGGGCGATTGGATCCGGTCTTCGCTCCGACAAGAAGATCTGGATGAGCTGGTGGAGTCCGGCTGATCGTCAAGGGTGCAGCAAGGCTGCCCGAGGGGGAGACGGAGCCACAACCTCGACCGGGTGAGTGTGTACTGCTCTCCACCCACGTCGAGCGGGGTTTTTCGCTCCCTCCACACGCCTTCTTCCGGGGCTTCCTGAACTTCTTCGGTGCCTAACTCCACCATTTTTTCCCCAATACCATCATGTACCTTGTCGCGTTCGTGTCGATGTGTGAAAACTTTTTGGGGTGTTAGCCTCACTGGGCCTTTTCAAACATATCTTTACCATCCATTCCCAGTCGGTGAAGAAAGCGAAAACGAGTGACTCGAAGACCCATGTCATCCAGATGTGTGGGGGTTTGGGTATCCAAAAGAGGCATAGGAGTCCTTTCCCTACTATGACTCTCCCTGAATCGGTTAGAGGTTGGCAGTTGACCTGGTTTTACTGCCAGGACGTCCCAACTCTAGGTCAGTCGACTGGCCTTTCCCACTTCACTTTTGATCGTGTCCAGACTCCTTCCCCACTGAAAGTGACTACTACTGAGAACGTGGAAACGAAGATGTTGGTTGAGAAAGTGGTCCAACTGATTAACGAGGGTGTCACTGGCCTGGACCTGCTAGAAGTATTCCTCAGTCGACGCATCCAGCCTCTTCAGGCCCATGACCATCCCATGTGGCTGTACTCTGGGTCCAACGACACAGCTCGGGTTCATCCAGAGGAAGTGCCACCCAAGACCGTGGCCATGTGGTTGAAGAGCATCACATGCAACCAGGACAACCCTAGAGGAGCCAGGCAAGTCATCCCCTTCAGTGACGACAATCAGCTCGACAAGGTATGCTCTTTATTCCACTGTCTTTGCATACATATTCCGACTATACTTGATCTCGACCGAATTTTTCTCGACTTTTTGTCTTGTAGGTTTTCACTGACATGTATTCGATGCCCAACGGTGAACAAGATCTGGAGCAGGACCAGGAGGGAGAGGCCAGCGCGGAGGAGAGTGGTGAATGGGAATCTTCGGATGAAGATGAGGAGGAGGAGAGCAAGGAGTCAGATGACGAGGATGAAGTCGACACGCCGCCGTGCTCTGAACGTTGATCCAAGCAACGCCATGACCCGGCGAGCGGGCGCGGAAAGAACGTGGCTCCAAGTACCCACACGCAGAAGCGCACTCGGACGTCGACTCCGGAGCCGACAGAGAAGGTCGCCAAGCAGCCCAAGGTTGCTCCTCCAAAGACTCGGAAGACTTTGCTGCGGATCAAGATGGATGTCCCTATTGCTTCGGGGTGAGTATCTTGCTTGCTTTTATCTAGGCCGACTGAAGTTTTTTGTTCTGACCAACTGGATCATGTATCTTTCTAGCCCCACCTCTGCTACCACTGACATGGACATCGACAAGGCTCCAGGAGACGAGGAGACCGACGATGCGGCCACTTCCCGAGATGGTAAGTCCGTTCGACCAGAGTTCATTTAGTCGATTGAATTGTCAGTCTACTGAATTTCCAATGTTTTTCTCTCTCTGCTGTTCCGCGAGAGGTCGTCGTGCTTCCTGAAGATGAAGAAGAGGAAGTGCCTCTACAGGAGAGGAGGAGGAGAGGTGGGGGCTCGAGCAGGAGAAAACTTGAAGTTCAAGTCCCTTAGTCGACGCCGGCGGTTGAGGTGGTGGTCGAGCATTCCGGAGATCCGGTTCGAACCAACGTCATATTTGGCAGCCTGTTGATGACTGATCGTCCATCGGGGTCGACTGCTCCGGTTATTGCCGCTCCAGTGCAACTCCACTCGTCTAACCCAGTAGCTGCTTCGTCCGCCTTGGAGCCATCACTCTTCGCTGCATATCAGACCCCAGATGATTCGCCAAGTGCTGCCAGGGAGGCACTTCGCCAGGTGAACCTTGTTATGGAGCAGGTGAAGGTGATGCAGGAGGCCAGTCAGGTGGCTTACAATGCCAGCACCGCCCTGCAGACCAATGTTCAGGTCAGCGAACTCCGACTGAACTTTTTGAATGTTGTTCTATATCCAATCACCCACTGGGGGTGTGCCTATGTTTAGAGTTTAGGAAATCTTCCACTTCACTCGACTCGTGCTGTGTCTTAGTAATATGTCCGGACCAGTGGGGGCACGCCAAGTGCACCCACTGGGTGTAGTCCCCGAGACCACGGTCGATTGCTGGCAGTCGGGTGAGGTCTTAGAATCTTCTCTTTTTTTACTCACGCTGGGCAGACCCTGCTGAGTGTTGATCTGAACCAGTGGGGGCACGCTAAGTGCACCCACTGGGTGTAGTCCCCGAGACTACTATTGAATATTTGATTCGGCAGTAGTCTTAGAGTAACTTTCCACTGTCATTATCTCTTATTTATGTCGACTGACATATCTCTCTTGCTGACTGCAGAGGTCTTGTGATCTTGGAGCTCGACTTTCCGAGCTAAAGAAGAAGCATAGCAGCATTGAACTTGATCTAGAACTTTCAAAGAAGAATCTCAAGACTGCTCTAGAAGAGGCGGCCATCATGGGAGGTAACCAATTGACTCTTGCCCACTTAGTAGCTCACGTCTTTCACTGCTTTTTCTTTCAGTCCCTTTGAACCAAGTGACTTCACACAAGAAGATGTGCGTAGTGAAAACCGTCAACTTCAGGCTCATCTGAAGAGTGTTGTTTCTTTAGAGAGAATGAAGGAAGCTTTGGAGAAGAAGGACTAGGACCTTACTGCTGCTCATAAGGAAGCACATGAGAAGACAACGCATGCGGACAAGAAGCTGGCTTCAGTCGACAAGTTGGAAGAGGAGAACGCGAAGTTGAAGACCACCATCTCGGAAGCCAATGGGGAAGTCAAGCAACTGAAGAAGGACAAGGAGAACCTGACCACTGAAGTTGGAGGCCTCAGAGCCAAGACAGGCCAGCTAGAGTCCTATCTAGGACAACTTGCCGCGAAACTAGTTCTGAAGCTTGAAGGTACAACCGCTCGACTGGTGAATTGTCGTCGATTGAAGTATGTTGTAATATTGTCGACTCACTATTTTTCATGATGGAACAGAACTTTGTCAGGATTTTGAAGCTGAAACCGGGCGGGTCAAGATAGGTCTCGACCCCATCAATTGTCCTGTGAAAGATGACGTTGCGATGAACTTCCTATGGTTCGAATCACGCTTGGACGGCGTCGTTGCCTATCTAGCTCGACTGAAGGCCGCGATGACTCGGGTGGACGCCGAACTCTGGCCTTAGGTGGAACTTTCTCAAGACCTCGAGTCACTGATGACTCGACTCAATCAGATTCCTGGTCGAGTGTAGGAGTGGAAGAAGTCATCCACTCGTTGTTGCACTGACGTCGCCCTGTCACTGGTTCGAGTGCACTGCAAGGACGCCAGGGAAGACAAGTTGGCGGCTCTCAAGGTTGTGAATACTAAGAAGGACACTTTCCAGTCCTTCATGGACACCTTCCTTGAGGCTGCCACTCGTATTGCGGACAGCATTGACCTTGACAGCTTTTGTGATCCAGCCAGCCCTTCTCCCGCCAAGTGACCGAAAAAACATTATGCTTCTCCCTCATTCGCCTCGGAATGCCGAGTGATTTTGTAATTGTTGAAACTCCTTCGGGCCTAACGCCCGAGTACTTTTAATTCGCGGTTAGAAACCTTTGGATTTATCTGAACTTGGCTTATCTTTGGATATGTTGTGTTTGTCTTCGAGCAGGACTTGCTCTTCCCTCGGATTGGTGTTTGTACTCTCGATGCAGCTTCTGAGGAAGAGGTCACAGTCGACCTGCTAGAGGAGCCTTGAGCAGCATTAACAAGCTCATCAACGAGGCATTCAGCAATGGTCTTGACGTTCCTGAAAGCAGTTCGCCTTGGCACTAACTGTTGGATGAGCCTTTGGCAACATTGATCAGCTCATCAGCGAGGCACTAAGCAATGGTCTTGACGCTCCTAAAAGCAGCTACCTTGGCGTCAGCTGTTGGATGAGCCTTTGGCAGTGCACACAATCTCGTCCTTCTTCTTGACGGTGCAGCCCCGGGCGGAGGGGTCGTGGTTGATCCGTACCATTCGGTTAGGTTTTTCAAACTTAGGCGAGTACTGGACTGCAGCTAAGCCTCCGAGTTAGAGGCTGGCTCATCACTCAGTAGGATTTTTTAATACTTAGGCGAGTACTGGACTGCAGCTTAGCCCCCGAGTGAGAGGATTGCTCGCCACTCGGTAGGATTTTTCAAACTTAGGCGAGTACTAGACTACAGCGAAGCCCCCGGGTGAGAGGATTGCTCGCCACTCGGTAGGATTTTTCAAACTTAGGCGAGTACTGGACTGCAGCTAAGCCCCCGAGTGAGAGGATTGCTCGCCACTCGATAGGATTTTTCAAACATAGGCGAGTACTGGACTGCAGCTAAGCCCTCGAGTGAGAGGATTGCTCGCCACTCGGTAGGATTTTTCAAACTTAGGCGAGTACTGGACTGCAGCTAAGCCCCCAAGTGAGAGGATTTCTCGCCACTCGGTAGGATTTTTCAAACTTAGGCGAGTACTGGACTATAGCTAAGCTCCCCGAGCGAGAGGATTGCTCGCACAATCTCGTCCTTCTTCTTGACGGTGCATCCCCCCCCCCGGGGGGGGGGGCGTGGTCGACCCGTACCGTTTGGTAGGATCTTTTAAACATAGGCGAGTACTGGACTGCAGCTAAGCCCCCGAGTGAGAGGTTGGCTCACCACTCGGTAGGATTTTTTAACACTTAGGCGAGTACTAGACTGCAGCTAAGCCTCCGGGTGAGAGGCTGGCTCACCACTCGGTAGGATTTTTTAACACTTAGGCGAGTACTAGACTGCAGCTAAGCATCTGAGTGAGAGGCTGGCTCTCCACTCGGTAGGATTTTTCAAACTTAGGCAAAACGGATTCGCAACTAAGCCCCCCAAGTGAGAGGCTGGCTCACCACTCGGTAGGATTTTTCTTTTCAACTTAGGCGAAACGGATTCGCAGCTAAGGCACCCACTGGGGGATTTTAGAACATGTAAAAAATGAACAACAATCATTCAGAAGACTGTAAAATCTTGTCTTTGATAATCAAACTAAAAGGTATTTCTTATTACATCTCAACAGTTTGAATGCTTAAGAGTAAAAGGGGCGGAGCAGTTCCGCATTCCAAGCGCGTGGGTCATCTTTATTATGCTCGACGTTAAAAAGACGATATGCTCCGTTGTATAGCACTTTGGTGACGACGAAGGGGCCTTCCTAAGAAGGAGCGAGCTTGTGTGGTTTCTACTGGTCCACTCGAAGAACCAAATCTCCCTCCTGAAATGCCCGACCCCTTACGTTTCTGGCATGGAATCGTCGCAGATCTTGTTGATAAATGGTCGACTGGATCAAGGCCATCTCTCTTTCTTCTTCCAGGAGATCGACTGCATCTTGCCGAGCCTGTTCTGCTTCTTCTTCTGAGAAGAGCTCGACTCGGGGTGCATTGTGGAGCAGATCACTCGGGAGTACGGCTTCAGCTCGGTAGACTAAGAAGAATGAAGTTCATCGACCCAGGCACCTGCTGCATGCTTGAGTTCATGCATCAATCGGGGTTTCAGTCCTTTGAGAATCAATCCATTTGCTCTTTCGGCCTGCCCATTCGACTGAGGATGGGCGACTGAAGCGTAATCGACCCTTGTGCCTTGGGAAGCACAAAAGGCTCTGAACTCGTCAGAGTCGAAGTTCGACCCGTTATCTATGACGATGTTGTGTGGAACACCATATCTGAATATTAATTCTCTGATGAAACTTACAGCTGTACTTGCTTCAAGGTTTTTAATGGGCTTGGCTTCAATCCATTTGGTAAACTTGTCAACTGCTACCAGCACATGGGTAACTCCACTTCTGCCAGTCCTCAGAGATCCAACCATATCCAATCCCCAGACGACAAAAGGCTAGACGAGTGGAATAGTCTTCAGAGCTGACACAGGCTTATGGGACATGTTGGAGTAAAACTGACAGCCTTCGCATTTGTCTACTATTTCTTTCGCCATCTCGTTGGCATGTGGCGAGTAAAATCTGGCTCGGTATGCTTTGGCCACGATGGTCCGAGAGGACGCATGGTGACCACAGGTCCCCCAGTGAATATCATTGCGGATCATTCGGCCTTCTTCTGGCGTGATGCATTTCTGGCAGACTCCAGTTACACTTTCTCTGAACAATCGACCTTTTATCACAGTAAAGGCTTTAGATCATCGGACGATCTGTCGAGCCTCTTCTTCATCCTCTAGAAGTTCTTTCCTAAGAATGTATGCAACGTATGGCACTGTCCAGTCGGGAGTGACGACCAAAACCTCCATGACTAAGTCGACCACGGCTGGGATTACGACTTCAGTCGGATCTGTGGCGTTCTTAGGCTGTGGAGACTCTTCAGTGAAAGGATCTTCCTGAACTGAAGGTGAATGAATATGTTCCAAAAACACATTGCTGGGAATGGCCTCTCTCTTAGATCCTATCTTTGCTAATTCATCCGCAGCTTGATTTTTCAGTCGGGGTATATGGTGAAGCTCCAACCCTTCAAACTTCTTATCTAGCTTTCTTACTGCATTGCAATAACCAGTCATGGCTGGGCTCCTCACATCCCATTCTTTCATCACTTGATTAACCACCAAATATGAGTCACCGTAGACCATAAGGTGACGGATGCCGAGTGAAATGGCCATACGCAACCCATACGAAAGTGCTTCATATTCAGCTACATTGTTGGAAGAGTCAAAATGAATTTGGAGAACATAGCTAAGCTTGTCTCCACGGGCTGATACCAACACTACCCCAGCACCGGAACTGTTCAACATCTTGGAGCCATTGAAGGACATGGTCCAATGCTCCGAGTGAACTTGAGTCGGCAGTTGCTGCTCAATGCACTCGGCAAGGAAATCTGCGATTGCTTGGGACTTGATAGCTTTCTTTGCCTCAAACTTGATATAAAATGGAAGGAGTTTAATCGCCCATTTTGCCACTCGACCAGTTGCATCTCTGTTGTTCGGTATTTCAGATAATGGTGCATTGCTGACGACTGTAATGGAGTGATCAGAGAAATAGTGTGCAACCTTCTTCATGGTCATGTAGATTCCATAGACAAGCTTCTAATAATGTGGATATCGTTGCTTGGATGGAGTCAAAACTTCAGAGAGATAATACACTGGGCACTGAACTTTGTAAGTCTTTCCTTCTTCTTCCTGCTCGACCGTGAGTACTGTACTGACAACTTGTCGAGTGGCTGCAATATAAAGCAGTAAAGGCTCTTTGCTGATTGGTGCAGCAAGCACCGGCTGGGTGGAAAGCAGGGCTTTGAGCTCTGCAAACGCTGCGTCACCGAGACGAGAAATGAATCGACTCAAGGCGGCCAAACAACCAGTAAGCTTCTGAACGTCATGCACATGCACAGGGTGTTTCATTCGGAGGATGGTATCAACTTTTTCTGGATTTGCATCGATCCCCCGTTCGGAAACGAGGAAACCGAGTAACTTTCCACCTGCAACTCCAAATGTGCACTTTGACGGATTGAGCTTGATATCATACCTTCTTAGGGTTGGCAAAGGTTTCTGCGAGGTCAGTCAGTAGGTCGGAACCTTTACGAAACTTGACCACAATGTCGTCCATGTATGTTTCCACATTCCGACTGATTTGAGTGAACAGGCACTTCTGAATCATTCTCATGAATGTGGCTCCGGCATTTTTAAGACCAAATGGCATGGTGACATAGCAAAAGCACCCGAATGGGGTGATGAAGGTTGTTTTTATTTCATCGGGACCATACAGTGGGATCTGATGATACCCGCAATATGCATCTAAAAAGACAAGCACTCACACCCCGCAGTCGAGTCAACAATCTGATCGATGCGGGGGAGAGGAAAATGATCTTCGGGTAGGCCCGACTGATGTTCTTGAAATCGATGCACATACAAAGTGAATCGTCCTTCTTAGGGACCATGAATACATTGGCAAGCCACTCAGAGTGGTAGATCTCTCGGATGAACTCTGCTGCTAGGAGCCGAGCCACTTCCTTGCCAATTGCCTTTATCTTCTGCACGGCGGACCGCCGAAGATGCTCTTTGACGGGTTTTACCTTGGGATCGACACACAAATGGTGCTTAGCCAGTTCTCTAGGTACACCAAGCATGTCAAAAGGTTTCCATGCAAAGATGTCCCAGTTCTCACGGAGGAACTTGATGACCGCTTCTTCCTATTTGCTGTCGAGTGTCGTTGAGATATGAGTCGGTGCGGCATTGGGATTGGTCGGGTGAATATGAATCGGCTTCGTTTCACCAGACGACTGGAATGCAGAATCTATAGTAGGCTTCTTAGCTCAGAGCAAATCACTCGGATCTGCATTCTTCTGATATTCTTGAAATTCAACTGCTGCCATTTGTGCATCGGCAATTTTGGAACCCTTCTGGAAGCATTCCTCTGCTTTCTGACGATTGCCAGTAATTGTGATCACACCTCTGGGGCCAGGCATCTTGAACTTGACTTACATGTAACATGGTCGAGCCATAAAACGTGCGTAGGAAGGCCTACCCAAAATGGCATGGTAAGCACTCTAGAAATCCACGACTTCAAATGTCAACTTTTCCTTACGGTAATTCTTGGAATCACCGAAAACCACGTCAAGGGCGATCTGGCCGAGTGATTCGGCTTTCTTTCCAGGGATAACGCCATGGAAACTCATATTTTTCTCGCTAAGTTTGGACATCGGAATGCCCATCCCCTTCAAGGTTTCAGCATAAAGGATATTCAGGCCGCTACCACCATCCATTAGCACTTTGGTCAGTCTAGTGCCTTCGACCGCTGGGTCGACCACCAATGCTTGCCTCCCAGGGGTGGCTATACGTGCAGGGTGATCAGACTGGTCGAATGTGATGGTTGTTTGAGACCATTTCAGATATGTGGTCGTCGTTGCTGGAGCGACCATATTCACTTGATAACTTTCAACCCACTCTTGCTCTCCACATCAGCAAAAATCATCAAGGTGGAATTGACTTTGGGATAACCGTCGTCTTCCTCTTCGTCCTCGTGTTTGTCCGACTCTTTTTCCCTCTCATTGGGCTGTTTCTCTTGGAACTGCTGGATCAGGAGTCGGCATTGTCGAGTGGTATGCTTAGGGTAAATCAGAATACCTTTTCGTCCTTCTTCGTATGGATGTGACACGGTAAATCCAACATATCATTTCCTGCTTGATCCTTTACCTTCTTAGGAGGCCAGGGTCCTTTAGGTTTTCCTTTAAACTTTCGTTGAGCCACTGCTGCAATCTCACTAGGTGCTGCAGGCTCAGCCTTACGTTTCTGTTTCTGATTGGAATTACCCCCACCGGCCTCTTGGCCGACTGGTTTACCCTTTTTGCTGCGGAGTCGATCCTCTCTTCTCCGTTAGCATACCGGGTGGCTATTTCCATCATCCGAGTCAGAGTCATATCTCTAGTCCAACCGAACTTCAGGACCAACTCTCGGTATTTGACGCCTTCCTTGAAGGCACACACTGCTTGATGCTCTTATACATTTTCAACGGTGTGATGCAAAGTGGTCCACCTCTGAATGAAATCCCTTAGAGTCTCACCCGGTTTCTGCACATAATGCTACAACTCTGTCAAACCTGTTGGCCGCTTGAAAGTGCCCTCAAAAGTTCTGACGAACACACGAGCAAGCTCTTCCCAACTGTATATACTGCCTGGGGCTAACTGAGTCAACCACGCTCGGGCCGACCCTTCCAACATTAGAGGAAGATATTTCATTGCTACTTCATTATTCCCGCCACCAATCTACACAGCCACTCGGTAATCCTCAAGCCAAGTTTTAGGCTTGGACTCTCTAGTGAACTTACTGACTCCAGTCGCCAACCTGAAGTTGGGAGGAATCACTGCAGCCCTGATGGCTCTGCTGAAACACTCTGGACCTGAAACATGCACTCTGCTGCCAGTCGGACGATCTCTGCCAGGGTCTTCTCTATGCGCTCTGTTCCGGTCGACTAGACCTTGAATGAGGATAGATCTTGCATCGAAGCCTGGCTCTCTTGGGTCGACTGGTGCTCTGCGCTCGCCATTGTGACGGCGTCTATCATCGTACTGCCGAGGTACATGTGATGCACTCCTCGGAGGAGGTGTGGGCACTCAACGATGATTGTTGCGGTCGAGTCGGTGATCATACTGCCCATGGCCTTCACGCCGCAGGGGCGATCTTGGGTTGTGGGTTGACTAAACTGTATCCGCTACTACGGATCTGCTACGAATCATATTCCGTGACTGAGACACTGGTGTGTTCTATTCTCATGCTGCCCGGAGTAAGGCCTAGATCTGCATCAAACCTCTGCCAGCCTCCGACTGGGAAGGTTGAATCGACTCTGCTATTCGGGCCGCAGCTGTGAGATTTTCGATCGGAGTGCGGTATACCTTAGGTGGAGGCGGGAAAAACTGTTGTCGACTGGACTCAGGGATCCGCTCCCGAGCACGCTCGTCGAGAGCATGTTGAAGGTTCTCCAGTTGAGTGTGCTCAGCCAAATTAGCCAAGCGCACCTCTTCCAAGGCTCGAGCCTCGGGGGTTTCTCCAACGATGGGCGTGTGGAGTGCATCCATGTTGCAGCGACGAAGTTCTTCCCTCTGCTGTGAAGAAAGGGGTTCCGTATGGTACTCCTCATGGATGCGTGACGGATCGCCGCCACCATCCCCGCCGTCTTCACGGCGGAAACCAGGCGGACCACATGGTCCATCGACCATCAAGACTTCAGCCGCAGGGTCGCTGCTATCGCACTCGGATGTGGTCTTGGCAGAGCCAGTCGACAGATCGAATAGGCCGTGGAGAGTTTCGTCGGGCTCGATCGCCACGACTTGATGGGTGGCTGAACATCGAGCCACCGTGTGTTTCACCCACCGCTGAAGCCGCGACTGATACGTCTTCAATGTATCTATAATTTTTTATTGTTCCATGCTATTATATTACCCCTTTTCGATTTTTATAGGCTTTATTTTACACACTTATATCATTTTTGGGACTAACCTACTAACCGGAGGCCCAGCCCTATTGTTGTTTTTTTTGCCTATTTCAGTATTTCAAAGAAAAGGAATATCAAACGGAGTCCAAACAGAATGAAACCTTTGGGAGCGTGATTTTTGGAACGAACGTGATCCAGAGGACTTGGAGTGCAAGTCAAGAAGCAGCCGAGGCAGCAACGAGATAGGAGGGCGCGCCCCCCTGTCTCGTGGGCCCCTCGGGCGGCCACCGACATACTTCTTCCTCCTATATAAGCCTACGTACCCCAAAAACATCCAGGGAGCCAACGAAACACAATTTCCACCACCGTAACCATCTGTATCCGCGAGATCCCATATTGGAGCCTTCGCTGGTGCTCTGCCGGAGGGGGAATCAACCATTGAGGGCTTCTACATCAACAACATAGCCCCTCCGATGAGTTGTGAGTAGTTTACCACAGACCTTCGGGTCCATAGTTATTAGCTAGATGGCTTCTTCTCTCTTTTTGGATCTCAATACAATGTTCTCCCCCTCTCTTGTGGAGATCTATTCGATGTAAACTCTTTTTGTGGTGTGTTTGTCGAGAGCCGATGAATTGTGGGTTTATGATCAATTTTATCTATGAGAAATATTTGAATCTCCTCTGAATTCTTTTATGTATTATTGAGTTAGCTTTGAAAGTCTCTTTGAATTATCAGTTTGGTCTGGCCTACTAGATTGATCTTTCTTGCCATGGGAGAAGTGCTTAGCTTTGGGTTCAATCTTGCCGTGTCCTTACCCGGTGACAGAAAGGGTTGCAAGGCACGTATTGTATTGTTGCCATCGAGGATAAAAAGATGGGGTTTATATCATATTGCATGAGTTTATCCCTCTACATCATGTCATCTTGCTTAAGGCGTTACTCTGTTCTTATGAACTTAATACTCTAGATGCAGGCAGGAGTCGGTCGATGTGTGGAGTAATAGTAGTAGATGCAGGCAGGAGTCGGTCTACTTGTTGTGGACGTGATGCCTATATACATGATCATGCCTAGATAATCTCATAATTATTCGCTTTTCTATCAATTGCTCGACAGAAATTTGTTCACCCACCGTAATACTTATGCTATCTTGAGAGAAGCCTCTAGTGAAACCTATGGCCCCCGGGGCTATCTCTTATCATATTTTCTTCCAATCTACTTTTATTTGCATCTTTACTTTTTGCATCTATATTATAAAATACCAAAAATATATTTATCTTATCATACTATCTCTATTAGATCTCACTTTCGCAAGTGGCCGTGAAGGGATTGACAACCCCTTTATTGTGTTGGTTGCGAGTTCTTTGTTTGTTTGTGTAGGAGCGTGGGACTTTTGAGGAGCCTCCTACTAGATTGATACCTTGGTTCTCAAAAACTAAGGGAAATACTTACGCTACTATTGTTGCATCACCCTTTCCTGTTCAAGGAAAACCAACGCAAGCTCAAGACGTAGTAAGAAGGATTTCTGGCGCCGTTGCCGGGGAGGTCTTCGCTCAAGTCAAGACATACCAAGTACCCATCACAAACTCATCTCTCTCACATTTACATTATTTGCCATTTGCCTCTCGTTTTCCTCTCCCCCACTTCACCCTTGTCGTTTTATTTGCTCTCTCTTTCCCAATCTCCTCTTCTCCCTTTTTTCCGTTTGCCTTCTCTTTACCATGGCCGAATCAAAAAGAACTAAGGGCTCTTTCCTAGGTCCTGGTGCCTTGGATAACCCCTCTATCCTCTCTAAGCTCATAAATAATGATGCTATAGAAAGACCCACCAGGGTCACCAGCGAGAGCTTGAATAATTTTGATGAGGATGACTCTGGAATTTTTCGCTATTTACTTCACGAGTCTTTAAAAGATGCTTGGGACAGGTTATTAAGGATTCGTGCTAGCTATGTGCCACAATATCAAATTGAAGTTTACTTAAAAAGTTTCTATGTTGGCTTGCCCGCTTATTTTAAACAAGTCTTAGATTCTATTTTTGAAGAAGGTTTTCTTGAAGGGGATGCTATAGATACTTATGAAAAAATGAAAACCATATTTGGGCACCCTATGAATGATAAAGTTGAATCAACTACTCTCTTGTGCTTTTATCAAAATGAAATTATCAAAGAGATGAAGTCTAGTTTAGAGGCAAACTTCCGTAACGTGCTTAATCTTACTTCATCCATTAATGTCCATGTGCTTACCCTAAATAGAAGAATGAATGCCATAGAAAGAAGATCTTCTTTTTCCTCTCCAAGTGCCAAATATCGCACTACTTAGATCTATCTTCGCTTTTATGCCTAGCTAGGGGCGTTAAACGATAGCGCTAGTTGGGAGGCAACCCATTTTTCTTTGTGTTTTTGTTTTTATCCTGTTTAGTAATAAATCTTGCATCTACCTTCTGTTTAGATGTGTTTTTATATTTTAATTAGTGTTTGTGCCAAGTAGAACCTATAGGATAACCTATGATGTTAGTTAATTTGATTCTGCTGAAAAACAGAAACTTTGCGCACACGAATTTAGTTTTGTTAAATCACAGAAACGTGATTTTGCGTTGCTTCTTTTTGCTGGTGATCAACAGACAAATTCTCCAGGACTTCCTATTTTGGTAGGACTTTTAGAGTTCCCAAAGTTTGCGTTAGTTACAGATTGCTACAGACTGTTCTGTTTTTGACAGATTCTTTTTTTTGTGTGTTGTTTGCTTATTTTGATGCATCTATAGCTAGTAAAATAGTTTATAAACCATAAGAAGTTGGAATACAGTAGGTTTAACACAAAAATAAATAAAGAATGAGTTCATTACAGTACCTTATGTGGTGGTTTTGTTTTCTTTCACAAACGGAGCTTATAAGATTTCCTGTTGAGTTTTGTGTTGTGAAGTTCTCAAGTTTTGGGTGAAGCTTTTATGGACTATGGAATAAGGAGTGGCAAGAGCCTAAACTTGGGGATGCCCATGGCACCCCAAGATATTCAAGGATAGCCAAAAGCCTAAGCTTGGGGATGCCCCGGGAAGGCATCCCCTCTTTCGTACTTGGAGCTATATTTTTATTCGCCACATGATATGTGTTTTGCTTGGAGCGTCGTGTATTATATTAGTCTTTGCTTTTTAGTTTTCCACAATCATCCTTGCTGTACACACCTTTTGGGAGAAGCCTACTTGATTAGAATTTGCTAGAATACTCTATGTGCTTCACTTATATCTTTTGAGCATGATAGTTTTTGCTCTAGTGCTTCACTTATATCTTTTAGAGCACGGTGGTGACTTAATTTTGAAGAAATTGCTAGTCTCTCATGCTTCACTATATTATTTTGAGAGTCTTTTAGAACGGCATGGTATTTGCTATGGTTACAAAGTTGGTCCTCGAATGATGAGCATCCAAGTTGGGTATAATAAAAACTATCATAGAAAAAGGAATTGGATGCTATGATCAATATGATGCTTGATAATTGTTTTGAGATATGGAGGTAGTTATATTAGAGTCATGCTAGTTGAGGTGATTATGAAAAATACTTGTGTTGAGGGTTGTGATTACCGTAGCATGCACGTATGGTGAACCGCTTTGTGATGAAGTTGGAGCACAATTTTATTTATTGATTGTCTTCCTTATGAGTGGCGGTCGGGGACGAGCGATGGTCTTTTCCTAGAAATCTATCCCCCTAGGAACATGTGCGTAGTGCTTTGGTTTTTGATGACTTCTAGATTTTTGCAACAAGTATATGAGTTCTTTTGACTAATGTTGAGTCCATGGATTATACGCACCTCACCCTTCCACCATTGCTAGCCTCTCTTGTGCTGCGCAAATTTCGCTGGTACCATACACCCACCATATACCTCCCTCAAAACAGCCACCATACCTACCTATTATGGCATTTCCATAGCCATTCCGAGATATATTGCCATGCAACTTTCCACCGTTCCATTCATATGACACGCATTACTTTTGTCATATTGCTCTTTGCATGATCATGTAGTTGACATCGTATTTGTGGCAAGGCCACCTTCATAATTTTCATACATGTCACTCTTGATTCATTGCATATCCCGGTACACCGCCGGAGGCATTCATATAGAGTCATATCTTGTTCTAGCTTTGAGTTGTAATTCTTGAGTCATAAATCTATAAAAGTGTGATGATCTTCATTCTGTCCAACCATAGCTTGCACACTTCTTAATATTTCAATCAGATCATTATTCCATCTTTCCTCAAACATACGCAGAATTTGCTCGGTGGATGGCGGATTTGGCGGTGGAGGCGGTGGTGGAACATACAGCTCGGGGGAGTGTCATGCCTGTCATGCGGAACGACGAACAGGAGTACCCTCGCGAACGTTGCTACTGTTGCCTCCCCGCATCATCCTATTGTGATTTTTTCCAAGACAACGCAATCGAGATGAGAAATATTCAAAATAAATTGGGGGACAGCCAGCAACAAAAGCCTGAGAAAAACCGAAGTGACGAAGAAAATACGGCGAATAGAGTTCCAACATAATTATACATAGACTCATACATGAAAGATAAACAACATGCCAGGTTCAACTACTCTCATACATGAAACGAAACCTCATGACTCGTACGACTACATCTGTACACCATCCTGACGACTGCGAATACTCAGAAGCTCTACTGCTCTGCTGGTGCTGTGGGGTCCTCTCCTGAAGCGGACTCGGATCCTGAACTGACGAGGTTAACTGAGACCTCTGGGTTAAAGGTAACACGAGATGCTGCCTCGAGGGCTCTCCCTCAGGGGAAGGTGTAGGGTGAAGCATCGGGGCTGCAGGAGTAGTGAGAAGTGAAACCCACTAAGCAGGAGCATTGAGAGGATTCACGGTCGCGGTGCCCGAGCTACTTGGAGGAGTAATTGGTGAAATAGGGGAACTCGAACTGGCTAGAATATAAGGAGTAAATCCCAGAGAGGATGGAGCAGTGACAGATCTAGTAGAGACTAAAGCAGTACGAGCATGAGTTAGCTCTCGATCCAGCTCATGGATCATAAGATAGCTAGCAGTGATATAACGAGAAAGGTGGCTAGCAACACTATCAGACTCCGGATCAGTGATAGGGAAATGGATACGACCATTGTCGTGTAGAGAAGGATAGTAGTAGAAACCTGGGTGGTTCTGCATCCGGACCTCGTTGTAACGAAGCTCAATAAGGACCTCGAATGCAGCAAACTGGACAGCCTGAGAAGCGGTAGAAGTGTAACCGCTCCGAGAGGTACGAGTGTAAGTGCTGGAATCAGAACTGGTGCGCAGAGTAACCACTGCGTGATACTCATACACTGAGTCTGCTAGACGCTCCCGGTACACACGATAGGCTGGGTCATCACTGAGAGGGTACAGCCGATGCCACACATTACGAAGAAGATGCGGCGACGTATACGGCATCAGCTGCAACTAGCACGGATACGGCACCGGAGCCATCTACACTCACAAACATTAGTAGGTTAGCATAAAAAACAAGTGCATGCAATGCAACAACCAGCTACAAATGCTACCGGCACTCAACTAAAACTCGTATCTAACGTCCAGTTAACACGTCATAGTCTAGCGTGGCCTACAGTCAGCGCGGCTCTGATACCAAGTGTTGTGGCACCCCGGCTCATAGCAACCGGTTTACCATGCATTGCCAGCCCAGATACCATGTCTTCTGGCAACACACAACATCTTAGTACAGAAAACAACCGCTTTATTGATGCTAGCGGATCAAAGTTTATATTACAACAGGTGGCGAGGCCAAGCGGCACACTCGGTGCGGCAGAACAATATGTACATTATTTCGTGAACATAAAGGGGCCTCGATCATAACAACTACGCGGCGGTGGAACAACGTCGTAGTGGAACTCCATAGCACAGGGACACCGATGTGGACACGATCTAGACTCGGACAACACTCCTTTCCAACGAGACTTTCCTGAAATCTGGGATGACACGCCAAGTCAGTACATTGAATGTACTTGCAAGCTCACAACAAACATAAACATAATGACAAACAATATCATGATAATTAACCAGTTCATAATAATGCAGCAAGATACCCAACATGTTGTGATCATGCTCTTGTGATAAAAGTCCCTCGGACTGGCTTACCAACGATGATCACTCATGGATCACACACGTACCAACCTTAGGGTCTTAACTATAGATATCTCATGATCTTTCCGGCGATCACAACCACGACCAATATTTGTTCTTAAACAGTGATCCTTCCGGCAATTACAACCACAACCAACACTTGGTCTAACACCACAAGATGACCTTTCCGCCATCATCAACAGTGTAACATTCATAACTTAGTGTGCAAGATTTATTTAAATGTTGACCCATGGTGTGACCTACTTTCGAGCGTGTCCGTAACCGTGGACTTGGCTATCGATAGATTAATACACACTACAGAGGTAACGCACTATACCCACACCACGAAACCCATGGCCTCGTACTCCCATTCGGGTGGACCAACGACATTCCGACGAAACCCCTCCATTGCCAGGACACTCTCCCGGCCACTCTTACTCACTCCCCATCGGGCTAGTCCTGGGTGGCCCCGTGTCTAACAAAGATACAACGACCACCGTCGTGGCCAAAACATAAACGATCCCACACGGGGACCCGGTACCATAAACTCAACAACGGGCACGCAAGGATATGTCTGCTTACCGGGCCAGGGTACCGCACGCCCATAACCTTCCCTCATTGGAGGCACCGACTAGAGGCATGACAACGGACCGAATAAAGGTCTTCCCATAAAGGCAAATGTTGTTGGACTGGGAAAGACTCGTTTCAGTGGCACCATGACCCGGTCAATGATATATTCAAGTTGAGTTATTATCAGGTTCAACTTAAAGTGAAAATAACCAGTGTCATAATGCCATGACATGCAACACTAACATATGCATCACATATCAACAGAAATGACTGAGTCAACTATATCCACACTAAGCATAACATCAACAACTCATGACACTTCTCTGGTTAAGATTAAACCACACTTTAAACATAATCTTTTCTAGCAATCTTTACCATTTTACTCATGCAAGAAAATAACTCCACTAATTATTTATATCCATAATCATATTATTCTTTCATCACAAAAAAAAAGCCTAGTTTCTTTACCAACTAAGTTAACTTCAAACTTTCTGTAATCAAGCATATTAACTAAAACAAGTAGTTAACAGAATATAAATAACATAATAATGATTTAAATGCATGGATTAAATCATTTGTTCAAGTAAGAAAATCACAAATATTGTAATGGCACCATGAAAATGTTGATGTGGCTTGCCTTAGTGCAGATGAGGTTCACAAGCCTCCTGGTGATCCTCAAGACAAGCCTCACCCTTTGAAAATATTTAAAAACACAAAAAGAAATCATCAAGAACCCTTCTGAAATTCACCAGAAAATCTAGACAGCAGGGGAAAATCCCATCTTTGGTGAGCTGCTAGATTTCTATACAAAGAACACAATGCCAAAAGAATCAATTCATTTGGACTTATGGTTAAAGAGTTTTGGCTGTTTGAAGCTCTCTAAATAAATTAAAATTTAAATTTAAATAAAAATAGACTGGGGGAGTGACGTCAAAGGCATAAAGCCTCGGGGCGCCACCACTCGTACCGCTTCACGCGCGTACTGAGTGGCTGACTAGCAGGCCCCGCTAGTCAGGTGAGGCGGGGAGAGAGAGGGAAACAAAGGATGGCGCGGCTTCGCTGGAGCGCACGCCCGCGACGAGGCCTCCTTGGCCAAAAAGAGAGGGAGGTATCGAGAGAGGAGACGGAGGCGCACCTGCCCGTACCCGTAGAGTAGCTAGGGGTGGTCGGACGATGTTGGATTCGACCTCTCAAGCGAAGGCAGAGAGCGGAGGTCGTCGGAGACGAAGACGACGGCGAACGGAGGCGACTCCATGGGCTCCAGCTAGGCGGAACAGCACCACCGGAGAGTGGCGGAGGCCCTGGAAGAGTTGCCCAGGCCTGGGAGGGACTGGAGCTACGGAGACGACTAGAGGGATCGCCGGCGAGATCGAGCTCAGGGACGATGGACCGCGGCCTGCCCGACCGGGCAATGGCTATCTACGCGATCGTGGAGTGTGTGGGAGTGGTGGATGGTGCTCGAGGAGGCTGGGGAGGGCTCTATTTATAGCCGAGCATCGAGGAGGGTTCGGGCTCCACCATTGGACACCTAGACATGGCGCCCAGCGATGAACGGCATTAGTGAGAGGGGGAGAAGGCAACGCAGCTCACGCGGGGACTGTGGGCAAACGGGGACGAGCACAGGAGCGAGAGGAAGGCAACGAGCACAGTGCACACCACACTGTTACGTTGGCCGGACCGCGGCTGTGCTCGCTGCGGCGATCTCCGGCGTCGGCAAGCGCCAGGAGGGAGTCAAGAAGGTCGAGACGATGATTGTGGCGCAGTTTGGCACGCTTAGGCAGGTGGGGAAGCGAGCACGCGCGAAACAGAGGCTCGGGCGGCACTCAGAGCGCGTCGACTCCATGCCAGCACACCTGGACGAACGCGGTCACCGTGTGAACTCTGACCTCAGGCCGACCTAAGCCCAAACTTCATGTCTAGCTTGTTGTTCGTGGTAGTTTTGAAGGTTACCACGCTTGGCTTTGGTCTCAGGTGCAGTAGAAAAGATTTCACACGCCTGGTAAGTTTCTGGACAGTAACTTTGAGAGCTTACTGCGATCAAACTACTGGGAGTTGGGAGCTGGGCTTTGGAGGTTAGCAATCATCTACTAAGGTGATGATGCACAAGAAAAATCAGCCACAATGGAGCAAGTAAAATGGTAGTTGTTGTAGAAACTACCATATCTGTCCAGAACAGAAAGTATTTTCTGTAGCAAAAATATTCCAAAAAGTGCTAAAATACTTTTGCTCAGGAAGGTGCCCTAGGGTTCAAAGAATAATTGGGATTTTTCTCAGATTTTTATGGGCAAGAAAATTGGGGTTGCTTTGGAGCATATTGAGCTAGCTAGGGTTTAGGAGAGGGAAATGAATATTTTTCATTTAAGAAAAATATTCCAAATATTATTTTAAGTTGAACGAGAGAGGGAATGATGGTTAGAGAGGGAAATGGGACAATTGGGTGAAATCCAAGGGGTACCCAAGTGGTTAAGTCCATATGAAAAGATTCAAAACTCCAAATTTCACATTCAAACCAACTGGAAATTAGGCAAAGAAAAGAGGGCAAAAACCAGGTTGTCATAGTGTTGTGCTAGCACTGCTCCTCAAGACCTCAATCCAAAGCTTACGTGTTGAAATACGAATCTGATATGATGCTCATATCACTAAAATAGAGAATGTTTAATTGGTCACCTAATGTTCCTATATTCATTTCGAGAAGTATGTGCGCCACCCACTGATCCAGCTAGTTCCACTTTCCTGATTTTACTCTTGATGCTTAGGGTTTCCCCTTTTATCTACTCTACTATGATCTGCGTAGGTGCTTTATGTCATACTAGCATTACTCCACCCTCAAGCTAAACAACACAACACTCAAAATTCCAAAGCTTAGTTGCTCAAATATGATTGTGATATGATACTGATATTAGTTAACAGACACATTTAATTGGTTAGCTAAAGGTCCCACTTGAGTTTCCAAATGCATGTCGCGACATATAGAGAGACAACAGAATTGCATTTCTTTGTCACTTGTTGACTATACTTTCTTATCCATACCAAATCTTTGTTGTTATTTCAAAGCAAACATCGGTTGCTAACTACCCTTTGCGCGGTTTGCATCTTCAGATCTGCCATCCCACAGCCGCAGTCAACACTATACTCATCATGCTTACAGTTTCCCCATTTTATGATGACCGCGATCAGCCTACGTGGTTCGTGTCGTAATAGCACTGCTCCATCCATCGAGCTAAACAAGCTTAGTTGTACAAATTCAAGTCTGATATTATGCTGATATTAGTAAAATTGAGAGATGTTTAATTTGTCAGCTAAATGTTCCTACTTTAGTTTCGGAATGCATGTGAGCCACATATGGAGAGACCGGAATGAATAGTATTTCTCTGTGCACTCTGGTTCATCATGGGTGGCCAACCAACATTGTATAGAAAGACTTGTAATATCTTCAATTTGCCTACTCTTCCGCTCTTCTTTAAGATGATCCTCTTCTCTTGCGGTTGACTGTTAGGTGGAGTTGTTCTCCGTTAGTATATTTTGAATCTGTCAGGTCAGGTCGACTTGTTCTTCATTACTATAAGTTGAAGCTATCATCTGCGAAGTGTCATCACTTCTGGAGCTCTCATATTTTGAGTAGTAGGCCACATTATATTAATGCACACCAAATTACAGCATGCATGGCATCTCTTAGAAGAATTGCAGAGATAGCACAAAGGGGTTTACAGGGAGGCAGTATTGGATTAGAATCACTTCTACATTACAAAGATAATCTCACTTGTTTTGATGTTTTCATGCATGTTAGGTATTGAACATTATCAAAATGAATATGAGAATGGGCGCACGAGAGGAATATTGCGGAACAATCCACTAGCTAACAAACTTGGCATGGTGGAGGATGGACTATCTTATTCACCCATCAAGGTGCTTGCTCTAACTTGGCAAGTTTGTATTAGTCGCACATATTTTGCATTTGACCTCTTGCATTACTTCTACTTTGTTACACCATCTTCTTAGTTTAAGCATCATATAGGAGTATATGCCATACCTATCCATTTTCTGTACCTATTCCATGTGTCGTCATACTATGTTTTTCTAGTCAAATGTTGTTCTTTCGTAATAGATGTCCAAAAGGAAGAGGGTGAGTGCAGATCCTTAAGGAGTACAAACTAGGTATTTGGAAAAGCTAGTGATACCTGTTAAATCAGATAGATCAGCAGCCACAGAAAACACAGGCCCAACTGTACCACACTTTACCCCTACTCCAGTGGCCAAACCCCTATTAGAACTGTTGAGAGCCCAGCGTCAGGTACTGTCTATGATATCAATTCAAAATTTCAACTCCTAAATTTCTGCATGTGCCTTACCTTCTCTCTTGTATGAAAACTAATTTCAGATGAATCTCCTTGCTGAAAGGATCATACGATCTCACAAAAATAATGGGCTTCATTATGCTCCGTTTCTTCCAATATTATTTGATCTATATTTACTCTTTGAAAAATGTAGAATAATGGCAACGCTTATAAAGAATTTTCTTTGGGGAATTTATTGAATTATCCTTCCATCAACATGGAGAAGGGCTTTGTCCAGCCCGTGTTAACATGTAATGTAAGTTCATCCTTCTCAAGCCTTCAAACTTTGTTCTAGTATAGATTTGTATAGGCATCATTTCCTCCACTACTATTTACTTTGCTGTTTACATCTTATTGGATGTTTGCAGCAACTGCCATTTTTAAATTGTAGTTGTAAAAACATGTTCCTTATTAAAAACATATCCATTTATTTGCTTATATAATTGTGAAACCTGTTACATGTCTCCTTGTTTCTCTTTCAGAGTCGTAACTCTTACGCCAGGCAGAACATTAGGGAAGATAGTGAGCCAAACCATCTTGAGGACAGCGAGATGACCCCAAGATCCTGTCTTGATGACAAAAGTGAGTTTAAGCAACTCACCGGCAGGTGTGAGACAACCTCTGTGCAGTCGCTGTCTCAATTAGTTTGACTTCTTCAGTCCCAACTTAAAGCGGAAAGGCTTGCTTCAGCTCAGCTTTGACTTGAAGTCAAAGATGTAATGAATATGTTAGACGACTGCCTTGCGCACTATGGTACCATACAGCTAGGGATGAAGCATCTATCGTTGACACAACTGAGGTCTCATCAGCTTGTTCGGCTGCTTGTGGCGCCCGTCCATGCTAGGCCTAGTGCCTTCTGAAGTGCTCTCAGTTTTGTATATTCTTTTGTGGGCGCGTTTATTTGCACTAGTGGCGAACTTTGATGCCCAGTGGATGTAATATGTGTAATAGACATGATAGCCTAGCGTAAGTTGCTTGCTTATTTATTTCCTTCTTGTCTTGTTTATTTGTTTGCTTGTAGTGAGTGCAGTTCTTTTTCCGTAGTTTGCTAGTGGCCGCAGTAACCTATTATTTAAAACTAGGCCACAATAACCATGGGCTACATATTTACTATAGTGACACTGGGCCTCCTACGGGCCGTAGAAACAATGGGCCTTCTACAGGACTTAGAAACAATGGGCCTTCTACGGGGTGTAGAGACAATGTGCCTTCTACGGGCCGTAGACACAGTGGGCCTTCTACGGGTTGTATCATCAAAGGGCCTTATACGGGCCGTATGATCGATTGGCCAAACATGGTCCAATAATAGACCGCATTATGGCTGTAAACAGGCTAGAGTTGTAATCTTCTGTTCATGGGCCGACCATAATGGGTCGTCATTAATCGGTCGTATTTGATGACACTATGAAAACGGCCCAACGTATTAACGGACCACAAATGGGCCGACTGTAACCATGGGCTGAATTTGGCCCACAAGCAGAAAATGACAGTAACGGGCCGTAAGTAACCAATGCTGGAAATGAGCCCAAGAATAAATGGGCCCTGAGAAGGCCGAAAGATAACATGGGCTGGAAACGGCCCAATGGAATAATGGGTCATTAATGGGTATAAAGTGATACACTGTTCATTATAGGCCAGTTTCACCATTGGCCGTTAATGTTCCAAGAGTTACAAAGGGCCTCATATGGGTCGAAAGACGTCATGGGCCATACATTGGCTGGAAGTTAAAACAGGCTGAATCATATTGGATAGCCCAGATGACGCTACTGGGCCTAATTCGAATAGGTCATAACAGGCCCTGGGTTAGCGGGCTCTAAATGGGCTATATGCGAACAGGCCATTAACAGGCTTTCCGTGGGCCGGCCCGCCACCTTTTGACCAAGTCAAACGGCCGGCCTTTTCACTGGAATGGGCCTCTGTTGGGCTGTGCCACGTGTCGACGTATCATAGGCGCCTTCGGTCCAATGAGTGGATGACATCTGTCCCAACGGTGAGCCGACACGTGTTTCCTCCAGCCAATGATGATTTTACACATGGAAAATCCCCATTGGTCGGGGCTGTTAACGGGTTATCGGATCCAAAATTGGACCCGACAGCTTAACGGTAAGCCGTTATGGTGGATGCCACATGTCGGTCACCCTTGACGAAAGCACTTCTATGATGCACGATTTATCGTCATGGAAGTGGACACTTCTGTGATGATAATTTTGGTAAAGTCATGGAACACTTCTATGATAGCACAGGTATGACTATCTAGATTCTGTCATGAAATTGTCGTGGATGTACATGCATGACATAAAATGTGACCTACTGTGACAAACACGTATCATCACGGAAGTATATTTTTTTGTAGTGATAAGGTACCGAGTCTTCCCTAGTAAGTCTTTAAGGGGGGAAGCTTATGAGGTACGGTACCCGGCCATCCTCAGCAAGATATCCGCAGAAAGCTTTAAGCGCAAGCTATCTCGTCTTCCGCAGCACGATACCCCGATGGATTCCGAAGCAAGCTCCCTAGTCTTCTTTAGTATGGCACTGGTACAAGAAAATAAACAATGGATTGTCAGGATATGACAGTGTTTTCCAAGTGTCAGATTTGCAACAGTTAAGCCAGAAACAAGAATCAGTTAGAACAAAGGTATATCTCTAGAATCAGATATTTCTTCATACAGTGAGTATGCTGTCGAGTTCATGCAAGTCTCTCCACAAGGAAGAATTCACGGTATGCATCCGACAATCTCACTTGATATGTAAGTGAAGGAAAACCAGTAGGTGATGCAAGAATCAACAAGTCTGGACGAAAGACAACATTGAGGCAAAAATCTTTGCAGTAATTCTCGAGATCAGACTCACACATCCGACAAAGTGATGCTATTAATCCGGTCACTGTCTGGTATAATCAACAGCAGTATTGAGATCTTTATAAGCACACATCAGCCGGATAAATATACTGAGACTGGAGACATGAACAAGACCAAGGTATGGTTGCAAGGTATTACACATGACAGTATGCAGGGCCGCGAAAACAATCAAGGATATATAAGGCCCCACTCCTTCAGTTAAGGATCCAAGTAAAGAAAATAATAATGAAAGAGCAAGACCGATAATTCAGGTATGCCGGTTATTGTGTGAAAAATATGGTATGTATGCCAAGACAGTCTGATATTTCATATCAAATACCAAGTGAACATATGCCTGAGAGGTCTACTTCATTGCGGTAAGGACCTCATATCAAGGCAACTAGCTCAGTCCACAGTATGCTCAGAACTGTCAGCATTGAACACCTGATTCTGTCAAGTCTGGCTCAATTTATTGACCTCCACAACTGTGCTGGAGCATCACGCAGACTGTTATCCCCATGGATATAACGGCAAAATGAAGAATCAGTGTGAGAACACATACTTTGAGGATCGTTATCTCTCGCATATGGGATGAAATTATAGAACAGCCTGCCATGAATGGGATTCTTTGCCTAGATCACCGCCAGTCAAGTCTGCAAATGTGATCATCAGGAGATGATGCACGTTTCTATCAGTCACGTCAAGCGACAGTCAAACTTTTGGTACAGGTTGGATATTAAAGATAGTAAAGCCAATCAAGATAAGTCAGAAACGTCTACAAGAAGTCAGAATCCATCAGAAAGACAAGTATGATTCCTATCACTATTTTGAACCCATAAGGTATGCATATGTTCAAGCAGTCTGATATCTAGATAGAAGAGATTCCTAGTTCCACGGGAAGATGTGTTCCCAACTCCATGGAATATTCTCGGTACTCGATATCAGAATAACATCTCCAACAAGGATTAATATCGAGAAGGACACCTATGTCAATAATGATAATCTTTCGGACCTCAGCTAAGCCAGCAGATGTGGAGGAAAAAAATTGAGTCAGTATGAACCGGAACATATGAGGTAAGTCCTCTCAGAATGTCAGATATGGTGAAGCAAACCACCCCAGATCAAGTCAGTCAGTCAGATCCAATTCAGTGGGAATATTCTAAGAGAATGAATAAAAGAAACCCGAGTTGGACGGTTTCTTCAAGTCAGAAAAATTATTTATCCCTGAGCAACCAAATCTTGAGGACGAGATTTCCTTAAGGGGGGAAGGTTTTTAACACCCTGGATTTTGCCCTTTTCTTTTTCCTTTGATATTCTTGAATTTATTGATTTGAATTGCTTTTCTCTGGCTATGTGGTTCTGAAACTTGGGAAGGTCATGTCTTCCTAGATCCTATAGTGGCATGTCATCTTCAAAACCATCCCTAGATCATGTCATTTCCATCCTAGCCCAAATCCGAATACTCATTTCTTGGGAATATTCCTTTTTCCATTAAAGGAATTATCCTTTTTTTCCCTAGGTTGTGAAGCGATCTATATTTCTGTCACTCCAAAAAATGCCAAATAAATCTCATAAATTGTTTGGGTCCTATCTTTTTCAAATATGGAACTTTTCATTGCTATATTCAAAAATCATCCTCCAATAATTTTTTTCCTATTCTGCCCTAAATGGCAGTTTGCAAAGCAAGTGCTATTTATCTTTGCCCAATTGACCCCAAACTTTTTGGACATCTTTTCCTGTCCGTATCATTGCCCTGTGCCAAAATTTAACTTCATTTTCTTAGTAAATATTCCTGAGCAATTTTTCAAAGTTCATGTCTGAGGGAAGACATTGTGAAGGAAGTACTAGCTAGGCATATCCAAATGAGTTGAAATTTTTCAAGGTCCTTCATATGATCGAATCATAACACTCCACCAAATTTGAGCTCATGTAACATTTCTATGTGAGCCCAGCTACAAATCAGGGTTTCTAGTCAGATTTTCAGTTTGTGAAGCAACCCTATTTTATATTGCTTCATTTAAGCTGTAAATTTTCCAGGACATTCTACTATCCATATCTACTATATCCACCAAATTTTGGCCCATTTCATCTAGCCATTTGAACTATGCAATTTTTTCAAGTTTCTGTTCAGGGGAGATGCTTTGTGAAGGAAGTGCTATTTTGGTTCATCCAAATGGCATGATACTTTTTGAGCATCTTGATATCCTCAAATCATTAGGCCATGCCTAATTTCAGCTCAACTTGCCTCTTCATGTGAGTGCAACTTCATCATCTCCAGTTCTGGCCATATTGCCACTTTCTACAGCAACCACCCCCTAAGCTCCTCCTCTTAAGCTGATTTTTCGTAATCAAAGTCACCTTAGTGTGTGATAAGCACCAGACAAATAACTTCCTTCGTTGCCAAGTTTGTGTCCTCTCTGGATAGCACAAACACCTTGCTGCCAAAATCTTTTGGCTCCTCCTGCAAATCACTTCTTTGCCCCTGAACCTACTTGTTGCTTCGTTTAGACTCGGGGCACTAAGGTAAATGCACTGGACATGGTCAGTTCTGCCAGAACGCGCCGCGTATGCCAGCTCACGCGATGACCACGGGGTGCATCAGCCAAAACCCGTGCTCTAGCATGTTGTCGCCCTGATTCCCGTTGTTTCACTCCTCGTCTCGATGCCAAAGCTTGTCTAGTAGCTTGCCCGTGCTCGACTGCATTGCTTCCCCGCCCTAAGACGCTGCGGTGTGGTCGCCATTGCCGTGCCCATGATGCTAGCTTCCCCTGTCCACCATTGGAACTTAGTTGGAGCTCGTCCGTGAGCTCGAGAAGCCTCCCCCATGCCTATATAAGAGACCCCCGAGTCCTCCCGCAGCTCCCAAGCCCCTCCCTCGCCTCATTTTGTCACTGGACCAGTGCCATCTCACTGTTCTTTTCCGTTCGCTTTCGGTGTTCGTTGGAGTCCGAGCTCTCCCGAGCACCACAAGCCTGCTCTCCTCCTCCCAAGTTGTCCACCGTGTTCCTCTCATCACCGCGGTTCGCCCCACCCACTTGCCCCTCACCGGAGTCCATCCTGGCCGCGTGCCCCATGCACGGCCGCCACCTCCGCCGTTAGACCTCTGCTCCATCCGGCCGCCCTAGCCACTCCCTCGCCTTCCCGACTCCACCATAGGCCTCCTTGTGCTCCCGCGAACCACCCCAACCCATCAGCCTCGCCGGAGTTGCCCTCATCGCCGATCACCACCTCCACCCTGTCCGCCTCTGTCCTCCTCCTACCCCCACCCATCTCTGCGCCTCCTCCCATCCCCAGCACTGGCCGATCACGGGAACGGATGCTCCAGGCCCCGCCGCCCCCGCCGGTGGCCTTGCCCTGGCCGGGGATGGCTAAGCCAGCCGGCCCCCTCATCGCCCTCCCTCCCCTGCCGCAGCTCTGTTCACGAGCGAACATGAGCACGGGGAAGAAGAATACGACCGCTTCGGGACCCACTGTCCCCTGGGCCAGGCATGTTAGTGTCCCACGCGCCCTCGTTGACATGTCAAGTGGACACGTATTTGGTGAGCGCGTGTTCAGTTTCCCGAAAGCAAATTCTTCCTTCCTTTTAACCTAATATATTTTCCCCTCCGGAAAGCATATTCCTTTCTACTGGAGCCTAAAGTACGCTTTCATTATTCTGAAAACGTATTTCCCGCAATACGCCTTCTGTTTTTCCTCCCAGGGACCCGTTGGTGATGAAACTATTCACAGATTGGTCCTTCTACTTCAACCCCTCACAACTTTTCAACCGTAGATCCGATGGAGGTGAAACCACCACTCACGTCTTCGTCTCGTCAAACTCTTTCTGTTGGTAACATTTTCACTAGGTGATCCCACAGTGAAAATGACCATTTTGGCTTTGCCTCTAATCATCCCCTTCGAGAAAGAACCGTCCGGGGTTTCGTTTTCACGGCTTCACCGCACTCTTTCCCGGAGTCTCCGTCACCCCCAGGCAAGCCACAACCACCATTTGCATGATAGCCATGCAGTAGCATTGGTTTTCAACTTGAATCTTTAATAACTGTCTGTTTGTTTTGCTATGTCATTATTTTGGTTATGCGTATGGATCTAAGGTTACCGTTATGCTATGTTTTCTTGCTCTCGGTTATCATGATCTACTTGCTAGTATTACTTTCAAATGTTCATGCTTGCTAGTAGTTCATGTTGGTGTTGGTTATGTTCTTCGGTGCATGACTATCGTCTATTACCGAGTACCGTTGATATGTATATTTCATTGGATCTCGCTGGTTTATGCTCACCTGGTAATATTGCCGCTTTGTTCTTGCATGGTATTTCTTTATGATGCTAGTGGTCATGCTATGCTTATGATAGAGTTATGTTGGTGTTATCCATGCTCGTCAGCATGCCATGCTCAGTCGGATATATGCTTCATTGTTGTTATACTCAGTGATTTATCATGGTTGCACATCCATGCTCATGTTGGTATTATGCTCATGTATTTTAGTTGCATCATGTTATTTTTAATATGACTCAACTTATTACATTCAAGTTTAACCGGACTTAATGGAACTTGAACAACTGTTGGCTGGGTCATGGTGCCACCGAATCGAGCTGACCAGTACAACCACATTTGCCTTTGTGGGAAGGTCCTAACTAGGTCTATTGTCATGCCTCTCGCTGGTGCCTCCAACGAGGGAAGGTTATGCGCGGGCGCTACCTTGGCCGGGAGAGTGCCATGGGCAATAGAGCACTTTGGTCGGAACGCTGTTGGTCCACCCGAATGGGAGTGTGAGGCCATGGGTTCTGTGGTGTGGGTACAGTGTGCTAACCCCTGCAGAGTGTGTGTTTGTTAAATCTATCGATAGCCGCCCCCGCGGATAAGGGCCCAGTTCGAAGTCGGTCACACTATAGGTCAACAGTAATAATAATGATGTGCTTAGTAACAACCCTAGTTTGATGATGAAAGAAGTTGGTTGATCTTTATGTGAACGTGGGAGGATCACCGTGGTATCAAGGATATCGAGTTGTTGGATATTTGTGGTGTTATGCGAGAATCACGGGTAAAGGTCAAGCTCGTTGTGGTCATGTAATGATTACTACGGTATTGTTATACCAAGCTTGATTTGATCCTGAGATGATTGTGTGATGTCCGTGGTGGTAAGTAATGCATGTTGTGGTTACGAGGTAACCCGAGCAGAGTAAGCTGGTGCATGACGATGTTAACCTGTTGCATGTACTATCATCATGTTCATATGATCGTGCCATGCTAAAATTGTTTCATGTTTAGTTATGCATGCCATATTGTTCTGCTAGTATCATGTTCATGATTAATTTAACCTGCTAATTCCATGTTGTTGTTTGTCTTGACTGCTTTTGGCTATTGTGAGCTTGCAAGTACATTCAATGTACTGACCTAGTGTGTCATGCCAGTTTGCAGGTCATTCCTGGATTTCTTGCTTCTTTGGTGTGGTTCCTGTGTTCACAAGCTAGGATAAACGTTTCGGCCATAGTCCCTACGGATTGGAGTCCATCATTGTCGTTCGTTGTTCTGTTGCCAATAGTTGTTCCGCTGCCAGTAGAGGTTCCGCTGCCTCGAGTTGTTATGCTGCTTGCATAGAGCAATTGTGGTTGGTGTAGTGTTGCCGTGCTGGTATTATTCCTTGTAATATCGGATACCTTGTATTCGTATTCAGGTTGTAATAGAAAGTTGGTTTGTTCTATGCTAAGAAGTGTCGTCTTCTAGAAGACTTCACCTCGATCTCTGGGCTAGAATACGGGGCGTTCCGGTTTCTCTGAGCCGGGGTGCCACAATAAACTCAAAGTTCATCGGATCCAAACAAACACACCGCAAGAAGAGTTACATCAAATCGATCTCCAAGAGGTCATTGTATTGAGAATCAAAAGAAAGAGAGGAAGCCATCTAACTACTGCCTACGGACCCGTAGGTCTATGGTGGACTACTCACACATTATCGGAGAGGCACCAATGAGGATTATGGACCCCTCCATGATGGTGTTAGATTGGATCTCATGGTTCTGGAACTTCCATCGGCTGGAATTATGTTTCGTCCACTCCCTAGGGTTTCTAGAATATTTGGGAATTTATAGGGTGAAGAGGTGGTGCAGGGGGGCACTGACAAGTCATGAATGGGGTTGACATGATGGCTTCTGATTACTCTGTCATCTGAAGTTCCAAAATGAAATTCAACTCTTTTGGGGCCTTTTCCATTCTGGCACAGCCGCGGTGCTGATCAACAAACCATTCATTTTTGCAAAATAAGTGCAGGGCAAACCTCATTACCTTCAGCACCCTTACTCTGAAAACAAAGAACCTGGCGAATATAATCTCCGGTAAGATCAATCGGTATGAGTTCAGAGTAATTTCTGACAGATGCAGATCTACGCACTCAGTGTGATTGTTATACTCTAACACATTATCCACCACCGGGCCTAATATTATCTGCAAAAGAAGAGGATGTGTTAGTGCCTACATGCAGTTTTCAACACTACTACATGCCTATTTGGTTTGCGGGATTTGTAAAATGCACAAACGTGCCATGCTCGATCCGACAAGACTAACATGGGCATTTGATTACAATCTAGAAAAAGGTAGCCTTCTTCAAAAGACGTTGGAGTGGATGAAAAATTCCCTAAGAAAACTAGTACATATGAACCCAAGGAGAAATGCCTATGGATTGTAACAATATGAATCAAGCAACAAATATGGGGGGATCGTAGTACATTTTCATTATAAACTTGGGAAAAGGTGCTAAAAATTGAACCCCCTTATGGTTAACAATTAACAGGAAAGGAACATCACTTGATATACAGCCTCTCCAGACACAAAAAGCATCTCAGGAAACTGACAACTTGGTGCAGGTTGGGGACAATAGATTCTAGTGCCAAGACCTTCACTGTGTGCAGATTCGGGGTCAAGCTTGTCGGAATCATTTTCTGGATGACAGACCAACATACATTTTCAAAATTAGAAATAATGTTGATATTAAGGAGAGATAGAAGGCGACTGTTGTACCTAAAAGGGTGTGGATCCAATAACAAGTTCAGAGTATTTGACAGACGAGTAGCCCACCACTATCAATTTTGGCGCAGAAATGACATTGATTCTTGTTGGACCTTGTTGATCAAATACAAGTAATCTCTCAAGTGAAGGTGTGTCCTCAATGACCATATTGTGGTGCACCTTTTGTGATCTCTTATTGCAGCACCAGCAACACACATAAATAGTCCATAGAGTCATAGGGGTGATGTGGAAGCTAGTCAACCCATTGATCGCCTGAAGACGAAGGTACTCGAGTGCAGTACAGCCACGGAGCAGGCGCTCCATGTCATCCTTTGGGATGCAGACGCAAGGAGCTCGAGTTGCTTCGGTCGTGGTAGAAAAAGAGTGAATGCGTCATTAAGGGGGGATGGAAGTTCATGAACTTGGCGAAGCATAGCGTGGGCGCGAGCCAGGGCGGGACATTGGTAGTGAGCGCATATGCGCATCATTAAAACTGAGCTCCTCGAGCTGATCTAGGGTGGGGGATCAGAACCACTCATCAAGATTGGCTCGGTCCTTGCCATTGGAATGGAACTTGCCCGTGATAAGACCTCTGATTGGGTGAAGGTGACCGGTGAGGATCTGGGAGAACGCATCCAAGCTTTTGTGATAGCCATGGAAGAGCTCATGTGCGTCGATGAGGTCCAGATGGGTGGAGTGGCATAGGGGCCGCCACTGTTGGGAAAGGACGGTTGTCCTCGCCCCATATTTGATCGGGAGGAGGGAGATGATGACTATCAACATATCATCGAGGAGGCTGCTGATGAAGTCTAGGCCTGCAAGAGTCACTTGCGGTTCTTTCTCAACCCACCTCTGCTTGTTGGCAGCCTCGTTCTCCACCTTTGGAGTTTCCTTGTCAGCGGCGCTTTCTGATAGAAGTGGGAGTATGCCAACATTTAGTTAAGACAGGGCAAAATAAAAGTGTATTGGTAACTAGAAGTTAGTATGTAGGAATATAGTAAGAAAACGGAAAAACAATTTGTTGCCTAAATACTACAGAATTCCTTTTATATTGTTGGGTAAGTCGACATGCAGATACTTGAAAAGAACACTTACTTTGATCAAAGTCTGGATGGATGATATCATTGGGGAAATTAGCATATATCTCATGACCATGCTCTTTTATGTGTAATGCAATTTTAGTGCCAGCTTTCGGTACATAAAACTTAGAAATTTCCGTCCAAAGGCCCGTGCCAAAATAGGAGTCACCACGTTCATCAAGTCTTACAGTAGCAACGATTGTAAATCCATGGTTTGTGTATAGTATGACATCCTTGCAGTCTTGAGTTATCTAAAGGGCAAGGTTGTGTACTACATATGCTACAGAAAATGGTAGTATTGTTAAAGAATATGGTAAAATGCAAATATGGGCGAAATTGAAAGAACAATACAGCAGTTGAAATCAAAGGACAAAAAACTATAATTAAACAGATAGTGTAACCATGATGTCATGGGAATATGAGAGTAATCAAAAGAACAATACATCATTAATTTGCCTAATATATAAACAAGAGGAAAAGAAATCCACTTTGACGTATATGCTGCATATAGCACCTTTTATCCTGATGTAGCAATATATAGTATATGTTCAGGAAAGTAGGCCATGCCAACCGATGTAGGTGAGATTGAACATATCATGCGCATCCTGAAGTCATCTGGTATGGTAAGATGGAACACCACGGGTGCCTGGCCGAGGACGCAAAGTCTTGATGTGTCCGTGCACTACACAGTCTATGAATGAAAGAAAACCCTCAAATCAGCTCGAATAAAAATGAATTCACAGCGATTTCGGCCAGGTGATTAAAGGAGGCACATGAACTGGGATAAGAAATGAGAGAACATCTCAATAAATTAGTTACCTTGTTATACATGAGAAAAAACCCTCAATACCATGGATTCCCCAATTGGGCGGAGCTGGGTCAATCGTGAGCAGCGTCGGGAAAGTCGATGATGTTAGGCAGTGGCAAGCGGAAGTGGCGAAATGCGGAGGGGTTTGACGCAGCCTGACGGCAGCGACATGCGTCAATCTAAGTGGTTGCCGCGGTGATACATGGTGCCATGCAGAGCCGTGGAGGAGCTTGTGCAGGTGAAATGCGGAGGGGTTTGACGCATCCTGGCGGCAGCGACATGCGTTGATCTAAGTGGTTGCCGCGGTGATACGTGGTGCCATGCAGAGTCGTGGAGGAGCTTGTGCAGGTGTGAATGGGGACCGGAGGGGGTGGCTGGCGTGGTGAGGGTTTTTGTGACGTGGGGATGGTGAGGGTTTTCTTTTTTTCTTTTTTTGAATAGGCTGGTGAGCGTTTTTTGTCCCACAAGGAGTTTCAAAGGCAACGTTTTCCTAGAGCCAACCGTGTGTGATTGACGTAACTGGGAAAGTGAATGTCATCGCACACAGTTGCAATTTGGGAACCGTGTGTGATTGACGTAATACCTCTGTCCTGGTTTACAGGTCCCCTTTGTAATTTGTGCCAAATTTTGGCCAAAGATTTAACTAATAAATGTTTATGCATGTCACCAAAAATTATATCATTGAACACTATGTTCAAATACGAATCCAACGATATAATTTTCGCTGACCCGCACTAAAATTTTGTTAGTTAAATCTTTGGTCAAAATTTAACACAAATTACAAAGGGGACATAATCTAGGACAGAGGTAGATTCCATCAACCGAACTGATTGCATCCATATCCCACATTTATACATAAGTAAACATAGATTAAACATACTCAGGCATAGATAATAAGCGTACGCAAGCAAACTTTTGTGCTTAGTGTAGGTGCTTAGGTGCGTACGATGTGGTAGATGCATTGGAACGAAGGGGCGCCTTTATATGAGTGCAAACTACGTTGCATTCACATCGTGCTACCTCTTTTCCCGGTCCTCCTCCCATTACTTCCCTCATGCATTCACGATGCTAATTGAAGGAGCATGCACCATTGGTCATTCAATAATTGGGAACCGCTACCCTCTCCCTCGTGTGCATTAAAGCCGTATAGGGAGCTGCGCCGCCTACTGTCAAATCAAATAGTACTGTGCTGCCCGCTGCACGACCGGCTGAACACGCCTCCTCGCCTCCATCAAACGCCCCGGTTAAACCCGCATGCAAACTGAGAAATCTTGTATTTTAATTCCTCTGTGGGTTGCACTGCCAGTATAGTGTGTACATGACTTGCAGGCTGGCTGCAGATTCGTACAAAAAGTTAAAAGATAAAAATCCATCCTTAATATTTTATTCTAAGTACTCTGTGGGTTCCACTCTCAGTACACTAGCGAAAGAAGTATATATTTAAAAAACATAAAAAATAAACTTTAGGCAATAATTCGAACTCAGGTCATCGCATTGCGAGCATCCAGCCCGGACAAGTACAACAGATGTTCATTGTGACGATGCAAGAGAAATATCACTATAGCAATGAGCCCATCTGTTGCAACAGATCCAAAGTAGAATAATACATATTCACAAATTTGAAAGAAAACAGTTTAGCTTTGATATACATATCACTAAAAATATCTTATGTTTCACTCAAAATATATTCTTTGGGCTGTTTTGATGAGGTAAGGGAGGAATGTGGTTGGTTTCAAGATACTAAGGGGTTTTGTGTAAACTAGAGCAGAGAAGTGGGAATTGTTGTAAAAATGCCACAACTTACATCACTGCCATTAGATGCAGATCTAATGGTCAGAAACGGCGGATTGCAGACACACCATCATCACAAACTGAGTCTTTTATAGGAGTACAGATTACTTCATCCCTCCAACTTAACTGCGGGAAAGGTGCGGCTTTGTGATTTGACGCCTCATTGCTCATTACTACACCGGCGCCATGACTGGGGTGCTTCACCCCTGCTACTCTGCACTGTTATATCGGTATGTCATGTGGACCCGGTTGCTTGATGTCCCAATGTCGACGAAAGGGACTAGAACATTTATGAAAGCGAGCACTCCACTCTTACGACGGAGGAGTACACGACACAGCTGCCTAGTGAACTGTTACTTGTACTGTAGTACTACTATAGTTTTGCTGTTTCGCACGATCCATCGATGAATCCTGATTAAACCGGCAAGGGAGGGATTTTTCCCGCGCGGTAGATGATACTAGCCATACATTTCAAAGGAAAATTTAATGTATGAAAACTGAATAATTAAGTAACAATATGAGATCTAGTAAAACTAAAAACACATATGATTTATTGTGTTAGAGTGTAGTAGTAGGGTTGTATTGCGTTGTTGTTAGATGTAACATGCGAGAACGTGTAGAGATGTACCTTTGGAGGGCCTACAGAGACAAATTGGGCATAAAGTGGATTCAAATATTTGTATTCGTCTTCATAGCATTTGTAACTCATACCTACAGTTTGTACAGTAGACGTGAATCCTTGTTCGCTCTTACGAAACCAATACAACAATAATGGGGTGGCATGCGCCAATTTAGGCACTGGCACGTTGGCCTACTCGCATCCACAGAGAGAGCGAGAGAAGAGATAAATACATGGGCGGTCAGTGTATTTCAAGCGAAAAACGTAATACGGTCACCCGACTTCAAAATACGCTCATTACGGTTACTATATACGTTTTGCGGTGATTATACGGTCACTTGCTCACCGTTCAGCATCCGATTGCACTCTGTTGACCGGCCAAATAGTCTGTGTGGCACTATGTTGACTAATTAAATTGACCATGTTCCTTGTGGGTCCCACCTATCAGTTCGCATAGGAAAATGGTCAGATAAACACAAATTTACGCCGTCACGACAAGACTCTAACCCGTGCGCGGGAACCACCTGGTTGTGTATGTGTCTGTCAATGCCTGATATGTGCGCATGCACATGTAGGTTGAGCGCTTGAGAGTGAGAGTGTGTGTTGGTCATGTGGTGTGTGCATGCATGCATGCGTGCGTCTTTGCATGTGAGTGTTGCATGCGTGCGTGGCTATGTGTGTACGTGTGAGTGTTGCGTGTGTGCGTGGCTGCGTGTGTTCAAACACACGGCTCAACATACCAATACAAGGCCACCTTGTCCGCTGTGCCCGCCGTCATGACTTTGAAAAAAATTCCAATATTTTTTTATCGTTTGTTTTCATTCTTATACACGCTGACAGGTGGGCCCAATAGTAGTGAGCTAATCTAATGCAACACTAGAGGTTCCACGTCGAGCGTTTAACTAGTCAACTAGCTGTGTCTTCAGCAAATACAGAGCTATACGGTGAGCCCTGACTGTACAATAACTAGAAAACGTAAATGGTGACCATAAAGAGTGGATTCTGAAGTCCAATGTACGTATCGTGCTTTCGCTTCAAATACAATGATCGTCATTGCATATATCACAAGAGAAAGATGAAACATGTGTGAATGTGCTCGGGGCGTACTTCTAGAGGACTTGGAGATAGTTTGTGTGCGTACGTGAAAGGGGCGTAGAGGGGGTGTATGCGATGGAGAGATAGATGCTCTTTGTTTCTCTTTATTATGAATAACTTTGTATATAGTATAAAAATATAAAAATTCACAGTGCAAAATAAATATCATTGGGGGAACCATGCAATGCAAATTAACGTTCATACTCCTCCATATAACTTTGTATGTTGTATATATGTAGAAATTCTAAAATAATATTTTGGCCACACTTTGTGTGGTTTTATTCAAAATGAATGTTGTATGTCAAATAAACGTGAAGAGAGGGCTTTTTAGATCAATGGGGAACGTCATGTAACATGTGTGAATGTGTAGTTGATGTATTTGGCAGGGCCTAGAGAGGTATGTGTATGTATTACGTATTCGAGAGAGGAATGGATAGAGGGGCCGGCGGCGCGGGGGGGCGTGGGAGAGATAGCACGAGAAATGAGAGGTCTAGACAGAGAGAGAGAGACGAATAGGATGTCACGGCAAGAGATGCCCTCGAGTGTGTATATGCAAGGGGGAGGGGATGGAGGCACGGGGAGAAAATATTTTGTGTGGTGTGGGTGTTGGTATGTGTGGGTGTGAGAAGATAACGAGATCTGGGGGCTTAGGGTGTGTCACCGCGTGAGGCACAGTGGGCCGAGGTGAGGCCCTTGGCTCGGTTTCGTCCTGCGCCACATTGGTCAGCCCGTGACGCATTAAGGGAGACCCATGGAGGACTAGTCGTACAAGACAAAGATAGCAGAGTCGTGAAGGACTCTGTGTTCACTGACAAAGCCGGGTAGGATTTGTAACCCTAGGTCCTTGGACTAAGGTAACCCCTTATCCCTGATATTACTATTCATCCGACCTAACTTGAAGGGGCATCCTAAAGAATGCTCTCCTAGAATCATACTCGTCAATTAGGAAGAGAGGTGGAGACAATGCGTGAGAGACAGGCCTAAAGATAATGTGTGTGTGGGAGACACGTAGGCAGGTCTATATATATAGAAAGGGTCGATGGGGATTGTGCATGTGTATGCTTGTGAGAGGAAAAGTGCTTGTGATAAAGGATAGTGAAAATGGACGTAAATTGTTACAAGAGTGAGGGGGGCTTATATCGAGAGCATGTGTGCGAGAAAGACAGCTCGGGAGAGAGTGTGTGAGAGACCACCAATGGATATACACCGTGTGCACATATGTGTGAGAGAGAAAGTCAGCGTGTATGTGAGGAGGGGCCTATGGAGAGTGAAACTACATATAAAAGACTGATGTACACATTGATTAAAAATATAAATTGTATCCAAATATTAGGATGGGATCATGATATCTGCAATTCGCGTGAGGAACGGTCATGGATCCATCAGACATCTATATTCTATCGAATTTGAGCATGTCTATGTTCTTATTCGACACAATTGATCTACAGAGTTAGTATTTTGAACTCCAGATAATGCATAGCTTTAGCAATCGAATATAAACGTGAGTATAGTTCATGTTATGTGTGTAAAGCACATTATACATACAAAAGTTATCCAATGAACATTATAAATATCTAGCTATGAACTAGCATACATTTGAATTCAACTTAAGGTGGTTTAAAAAAATCGAATTCAACACGAAGTCCATTCAATTATTTGAATTCGATATCATGTCATTTGTAAATCATACCTCAATTATGGGGGCACCAATCTCTGCTCTGCTTTTGTACATAATAGCATATATAGTCGTGTACACAATAGATTCAAATTTACCTCCTTCATTCCAAAATAATCGTATTTATAGGATTTTCAAGTGTCAAAACTTAAAAAAGAAGCGCATAATTTAATGAGATTTTCAAACATACAAGGTCAAATTTAACTTTGTCTATTTAGGTCAATCCTCAAAGTTCAAAAGTACTCCCTCCGTTTTTATTTAGTCCGCGTATTAGCTTTGGTAAAAGTCAAGCTTTATAAACTTTGACCAGGTTTATAAAAAATATATGAACATAAGCAATAACTAATCAATAAAATTAGATTTATTATTGAATGTACTTTCACATCATATAGATTTGTTATGATAAATTTTTATACTATTTTTAAACTTTGTCAAACTTTATGAAATTTGACTTGAGTCAACTCTAATATGCAGAGTAAATAATAATGGAGGGAGTACTCTAAACATGAATGATTCTGTTTCAAAATTTCAAACGAAGTGCCAAAAGAGCCTCTACTCGCCCGAAACCACGTGAGACCAATGTTTGGTAGAAGGAAATTACTTTTCTAACTCCGACCCGTGAAACCTACCGGCCCGACGTCCAAAGGTCTAAACCGGGTAGGTTTGTAGCTTCATCCAGATGCCACACAACCGCCTCCGAAAAACATTCATACACAATGGTCGCCTAAGCACACATGTGTGTGGCCGAAATCGCTCCTGCCCACTATTTGGGACACCTGGGATTACCATCCTACCCCCGACCCATAGTAGGTCCAAAATTTAAGAGGGGGGCAAAGTTTATACTTCCCCAAATTTCAAACAAACGCGTCCCATCTATTCAAAAAACCTAAAAACAAGCGCGTCCCAGACCGAAACATGGTTCTCCCTTAGCCCCCCCCCCCCCCCGTTCGATTCCCCATTCGTACTCCATGGGCGCCAAAATTACCTCTCCAGCAGCTGCAAAACCCCGGCATCCTCTATCCGCCATCCCATCCCACCCATCAACCGCCACCCTCCTCCATCACGCTGGAGCCGATACCCCGACATCGTCGTCCACCGCAACTGCAACCGCAACGCCATCCATGGCTAGTAGTTGATGCCGAGGCCGAGCTGCCTCCGGGACGCCGATGTGCGCTGTTCCCGAGCTAGTTCAACCATGCTGTCCTGTGCCTCACCACTGCCGCTCCAACTTTGCCACCGTCCACCACCAGAGTTGTTCCCGCTACGCCGTCCGTCATCGCCTCGGATCTGCTTCTCCTCCGTCGATAGACGGCCACCACAACACAATCAATAATTTGGTCATGGGTTCATCCAAGGCTCCACCCTCCTCCAAAACAACGGTTCCCCGGTAAAAACAAGAAAATTGCCGCAACATCTAGAGGACACAGCACTGGCAACCGGAAATGGTACTCCTCTTCCCTTATGCGTGCAAATGTTACGTGTATGCTTGCATGGTATTCATCCCATAGAATACACTAGTTGACGGCTTCTTCCTGATACTAGATGTTCCTAGTAACTCACAATGCACAAGATTTCTCCTCGTATACTATTTCACCTTAGCTAGAGGTTCATCGCCCCCCTGGATTTCAATTCCTGGTCAGTTGATTCCCAATTAAAGGAAGCATTCCCAAGCTTGATTCCCCGGCCATCCTCCATTACAAGGGGCTTAATGTACATAAAGTAGGGGTGTTACTGATAACGCCAGCCTTAAGTGCTATTAATGGCCTTAAAGACTACGGAGTGAACGCTTGACCATTGCAATGTTGAGTGACTCCTGATCTTCAGTAGGTCGAGTGATTCCTTGTATGGTCGAGTGACAACAAGTAGGAGGGGTGTCCGAGTGATATGATTGGTCGAGTGGATTGCACTCGACACCTTTGACTGGGGGTTCTTCATTGCCTCTTGGACTTCTTATCTTCTAGGGTAGTGACCTTGGGTAGGACATATAGGTCGGGCCTATGATCCTACCCCAGGTCTGTATCCTCATCAGCAACCAAGCGAGCACATCCTTTACTTTTCTCGGGTCCACTGCTATACCTTCGGCGGATAGCACATGTCCAAGAAATCCAACTTTCTTGAGCCAAAATTCACATTTACTGAATTTGGCGTATAACTGATGGTCGCGGAGTCGCTGTAACACTGCTCGGAGGTGTTCTTTGTGATCTTCTTCACTTTTTGAGTATATAAGTATATCATCGATGAAGACTACCACGAACTTATTGTGGAAGTCCATGAATACTTTCTTCATCATATGCATGAAGAAGGTAGGGGTGTTGGTGAGACCAAAGGACATAACTGTATATTCATAAAGACCATATCGAGTGGTGAATGCGGTCTTAGGAATATCTTCCTTTTTAATCTTGAGCTGATGATATCCAGTCCATAAATCAATCTTGGAGAATGCCTTGGCCCCACTGAGCTGATCAAACAAGTCATCAATCCTTGGCAGCGGATATTTGTTTTTGATGGTGACATCATTCAGCTGACGCTAATCCACACACATGCGGAGGCTACCATCCTTTTTGTCCACGAAGATAGCAGGTGATCTCCATGGTGAAGAGGTGGAACGGATATATCCTTTCTAGAGAATTTCATCAAGTTGTTTCTTTAGCTCCACTAATTCTGATGAGGGCATCCGGTAATACTTCTTGTATAATGGTGCGGTTCCGGGCACAAGATCTGTTGCAAACTCAAGCTCTCCATCTGGTGGCATGCCTGACAGCTCTTCTGGAAATACATCAGGAAACTCACTGACCACAGGAATTAATTCCAAGTCAGCCACGGCGGCGAAGACCATTTCTTTCTTGGGTATACTTCTGCGAGCATAGCATTTGGTAGTCTGCCCCTTCTGACTGGTCAAAGTGATTTCTCGGGTCGCACAATTTATGCAGACTTGATATTGGGTCAACCAATTCATACCCAAAATAACATCCAACTTAGGAGACTCAATAATTATCAAAGAAGTTGGAAAGCAGACTCTGTTGATATTGATTTCCAGATTACGACAGACCAGCTCCTGATTAAGGATCCCGGGGTTTGTACCAGCATATTCTTGCCCAAAAGCGAACAAGGAAATTTGTTTTGGGCAACAAAACTCCAAGAAATAAAAGAGTGGGAAGCCCCAGAGTCAAATAAAATCACTGCAGGTATGTTATTAACAGAAAACATACCAATGACGACTTCGGGGTTCTCTTGGGCTTCATCAGCGGAGAGGTGATGAACGTGCCGACTGATGTTTTGCTGGTTCGGGCATGACTCCATAAAATTGACTTTTGGCCTGAATAGAGCATTCGCCTTGCTGTTCTTGGGACACTGTCTGGCATAATGTTCGGTTTGCCCACAACTGAAGAAAGAATTGTTACGCTCGCGCTCCTCATGCACTGGGTTGGTCATGACGTTCTTGAATTGAGTGGTGGTCTTGTTAACATTCCGTTGCCAATTGGGCTTGTATTCCACCTGAGTCTGCTGCCAGGTACAAGCCTTTTGCACTGGTTGCCCTTCCTTTCTTGGCTCAAACTTGTGCTTGTGATCTTTATTAGCAGGCCTATTATCCGATACAAGCTTGTGTTCCCTTTCAGCAATGAAAGCCTTGTTCACCAGGGTTTGGAAATCTCGGAAATTAAACATACTGAGAGTGCACCGGAGTTGCGGGTTTAATCCACCAAGAAATCTGTCAATCTTTCTTTCTTCAGTGGCCACGTCATATAGGGAGTAACATGACAGATGATTGAATTTTTGCAAATATTCACCCACAGACTGATTTCCTTGAAGGAGCGCGAGCAATTCACGCTGCTTAGTCTTCATAATTCCAGTAGGCATATGATATTTCCGGAAATGGTCCTTGAATTTTGACCAGGTGATTTCTTCATCGGTAGGCCACATGGCTTTTGCATTTTCCCACCATATGGCAGCAGCGCCTTCAAGATAATGAGTTGCAAATGAAACTTATCATCTTCTTCAGTACGAGCAATCTCAAGTTTCCTCTCAATAGTTCGCAACCAATTGTCTGCATCCAAGGGGTCAATAACCTGACTGAAACTGGGAGGCTTGGTCCTTTGAAAATCTGACAGCTTGGAGTGATGACCGTTCTGATTACCATTCTGTCCAACCATAGCTTGCACACTTCTTAATATTTCAATCATATCATTATTCCATCTTTCCTCAAACATACGCAAAATTTGCTCGGTGGAAGGCGGATTTGGCGGTGGAGGCGGTGGTGGAACGTACGGCTCGGGGGAGTGTCCTGCCTGTCGTGCGGAACGACGAACAGGAGTACCCTCGCAAACGTTGCTACTGTTGCCTCCCCGCGTCATCCTATTGTGATTTTTCCCAAGACAACGCAACCGAGATGAGAAATATTCAAAATCAATTGGGGGAAAGCCAGCATCAAAAGCATGAGAAAAGCCGAAGTGACAAAGAAAATACGGCGAATAGAGTTCCAACATAGTTATACATAGACTCATACATGAAAGATAAACAACATGCCAGGTTCAACTACTCTCATACATGAAACGAAACCTCATGACTCGTACGACTACATCCGTACAAAATCCTGATGACTGCGAATACTCAGAATCTCTACTGCTCTGTTGGTGCTGTGTGGTCCTCTCCTGAAGCGGACTCGGATCCTGAACTGACGAGGTTAACTGAGACCTCTGGGTTAAAGGTAACACAATGACGCTGCCTCGAGGGCTCTCCCTCAGGGGCAAGTGTAGGGTGAAGCATCGGGGCTGCAGGAGTAGTGAGAAGTGAAACCCACTCAGCAGGAGCACTAAGAGGATTCACGGTCGCGGTGCCCGAGCTACTCGGAGGAGTAACTGGTGAAACAGGGGAACTAGAACTGGCTGGAATATAAGGAGTAAATCCCAGAGAGGATGGAGCAGTGACAGATCTAGTAGAGGATAAAGCAGTACGAGCACGAGTCAGCTCTCGAGCTAGCTCGTGGATCATAAGATAGCTAGCAGCGATATAACGAGAAAGGTGGCTAGCAACACTATCAGACTCCGGATCAGTGATAGGGAAACGGATACGACCATTGTCGTGTAGAGAAGGATAGTAGTAGAAATCTGGGTGGTTCTGCATCCGGAGCTCGTTGTAACGAAGCTCGACAAGGACCTCGAATGCAGCAAACTGGACAGCCTGAGAAGCGGTAGAAGCGTAACCGCTCCGAGAGGTACGAGTGTAAGTGCTGGAATCGGAACTGGTGCGCAGAGTAACCACTGCGTGATACTCATACACTGAGTCTGCTAGGCTGGGTCGTCATCGAGGGGGTACAATCGACGCCACACGTTACGAAGAAGATGCGGCGACGTGTACGGCAGCAGCTGCAACTGGCACGGATACGGCACCGGAGCCATCTACACTCACAACCATTAGTCGGTTAGCATAAAAAAACAAGTGCATGCAATGCAACAACCAACTACAAATGCTACCGGCACTCAACTAAAACTCGTATCTGACGTCCAGTTAACACGTCGTAGTCTAGCGTGGCCTACAGTCAGCACGGCTCTGATACCAAGCGTTGTGGCACCCCGGCTCAGAGCAACTGGTTTACCATGCATTGCCAGCCCAGATACCATGCCTTCTGGCAACACACAACATCTTAGTACAGAAAACAACTGCTTTATTGATGCTAGCGGATCAAAGTTTATATTACAACAGGTGGCGAGGCCAAGTGGCACACTTGGTGTGGCACAACAATATGTACATTATTTAGTGAACATAAAGGGGCCTCGATCATAACAACTACGCGGCAGCGGAACAACGTCATAGCGGAACTCCATAGCACAGGGACCCTGATGTGGACACGATCTAGACTCGGACAAGACTCCTTTCCAATGAGACTTTCCTAAAATATGGCATGACACGCCAGGTCAGTATATTGAATGTACTCGCAAGCTCACAACAAACATAAACATAATGACAAACAATATCATGATAATTAACCAGTTCATAATAATGCAACAAGATACCCAACATGCTATGATTATACTCTTGTGATAAAAGTCCCTCCGACTGGCTTACCAATGGTGATCGCTCATGGATCACTAACGTACCATCCTCAGGGTCTTAACTATAGATATCTCGTGATCTTTCCGGCGATCACAACCACGACCAAATTTTTTTTCTTAAACAATGATCCTTCCGGCGATCACAACCACGACCAACACTTGGTCTAACACCATAAGATGACCTTTCCGCCATCATCAACAGTGTAACGTTCATAACTTAGTGTGCAAGATTTATTTAAATGTTGACCGATGGTGTGACCTACTTTCGAGCGTGTCCGTAACCGTGGACTCGGCTATCGATAAATTAATACACGCTGCAGAGGTAGCGCACTATACCCACACCACGGAACCCATGGCCTTGTACTCCCATTCGGGTGGACCAACGGCATTCCGACGAAACCCCTCCATTGCCATGACACTCTCCCGGCCACTCTAACTCACTCCCCATCGGGCTAGTCCTGGGTGGCCCCGTGTCTACCAAAGACACAACGACCACCGTCGTGCCCAAAACATAAACGATCCCACACCGGGACTCGGTACCATCAACTCAACAACGGGCACACAAGGTTATGTCTGCTTACCGGGCCAGGGTACCACACGCCCATAACCTTCCCTCGTTGGAGGAACCGACTAGAGGCATGACAATGGACCGAATAAAGGTCTTCCCATAAAGGCAAGTGTCGTTGCACTGGGAAAGACTCGTTTCAGTGGCACCATGACCCGGTCAACGATATATTCAAGTTGATTTATTATCAGGTTCAACTTAAAGTGAAAATAACCAGTGTCATAATGCCATGACATGCAACACTAACATATGCATCACATATCAATGGAAATTACTGAGTCAACTATATCCACACTAAGCATAACATCAACAACTCATGACACTTCTCTGGTTAAGATTAAAACACACTTTAAACATAATCTTTTCTAGCAATCTTTACCCTTTTCACTCATGCAAGAAAATAACTGCACTAATTATTTATATCCATAATCATATTATTCTTTCATCACAAAAAAATAAAGCCTAGTTTGTTTACCAACTAAGTTAACTTCAAACTTTCTGTAAATCAAGCATATTAACTAAAACAAGCAGTTAACAGAATATAAATAACATAATAATGAATTAAATGCATGGATTAAATAATTTGTTCAAGTAAGAAAATCACAAATATAGTAATGGCACCATGAAAATGTTGTTGTGGCTTGCCTTAGTGCAGATGAGGTTCACAAGCCTCCTGGTGATCCTCAAGACAAGCCTCACCCTCTGAAAATATTTAAAAACACAAAAAGAAATCATCAAGAACCCTTCTGAAATTCACCAGAAAATCTAGACAGCAGGGAAAATCCCATCTTTGGTGAGTTGCTAGATTTCTGTACAAAGAACACAATGCAAAAAGAATCAATTCATTGGACTTATGGTTAAAGAGTTTTGGCTGTTTGAAGCTCTCTGGATAAATTAAAATTTGAATTTAAATAAATATAGACTGGGGGTGACGTCGAAGGCGTAAAGCATCGGGGCGCCACCACTCGTACCGCTTCACGCGTGTACTGAGTGGCTGACTAGCGGGCCCCACTAGTCAGGTGAGGGGGAGAGAGAGAGGGAAACAGAGGACGGCGCGGCTTCGCTGGAGCGCACGCCCGCGGCGAGGGCTCCTTGGCCAAAAAGAGAGGGAGGGATCGAGAGAGGAGACGGAGGCGCACCTGCCCGTACCCATTGAGTAGCTAGGGGTGGTCGGACGGTGTCAGATTCAACCTCTCAAGCGAAGGCAGAGAGCGGAGGTCGCCGGAGACGAAGACGACAGCGAATGGAGGCGACTCCACGGGCTCCAACCAGGCGGAACAGCACCACCGGAGAGTGGCGGAGGCCCTAGAAGGGTTGCCCAGGGCTGGAGCTACGGAGATGACCCAAGGGGATCGCCGGCGAGCTCGAGCTCAGGGACGGTGGCCCGTGGCCTGCCCGACCGGGCTACGGCTATCTACGCGATCGTGGAGTGTGCGGGAGTGGTGGATGGTGCTTGAGGAGGCTGGGGAGGGCTCTATTTATAGTCGAGCGTCGAGGAGGGTTCGGGCTCCACCGTTGGACACCTAGACACAGCGCCCAGCGACGAACGGCGTCAGTGAGAGGGGGAGAAGGCGACGCAGCTCACGCAGGGACTATGGCGAACGGGGACGAGCACAGGAGCGAGAGGAAGGCAACGAGCACAATGCACACCACACTGTTACGTTGGCCGGACCGCACCCGTGCTCGCAGCGGCGAGCTCCAGCGTCGGCAAGCGCCACGAGGGAGTTAAGAAGGTCGAGACGATGATTGTGGCGCAGTTTGGCACGCTTACGCAGGCGGGGAAGCGAGCACGCGCGAAACAGAGGCTCGGGCGGCACTCGAAGCGCGTCGGTTGCATGCCAGCACGCCTGGACGAACGCGGTCACCGCGTGAACTCTGACCTCAGGCTGACCTAAGCCCAAACTTCATGTCTGGCTTGTTTTTCGTGGTAGTTTTCAAGGTTACCATGCTTGGCTTTGGTCTCAGGTGCAGTAGAAAAGATTTCACACGCCTGGTAAGTTTCTGGACAGTAACTTTGAGAGCTTACTATGGTCAAACTACTGGGAGTTGGGAGCTGGGCTTTGGAGGTTAGCAATCATCTACTAAGGTGATGATCCACAAGAAAAATCAGCCACAATGGAGCAAGTAAAATGGTAGTTACTGTAGAAACTGCCATTTCTGTCCAGAACAGAAAATATTTTCTGTAGCAAAAATATTCCAAAAAGTACTGAAATACTTTTGCTCAGGAAGGTGCCCTAGGGTTCAAAGAATAATTGGGATTTTTCTCAGATTTTTATGGGCAAGAAAAATTGGGGTTGCTTTGGAGCATATTGAGCTAGCTAGGGTTTAGGAGAGGGAAATGAATATTTTTCATTTAAGAAAAATATTCCAAATATTATTTTAAGTTGAACCAGAGAGGGAATGATGGTTAGAGAGGGAAATGGGACAATTGGGTGAAATCCAAGGGGTACCCAAGTGGTTAAGTCCATATGAAAAGATTCAAACTCCAAATTTGAAATTCAAACCAACTGGAAATTAGGTAAAGAAAAGAGGGCAAAAACCAGGCTGTCATAGTGTCGTGCTAGCACTGCTCCTCAAGACCTCAATCCAAAGCTTACGTGTTGAAATACGAATCTGATATGATGCTCAGATCACTAAAATAGAGAATGTTTAATTGGTCACCTGATGTTCCTATATTCATTTCGAAAAGTATGTGCGCCACCCACTGATCCAGCTAGTTCCACTTTCCTGATTTTACTCTTGATGCTTAGGGTTTTCCCCTTTTATCTACTCTACTATGATCTGCGTAGGTGCTTTATGTCATACTAGCATTACTCCACCCTCAAGCTAAACAACACAACACTCAAAATTCCAAAGCTTAGTTGTTCAAATATGATTGTGATATGATACTGATATTAGTTAACAGACACATTTAATTGGTTAGCTAAAGGTCCCACTTGAGTTTCCAAATGCATGTTGCGACATATAGAGAGACAGCAGAATTGCATTTCTTTGTCACTTGTTGACTGTACTTTCTTATCCATACCAAATCTTTGTTGTTATTTCAAAGCAAACATCGGTTGCTAACTACCCTTTGCGCGGTTTGCAGCTTCAGATCTGCCATCCCATTTCCACGGTCAACACTATACTCATCATGCTTACAGTTCCCCCATTTTATGATGACCACGATCAGCCTACGTGGTTTGTGTCGTAATAGAACTGCTCCACCCATCGAGCTAAACAAGCTTAGTTGTACAAATTCAAGTCTGATATTATATGCTGATATTAGTAAAACTGAGAGATGTTTAATTTGTCAGCTAAATGTTCGTACTTTAATTTTGGAATGCATGTGAGCCACATATGGAGAGATCGGAATGAATAGTATTTCTCTGTGCACTCTGGTTCATCATGGGTGGCCAACCAACATTGTAGAGAAAGACTTGTAATATCTTCAATTTGCCTGTTCTTCTGCTCTTGTTTAAGATGATCCTCTTCTCTTGCGGTTGACTGGTTAGGTCGATTTGTTCTCCCTTAGTATATTTTGAATCTGTCAGGTCAGGTCGACTTGTTCTTCATTACTATAAGTGGAAGCTATCATCTGCGAAGTGTCATCACTTCTGGAGCTCTCATATTTTGAATAGTAGGCCACATTATATTAATGCACACACCAAATTACGACATGCATGTCATCTCTTAGAAGAATTGTAGAGATAGCACAAAGGGGTTTACAGGGAGGCAGTATTGGATTAGAATCACTTCTGCATTACAAAGATAATCTCACTTGTTTTGATGTTTTCATGCATGTTAGGTATTGAACATTATCAAAATGAATATGAGAATGGGTGCACGAGAGGAATATTGCGGAACAATCCACTGGCTAACAAACTTGGCATGGTGGAGGATGGACTATCTTATTTACCCATCAAGGTGCTTGCTCTAACTTGGCAAGTTTGTATTAGTCGCACATATTTTGCATCTGACCTCTTACATTACTTCTACTTTGTTACACCATCTTCTTAGTTTAAGCATCATATAGGAGTATATGCCATACCTATCCATTTTCTGTACCTATTCCATGTGTCGTCATACTATGTTTTTCCAGTCAAATGTTGTTCTTTCGTAATAGATGTCCAAAAGGAAGAGGGTGAGTGCAGATCCTTAAGGAGTACAAACTAGGTATTTGGAGAAGGTAGTGATACCTCTTAAATCAGATAGATCAGCAGCCATAGAAAACACAGGCCCAACTGTACCACACTCTACCCCTACTCCAGTGGCCAAACCCCTATTAGAACTATTGAGAGCCCAGCGTCAGGTACTGTCTATGATATCAATTCAAAATTTCAACTCCTAAATTTCTGCATGTGCCTTACCTTCTCTCTTGTATGAAAACTAATTTCAGATGAATCTCTTTGCTCAAAGGATCATACGATCTCACAACAATACTGGGCGCTGCATTGCTCTTGTCAGTACCTCTTGCCCTTTTGCCTTGTAACATTGTACTTAATTAATTGCTATTTGATTATGTATCATCAGTCTGCACCTGAGCTTCATTATCCTCGGTTTCTTCCAATATTATTTGATCTATATTTACTCTTTGAAAAATGTAGAATAATGGCAACGCTTATAAAGAATTTTCTTTGGGGAATTTATTGAATTATCCTTCCATCAACATGGAGAAGGGCTTTGTCCAGCCTGTGTTAACATGTAATGTAAGTTCATTCTTCTCAAGCCTTCAAACTTTGTTCTAGTATAGATTTGGATAGGCATCATTTCCTCCACTACTGTTTACTTTGCTGTTTACATCTTATTGGATGTTTGCAACAACTACCATTTTTAAATTGTAGTTGTAAAACATGTTCCTTATGCAAAACAGATCCATTTATTTTCTTATATAATTGTGAAACATGTTACATGTCTCCTTGTTTCTCTTTCAGAGTCGTAACTCTTATGCCAGGCAGAACATTAGGGAAGATAGTGAGCCAAACCATCTTGAGGACAGCGAGATGACCCCAAGATCCTGTCTTGATGAAGAAAGTGAGTTGAAGCTACTCACCGGCAGGTGTGAGACAACCTCTGTGCAGTCGCTGCCTCAATTAGTTTGACTTCTTCAGTCCCAACTTAAAGCGGAAAGGCTTGCTTCAGCTCAGCTTTGACTTGAAGTCAAAGATGTAATGAAGATGTTAGAGGACTGCCTTGCACACTATGGTGCCATACAGCTAGGGATGAAGCATCTATCGTTGATACAACTAAGGTCTCATCAGCTTGTTCGGCTGCTTGTGGCGCCCGTCCATGCCAGGCCTAGTGCCTTCTGAAGTGCTCTCAGTTTTGTATATTCTTTTGTGGACGCGTTTATTTGCACTGGTGGCGAACTTTGATGCCCAGTGGATGTAATATGTGTAATAGCCGTGATAGCCTAGCGTAAGTTTCTTGCTTATTTATTTCCTTCTTGTCTTGTTTATTTGCTTTCTTGTAGTGAGTGCAGTTCTTTTTCCGTAGTTTGCTAGTGGCCGCAGTAACCTATTTTCTAAAACTAGGCCACAATAACCATGGGCTACATATTTACTGTAGTGACACTAGTCCTCCTACGGGCCGTAGAAACAATGGGCCTTCTACACAACGTAGAAACAATGGCCCTTCTACAAGGCATAGAGACAATGTGCCTTCTACGGGCCGTAGACACAATGGGCCTTCTACGAGCCATATCATCAAAGGGCCTTATACAGGCCGTATGATCGATTGGCCAAACATGGTCCAATAACAGACCACATTATGGTTGTAAAAAGGCTAGAGTTGTAATCTTCCGTTCATGGGCCGACCATAATGGGCCGTCGTTAATCGGCCGTATTTGATGACACTATGAAAACGACCCAATGTATTAACGGACCACAAACGGGCCGACTGTAACCATGGGCTAAATTTGGCCCACAAGCAGAAAATGATAGTAACGGGCCGTAAGTAACTGAATGTTGGAAATGAGCCCAAGAATAAATGGGCCCTGAGAAGGCCAAAAGATAACATGGGCTGAAAACGGCCCAATGGAATAATGGGTTGTTAATGGGTATAAAGTGATACATTGTTCATTATAGGCCAGTTTCACCATGGACCGTTAATGTTCCAAGTGTTACAAAGGGCCTCATATGGGCCGAAAGACGTCATGGGCCATACATGGGCTAGAAGTTAAAACGGGCTGAATCATATTGGACAGCCCAGATAACGCTACTGTGCCTAATTCGAATAGGTCGTAACGGGCCCTGGGTTAGCGGGCTGTAAATGGGCTATATGCGAACAGGCCGCTAACAGGCTTTCCGTGGGCTGGCCCGCCACCTTTTGACCAAGTCAAACAGTCGGCCTTTTCACTGGAATGGGCCTCTGTTGGGCCGTGCCACGTGTTGACATATCATAGGCGCCTTCGGTCCAATGAGTGGATGATATCTGTCCCAACGGTGAGCCGACACGTGTTTCCTCCAGCCAATGATGATTTTACACATGGAAAATCCCCATTGGTCGGGGCTATTAACGGGTTATCGGATCCAAAATCGGACCTGATAGCTTAACGGTAAGCCGTTATGGTGGATGCCACGTGTCGGTAACCCTTGACGAAAGCACTTCTATGACGCGCGATTTATCGTCATGGAAGTGGACACTTCCATGATGATAATTTTGGTAATCTCATGGAACACTTCTATGATAGCACAGGTATGACTATCTTGATTCTGTCATAAAATCGTCATGGATGTACATGCATGACATAAAATGTGACCTACTGTGACAAACACGTATCATCACGAAAGTGTTTTTTTTGTAGTGATAAGGTACCAAGTCTTCCCTAGTAAGTCTTTAAGGGGGAAGCTTAGGAGGTACGGTACCCTGCCATCCTCAGCAAGATATCCGTAGAAAGCTTCGAGCACAAGCTATCTCGTCTTCCGCAGCACGATACCCCGATGGATTCCGAAGCAAGCTCCCTAGTCTTTTTTAGTATGGCACTGGTACAAGAAAATAAACAATGGATTGTTAGGATATGGCAGTGTTTTCCAAGTGTCAGATCTGCAACAGTTAAGCCAGAAACAAGAATGAGTCAGAACAAAGGTATATCTCTAGAATCAGATATTTCTTCATACAATGAGTATGCTGTCGAGTTCATGCAAGTCTCTCCACAAGGAAGAATTCACAGTACGCATCCGACAACCTCACTGGATATGTAAGTGAAGGAAAACCAGTAGGTGATGCAAGAATCAACAAGTCTGGAAGAAAGACAACATTGAGGCAGTAATCTTTGTAGTAATTCTCGAGATTAGACTCGCGCATCCGACAAAGTGATGCTATTAATCCGGTCACTGTCTGGTATAATCAATAGTAGTATTGACATCTGGTTAAGCACACGTGAGCCGGATAAATATCCTGAGACTGGAGACATGAACAAGACCAAGGTATGGTTGCAAGGTATTACACATGACAGTATGCAGGGCCGCGAAAACAATCAAGGATATATAAGGCCCCACTATTTCAGTTAAGGATCCAGGTAAATACAATAATAATGAAAGAGCAAGACCGATAATTCAGGTATGCCGGTTATTCTGTGAAAAATATGGAATGTATGCCCAAGACAGTCTGATATTTCATATCAAATACCAAGTGAACATATGCCTGAGAGGTCTACTTCATTGCGGTAAGGACCTCATATCAAGGCAACTAGCTTAGTCCAAGTATGCTCAGAACTGTCAGCATTGAACACCCGAGTCTGTCAAGTCTGGCTCAATTTAGTGACCTCCGCAACTGTGCTGGAGCATCGCGCAGACTGTTATCCCCATGGATATACTGGCAAAATGAATAATCAGTGTGAGAACACATACTTTGAGGATCATTATCTCTCGCATATGGGATGAAATTATAGAATAGCCTGCCATGAATGGGATTCTTTGCCTAGATCACCGCCAGTCAAGTCTGCAAATGTGATCATCAGGAGATGATGCACGTTTCTATCAGTCACGTCAAGCGACAGTCAAACTTTTGGTACAGGTTGGATATTAAAGATAGTAAAGCCAATCAAGATAAGTCAGAAACGTCTGCAAGAAGTCAAAATCCATCAGAAAGACAAGTATGATTCCTATCACTATTTTGAACCCAGAAGGTATGCATATGTTCAAGCAGTCTGATATCTAGATATAAGAGATTCCTAGTTCCACGGGATGATGTGTTTCCAACTCCATGGAATATTCTCGGTACTCGATATCGGAATAACATCTCCAGCAAGGATTAATATCGAGAAGGACACCTATGTCAGTAATGATAATCTTTCGGACCTCAGATAAGCCAGCAGATGTGGAGGAAAAAAATTGAGTCAGTATGAACCAGAACATATGAGGTAAGTCCTGTCAGAATGTCAGATATGGTGAAGCAAACCACCCCAAATCAAGACAGTCAGTCAGATCCAATTCAGTGGGAATATTCTAAGAGAATGAATAAAAGAAACCCGAGTTGGACGGTTTCTTCAAGTCAGAAAAATTATTTATCCCTGAGCAACCAAATCTCGAGGACGAGATCTCCTTAAGGGGGGAAGGTTTGTAACACCCTGGATTTTGCTCTTTTCTTTTTCCTTTGATTTTCTTGAATTTATTGATTTGAATTGCTTTTCTCTGGCTATGTGGTTCTGAAACTTGGGAAGGTCATGTCTTCCTAGGTCCTATAGTTGCTTGTCATCTCCAAAACCATCCCTAGATCATGTCATTTCCATCCTATCCCAAATCCGAATACTCATTTATTGGGAATATTCCTTTTTCCATTAAAGGAATTATCCTTTTTTCCCTAGGTTGTGAAGCGACCTATATTTCTGTCACTCCAAAAATTCCCAAATAATTCTCATAAATTGTTTGGGTCCTATCTTTGTCAAATATGGCAAAACTTTTCATTGCTATGTTCAAAAGTCATCCTCCAATATATTTTTTTCCTATTCTACCCTAAATGGCACTATGCAAAGCAAGTGCTATTTATCTTTGCCCAATTGACCCCAAACTTTTTGGACATCTTTTCATGTCCATATCATTGCCCTGTGCCAAAATTTAACTTCATTTGCTTAGTAAATATTCCTGAGCAATTTTTCAAAGTTCATGTCTAAGGGAAGAAATTGTGAAGGAAGTACTAGCTAGGCATATCCAAATGACTTGAAATTTTTCAAGGTCCTTCATATGATCGAATCATTACACTCCACCAAATTTGAGCTCATGTAATCTTTCTATTTGAGCCCAGCTACAAATCAGGGTTTCTAGTTAGATTTTCAGTTTGTGAAGCAACCCTATTTTATATTGCTTCATTTAAACTGTAAATTTTTCAGGACATTTCCTATCCATATCAACTCTCTCCACCAATATTTGGCCCATTTCATCTAGCCATTTGCCCTGTGCAATTTTTCCAAGTTTCTGTTCAAGAGAGATGCTTTGTGAAGGAAGTGCTATTTTGGTTCATCCAAATGGCATGAAACTTTTTGAGCATCTTGATATCCTCAAATCATTAGGCCATGCCCAATTTCATCTCAACTTGCCTCTTCATGTGAGTGCAACTTCATCATCTCCATTTCTGGCCATTTTGCCACTTTCTACAGCAACCACCCCCTAAGCTCCTCCTCTTAAGCTAATTTTTCCTAATCAAAGTCACCTTAGTGTGTGATAAGCACCAAACAAATAAGTTCCTTCGTTACCAAGTTTGTGTCCTCTCTGGACAGCACAAACACCTTGCTCCCAAAATCTTTTGGCTCCTCCTGCAAATCACTTCTTTGCCCTGAACCGACTTGTTGCTTCGTTTAGACTCGGGGCACTAAGGTAAATGCACTGGACATGGTCCGTTCTGCCAGAACGCGCCGCGTATGCCAGCTCACGCGATGACCACGGGGTGCATCAGCCAAAACCCGTGCTCTAGCATGTTGTCGCCCTGGTTCCCGTTGTTTCACTCCTCGTCTCGACGCCAAAGCTTGTCTAGTAGCTTGCCCGTGCTCGACTGCATCGCTGCCCCGCCCTGAAATGCTGCGGTGTGGTCGCCGTTGCCGTGCCCATGATGCTAGCTTCCCCTGTCCACCATTGGAGCTTAGTTGGAGCTCGTCCGCGAGCTCGAGAAGCCTCCCCCTGCCTATATAAGAGACCCCCGAGTCCTCCCGCAGCTCCCAAGCCCCTCCCTCGCCTCATTTGGTCACCGGAGCAGTGACATCTCACCGTTCTTTGCCGTTTGCTTTCGGTGTTCGTTGGAGTCCGAGCTCTCCCGAGCACCACAAGCCTCCTCTCCTCCTCCCAAGTTGTCCACCGTGTTCCTCTCATCACCGCGGTTCGCCCCCACCCACTTGCCCCTCGCCGGAGTCCATCCTGGCCGCGTGCCCCATGCACGGCCGCCGCCTCCGCCGTTAGACCTCTGCTCTGTCCGGCCGCCCTAGCCACTCCCTCGCCTTCCCGACTCCACCATAGGCCTCCTTGTGCTCCTGCGGACCGCCCCAACCCATCAGCCTCGCCGGAGTTGCCCTCATCGCCGATCACCACCTCCACCCCGTCCGCCTCTGTCCTCCTCCTACCCCCTCCCATCTCCGCGCCACCTCCCATCCCCAGCACCGGCCGATCACGGGAACGGACGCTCCAGGCCCCGCCGCCCCCACCGGTGGCCTCGCCCTGGCCGGGGATGGCTAAGCCGGCCGGCCCCCTCATCGCCCTCCCTCCCCGGTCGCTGCTCTGTTCACGAGCGAACATGAGCACGAGGAGGAAGAAGACGACCGCTTCGGGCCCCACTGTCCCCTGGGCCTGGCCTGTTAGTGTCCCACGCGCCCTCGTTGACGTGTCAAGTGGACACGTGTTCGGTGAGCGCGTGTTCAGTTGCCAGAAAGCGAATTCTTCCTCCCTTTTAACATTATATGTTTTCTCACCGGAAAGTGTATTCCTTTCTACTGGAGCCTAAAGTACGCTTTCACTATTCTGAAAACGTATTTCCCGCAATACGCCTTCTGTTTTTCCTCCCAGGGACCCGTTGGTGATGAAAATATTCACAGATTGGTCCTTCTACTTCAACCCCTCACAACTTTTCAACCGTAGATCCGATGGAGGTGAAACCACCACTCACGTCTTCGTCTCGTCAAGCTCTTTCTGTTAGTAACATTTTCACTAGGTGATCCCACAGTGAAAATGACCATTTTGGCTTTGCCTCTAATCAGCCCCTTCGAGAAAGAACCGTCCGGGGTTTCGTTTTCACGGCTTCACCGCACTTTTTCCCGGAGTCTCCGTCACCCCCAGGCAAGCCACAACCACCATTTGCATGATAGCCATGCAGTAGCATTGGTTTTCAACTTGAATCTTTAATAACTGTCTGTTTGTTTTGCTACTGCTGTCGTTATTTTGGTTATGCGTATGGATCGATGGTTACCGTTATGCTATGTTTTCTTGCACTCGGTTATCATGATCTACTTGCTAGTATTACTTTCATATGTTCATGCTTGCTAGTAGTTCATGTTGGTGTTGGTTATGTTCTTCGGTGCATGACTATCGTCTATTACCGAGTACCGTTGATATGTATATTTCATTGCATCTCGCTGGTTTATGCTCACCTGGTAATATTATCGTTATGTTCTTGCATGGTATTTCTTTATGATGCTAGTGGTCATGCTATGCTTATGATAGAGTTATGTTGGTGTTATTCATGCTCGTCAGCATGCCAATCTCAGTCGGATATATGCTTCATTGTTGTTATACTCAATGATTTATCATGGTTGCACACCCATGCTCATGTTGGTATTATGCTCATGTATTGTAGTTGCATCATGTTATTTTTAATATGACTCAACTTATTACATTCAAGTTTAACCGGACTTAATGGAACTTGAACAACTATTGGCTGGGTCATTGTGCCACTGAATCGAGCTGACCAGTGCAACCACATTTGCCTTTGTGGGAAGGTCCTAACTAGGTCTATTGTCATGCCTCTCGCTGGTGCCGCCAACGAGGGAAGGTTATGCGCGGGCGCTACCTTGGCCGGGTAGGACGGCATAAGCCTTGTGTGCCCATGTTTGGTTTTGAGCTCATGTCCCCGTTTGGGACCATTTGTTTTCCCATGACGGTGGCCGTTGATACCTTTGGTAGGCATGGGCCCACCCATGACTTAGCCTAGAGGGGAGTTGGTAGGAGTGGCCAGGAGAGTGTCATGGGAAATAGAGCACTTTGGTCGGAACATCGTTGGTCCACCCGAATGGGAGTGTGAGGCCATGGGTTCCGTGGTGTGGGTACAGTGTGCTAACCCCTGCAGAGTGTGTGTTTGTGAAATCTATCGATAGCCGCGCCCGCGGATAAGGGCCCAGTTCGAAGTCGGTCACACTATGGGTCAACAGTAATAATAATGATGTGCTTAATAACAACCCTAGTTCGATGATGAAAGAAGTTGGTTGATCTTTATGTGATCGTGAGAGGATCACCGTGGTATCGAGGATACCGAGTTGTTGGATATTTGTGGTGTTCTGCAAGAATCACGGGTAAAGGTCAAGCTCGTTGTGGTCATGTAATGATTACTACGGTATTGTTATACCAAGCTTGATTTGATCCTGAGATGATCGTGTGATGTCCGTGGTGGTAAGTAATGCATGTTGTGGTTACGAGGTAACCCGAGCAGAGTAAGTTGGTGCATGACGATGTTAACCTGTTGCATGTACTATCATCATGTTCATATGATCGTGTCATGCTAAAATTGTTTCTTTTTCAGTTATGCATGCCATATTGTTCTGCTAGTATCATGTTCATGATTGATTTAACCTGCTAATGCCATGTTGTTGTTTGTCTTGACTGCTTTTGGCTATTGTGAGCTTGCAAGTACATTGAATGTACTGACCTAGCATGTCATGCCAGTTTGCAGGTCATGCCTGGATTGCTTGCTTGTTTGGTGTGGTTCCTGTGTTCACAAGCTAGGATAAACGTTCCGTCCATAGTCCCTGCGGATTGGAGTCCATCATTGTCGTTCGTTGTTTTGTTTCCAATAGTTGTTCCGCTGCCAGTTGAGGTTCCGCTGCCTCGAGTTGTTATGCTGCTTGCATAGAGCAACTGTGGTTGGCGTAGTGTCGCCGTGCCGGTATTATTCCTTGTAATATCGGATACCTTGTATTCGTATTCAGGTTGTAATAGAAAGTTGGTTTGTTCTATGCTAAGAAGTGTTGTCTTCTAGAATACGGGGCTGGAATACGGGGCGTTCCGTTTTCTCTGAGCCCGGGTGTCACAATAAACTCAAAGTTCATTGGATCCAAACAAACACACCGCAAAAAGAGTTACATCAAATCGATCTCCAAGAGACCATTGTATTGAGAATCAAAAGAAAGAGAGGAAGCCATCTAACTATTACCTACGGACCCGTAGGTCTATGGTGGAATACTCACGCATTATCGAAGATGCACCAATGAGGATTATGGACCCCTCCATGATGGTGTTAGATTGGATCTCATGGTTCTGGAACTTCCATTGGCTGGAATTATGTTTTGTCCACTCTCTAGGGTTTCTAGAATATTTGGGAATTTATAAGGTGAAGAGGTGGTGCAAGGGGGCACTGACTAGTCATGAATGGGGTTGACACGATGACTTTTGATTACTCTGTCATCTGAAGTTCCAAAATGAAATTCAACTTTTTTGGAGCCTTTTCCATTCTAGCACAGTCGCGGTGCTGACCAACAAACCATTCATTTTTGCAAAATAAGTGCAGGGCAAACCTCATTACCTTCAGCACCCTTACCCTGACAAGAAAGAACCTGGCGAATATAATCTCCGGTAAGATCAATCGATATGAGTTTCAGAGTAATTTCTGAGAGATGCAGATCTAGGCACTCAATGTGATTGTTATACTCTAACACATTATCCACCACCGGGCCTAATATTATCTGCAAAAGAAGAGAATGTGTTAGTGCCTACATGCATTTTTCAACACTACTACATGCCTATTTGGTTTGCGGGATTTGTAAAATGCACAAACGTGCCATGTTCGATCTGACAAGACTAACATGGGCATTTGATTACAATCTAGAAAAATGTAGCCTTCTTCAAAAGAGGTTGGAGTGGATGAAAAATTCCCTAAGAAAACTAGTACATATGAACCCAAGGAGAAATGCTTATGGATTGTAACAATATGAATCAAGCAACGAATATGGGGGTGGGGGAATCGTAGTACATTGTCATTATAAACTTGGGAAAAGGTGCCAAAAATTGAACTCCCTTATGGTTAACATTTAATAGGAAAGGAACATCACTTGATATACAGCCTCTCCAGACACAAAAAGCATCTCAGGAAACTGACAACTTGGTGCAGGTTGGGGACAATAGATTCTAGTGCCAAGACCTTCACTGTGTGCAGATTCAGGGTCAAGCTTGTCGGAATCATTTTCTGGATGACAGACCAACATACATTTTCAAAATTAGAAATAATGTTGATATTAAGGAGAGATAGAAGGCGACTGTTGTACCTAAAAGGGTGTGGATTCAATAACAAGTTCAGAGTATTTGACAGACGAGTAGCCCACCACTGTCAATTTCGGCGCAGAAATGACATTGATTCTTGTTGGACCTTGTTGATCAACTACAAGTAATCTCTCAAGTGAAGGTGTGTCCTCAATGACCATATTGTGGTGCACCTTTTGTGATCTCTTATTGCAGCACCGGCAACACACATAAATAGTCCGTACAGTCATAGAGGTGATGTGGAAGCTAGTCAACCCATTGATCGCCTGAATACGAAGGTACTCGAGTGCAGTACAACCACGGAGCAGGCGCTCCATGTCATCCTTTGGGATGCAGACGCGAGGAGATCGAGCTGCTTCGGTCGTGGTAGAAAAAGAGTGGATGCGTCATTAAGGGGGATGACAGTTTTTGAACTTGGCGAGGCATAGCATGGGCGCGAGCCAGGGCGGGACATTGGCAGCGAGCGCATATGCCCATCATTATAACTGAGCTCCTCGAGCTGATCTAGGGTGGGGGATCGCAACCACTCGTCAGGATTGGCTCGGTCCTTGCCGTTGGAACGGAACTTGCCCGTGATAAGACCTCTGATTGGGCCAAGGTGACTGGCGAGGATCTGGGAGAACGCATCCAAGCTTTTGTGATAGCCATGGCAGAGCTCATGTGCGTCGATGAGGTCCAGAGGGGTGGAGTGGCATAGGGGGCGCCACCGTTGGGAAAGGACGGTTGTCCTCGCCACATATTTGATCGGGAGGAGGGAGATGATGACTATCAACATATCATCGAGGAGGCTGCTGATGAAGTCTAGGCCCGCAAGAGTCACTTGCGGTTCTTTCTCAACCCACCTCCGCTTGTTGGCAGCCTCATTCTCCACCTTTGGAGTTTCCTTGTCAGCGGCGCTTTCTGATAGAAGTGGGAGTATGCCAACATTTAGTTAAGACAGGGCAAAATAAAAGTGTATTGGTAACTAGAAGTTAGTATGTAGGAATATAGTAAGAAAATGGAAAAACAATTGGTTGCCTAAATACTACGGAATTCCTTTGATATTGTTGGGTAAGTCAACGTGCAGATACTTGAAAAGAACACTTACTTGGAACAGAGTCTGGATGGATGATATCATTGGGGAAGTTAGCATATATCTCATGACCATGCTCTTTTATTTGCAGTGCAATTTTAGTGCCAGCTTTCGATACATAAAACTTAGAAACTTCTGTCCAAAAGCCCGTGCCAAAATAGGAGTCACCACGTTCATCAAGTCTTACAGTAGCAACGATTGTAAATCCATGGTTTGTGTTTAGTATGACATCGCTGCAGTCTTGAGTTATCTAAAGGGCAAGGTTGTGTACTACATATGCTACAGAAAATGGTAGTATTGTTAAAGAATATGGTAAAATGCAAATATGGGCGAAATTGAAAGAACAATACAGAAGTTGAAATCAAAGGACAAAAAACTATAATTAAACTGATAGTGCAACCATGATGTCATGGGAATATGAGAGTAATCAAAAGAACAATACATCATTAATTTCCCTAATATAGAAACAAGAGGAAAAGAAATCCCCTTTGACGTATATGCTGCATATAGCACCTTTTATCCTGATGTAGCAATATATAGTACATGTTCAGGAAAGTAGGCCCTGCCAACCGATGTAGGGTGAGATTGAACATATCATGCGCATCCTGAAGTCATCTGGTATGGTGAGATGGAACTCCACGGGTGCCTGGCTGAGGCCGCAAAGTCCTAATGTGTCCGTGCACTGTACACTCTATGAATGAAAGAAAACCCTCAAGTCAGCTCGAATAAAAATGAATTCATGGCAATTTTGGCCAGGTGATTAAAGGAGGCACATGAACTGGGATAAGAAATGAGGGAACATCTCAATAAATTAGTTACATTGTTATACATGAGAAAAAACCCTCAATACCATGGATTCCCCAATTGGGCGGAGCTAGGTCAACCGCGAGCAGCGTCGGGAAAGTCGATGATGATAGGCAGTGGCAAGCGGAAGTGGCGAAATGCGGAGGGGGTTTGACGCAACCTGGCGACAAAGACATGCATCGATCTAAGTGGTTGCCGCGGTGATACACGGTGCCATGCAGAGTCGTGGAGGAGCTTGTGCAGGTGTGAATGGGGACCAGAGGGGGTGGCTGGTGGGGTGAGGGTTTTTATGACGTGGGGATGGTGAGGTTTTTCTTTTTTTCTTTTTTTGAATAGGCTGGTGAGCGTTTTCTGTCCCACAAGGAGTTTCAAAGGCAACATTTTTCCAGAGCCAACCGTGTGTGATTGACGTAACTGGGAAAATGAATGTCATCGCACACAGTTGCAATTTGGGAACCGTGTGTGATTGACGTAATACCTAGGGATGGCAATGGGTACCCATTACCCACGTACCCTGCGGGTAAAAACCCTATTAGGGTAAGGGTATGGGACAAAAAATTGTCCATGGGTATATGAATAAGGAAATGTTAAACCCATCGGGTAGAGTGGGTATGTGTATGGGATCATGTAACCCATACCCACATACCCATGTACCCATATAAAATCTATATGAACTCAAAATTATCTCTACACTTTGTCATGAATTTGTGAACTCAAAATATACGACTGTGTGATGATGTTTTGATGTGTTGTTATTTACGAGAAAGTGATGTTTTTTATTAAATATGATGTCGTTTATGATGTGTTGTTGTTCAAAAGTTGTGTTGTTGTTGTTGTTGTTGTTGTTGTTGTTGTTGTTGTTGTTGTTGTTGTTGTTTTTATAATCTATTGTTGTTTATAGATTAAATTTGTATGTTGTTTTTATGACTATGAGTAGTTCAAACTGATGCTTTGCAAACATGGGTAATTTTACCCATGGGTACCCATGTACCCTGTCGGGTAACGGGCATGGGAAAAAATTATACCCATTGATGGGTATGGGTAAGGATGATGGGTAAGCTCAACGGGGATGGGTCAGGGTATGGGGTGGCTCCACCCATACCCAAACCCTGCGGGTGCCATCCCTAGTAATACCTCTGTCCTGGTTTATAGGTCCCTTTTGTTATTTGTGCCAAATTTTGGCCAAAGATTTAACTAATAAATGTTTATGCATGTCACCAAAAATTATATCATTGAACACTATGTTCAAATATGAATCCAACGATATAATTTTTGCTGACCTGCACTAAAATTTTGTTAGTGAAATCTTTGGTCAAAATTTAACACAAATTACAAAGGGGACAAATAATCCAGGACAGAGGTAGATTCCATCAACCGAACTGATTGCATCCATATCCCACATTTAGACATAAGTAAACATAGACTAAACATACTCATGCATAGATAATAAGCGTACGCAAGAAAACTTTTGTGCTTAGTGTAGGTGCTTAGGTGCGTACGATGTGGTAGATGCATTGGAATGGAGGGGCGCCTTTATATGAGCGCAACTACGTTGCATTCACATCGTGCTACCTCTTTTCCCGGTCCTCCTCCCATTACTTCCCTCATGCATTCACGATGCTAATTGAAGGAGCATGCACCATTGGTCGTTCAATATTTTGGGAACCGCTACCCTCTCCCTCGTCTGCAGTAAAGCCGTATCGGGAACTGCGCCGCCTGCTATCAAATCGAATAGTACTATGCGGCCCGCTGCACGACCGGCTGAACACGCCTCCTCGCCTCCGTCAAACACCCCAGTTAAACCCGCATGCAAACCGAGAAATCTTGTATTTTAATTACTCTGTGGGTTCCACTACCAGTACAGCGTGTAAATGACTTGCAGGCTGACTGCAGATTCATACAAAAAGTTAAAAAGAAACAAATCCATCCTTAATATTTTATTCTAAGTACTCTGTGGGTTCCACTGTCAGTACACTAGAGAAAGAAGTATATATTTAAAAAAAACTAAACTTTAGGACATAATTCGAACTCAGGTCATCGCGTTGCGAGCATCCGGCCTGGACAAGTACAACAAATGTTCATTGTGACGATGCAAGAGAAATATCACTATAGCAATGAAAGAAAACAGTTTAGTTTTGATATACATATCACTAAAAATATCTTATGTTTCACTCAAAATATATTCTTTGGGCTGTTTTGATGAGGTAAGGGAGGAATGTGGTTGGTTTCAAGATACTAAGGGGTTTTGTGTAAACTAGAGCAGAGAAATGGGAATTGTTGCAAAAATGCCACAACTTACATCACTGCCATTAGATGCAGATCTAACGGTCAGAAATGGCGGATTGCAGACACACCATCATCACAAACTGAGCCTTTTATAGGAGTACATATTACTTTGTCCCTCCAACTTAACTGCGGGAAAGGTGTGGCTTTGTGATTTGACGCCTCATTGCTCATTACTACACCGGCGCCATGATTGGGGTGCTTCACCCCTGCTGCTCTGCACTGTTATATCGGTATGTCATGTGGACCCGGTTGCTTGATGTCCCACATGTCGGCGAAAGGGACTAGAACATTTATGAAAGCGAGCACTCCACTCTTACGACGGAGGAGTACACGACACAGCTGCCTAGTGAATTGTTACTTGTACTGTAGTACTACTATAGTTTTGTTGTTTCGCACAATCCATCGATGAAACCCGATTAAACCGACAAGGGAGGGATTTTTCCCGCACGGTAGATGATACTAGCCATACATTTCAAAGGCAAATTTAATGTATGAAAACTGAATAATTAAGTAACAATATGAGATCTAGTAAAACTAAAAACACATATGATTTATTGTGTTAGAGTGTAGTAGTAGGGTTGTATTGCGTTGTTGTTAGATGTAACATGCGAGAACGTGTAGAGATGTACTTTTGGAGGGACTACAGAGACAAATTGGGCATAAAGTGGATTCAAATATTTGTATTCGTCTTCATAGCATTTGTAACTCATACCTATAGTTTGTACAGTAGACATGAATCCTTGTTCGCTCTTACGAAACCAATACAACAATAATGGGGTGGCATGCGCCAATTTAGGCACTGGCACGTTGGCCTACTCGCCTCCACAAACAGAGCGAGAGAAGACATAAATACATGGGCAGTCTGTGTATTTCAAGCGAAAAACGTAATACGGTCACCCGACTTCAAAATACGCTCATTACGGTTACTATATACGTTTTGCGATGATTATACGGTCACTTGCTCACCGTTCAGCATCGGATTGCACTCTGTTGACCAGCCAAATAGTCTGTGTGGCACTATGTTGACTAATTAAATTGACCATGTTCCTTGTGGGTCCCACCTGTCAGTGCGCATAGGAAAATGGTCAGATAAACACAAATTTACGCAGGCACGACAAGACTCTAACCCGTGCGCGGGAACCACCTGGTTGTGTATGTGTCTGTCAAGGCCTGATATGTGCGAATGCACATGTAGGTTGAGCACTTGAGAGTGAGAGTGTGTGTTGGTCATGTGGTGTGTGCATGCATGCATGCGTGCGTCTTTGCATGTGAGTGTTGCATGCGTGCGTGGCTATGTGTGTACGTGTGAGTGTTGCGTGTGTGCGTGGCTGCGTGTGTTCGTGTGAGTGTTGTGTGCATGCAGTTCGTGTGCATGCGTGCGTGTGTCTATAATCACCACACCAGCTCCTGTGTGTTCAAACACACGGCTCAACATACCAATACAAGGCCACCTTGTTCGCTGTGCCCGCCGTCATGACTTCGAAAAATTTTCCAATATTTTTTTATCGTTTGTTTTCATTCTTATACACGCTGACAGGTGGGCCCAATAGTAGTGAGCTAATCTAATGCAACACTAGAGGTGCCACGTCGAGCATTTAACTAGCCAACTAGTCGTTGAGGGAGTCCTAGATTAGGGGGTATTCGGACAGCCGGACTGTGTACAATGTCCGAACTATTGAAGCGTGAAGATACAAGACTCAAGACTTCGGCCCGTGTCTGGATGGGACTCTCCTTTGCATGGAAGGCAAGCTTGGCGATCCGGATATTATATTTCCTTCCTTGTAACCGACTCCATGTAAACCCTAGCCCTCTCCAGTGTCTATATAAACCGGAGAGGTTGGTTCTCAGAAGGCCGATCACAATTGCAATCATACCATCATAGGATAGCTCTTAGGGTTTATCCTCTACGATCTCGTGGTAGATCTACTCTTGTACTACCCATATCATCAATATTAATCAAGCAGGAAGTAGGGTTTTACCTCCATTGAGGGCCCGAACCTGGGTAAACATCTGTGTCCCTTGCTTCCTATTACCATCAGCCTTGACGCACAGATCGGGACCCCCTACCCGAGATCCGCCGGTTTTGACACCGACATTGGTGCTTTCATTGAGAGTTCCTCTGTGTCGTCGCAACAGGGCTTGATGGCGCCTTCAATCATCAACAACACAGTCCAGGGCGAGACTTTTCTCCCCGGACAGATCCTCGTGTTCGGCGGCTTCACACTGCGGGCCAATTCGCTTGGCCATCTGGAGCAGATCGACAGCTACGCCCCTGGTCACCAGGTCAGGTTCAGGAACTTGAACTACACGGTGGATATTCGCGGAGATTTGATCTTCAGCGGACTCGAGCCCGCGCCAGGAGCACCGGACAGTCACGGTGAGCATGGCCTGGACCTGCTATGGGACAACACTCAGGATTTCACCCCTGCAGTAGCCCCAGACTCAAATCTGGAGCAGGCTGTGTTGCCTAGGGACGAAGGGATGGACCCCACCTTTGGAGCTGAACTCAGGCCGCACTTCTGAAGAAGCCTGTGACTCCGGGCCCCCAGATTCGTATCCGGTTGTAGGTCCCAGTCCGCGCACTCCCGAGCCCACCAAGCCTGGTTGGGCCCCGGTAACGGAGTTCACCGCTGCGGACATCTTCCAGCACTCGCCCTTTGGCAACATACTAAACTCATTAAAAATTCTCTCTCTGACAGAGAATTCCGGGCCGAACTATGTCCGGCTCAAGTGGGAAGCAGGCGACGAAGAAATTCGTTGCCCACCCACCACCCACTTCATAGCCACGGTTGATGATTTAGCCGACGTGCTTGACTTCGACTCCGAAGGCATCGACGGTATGGACGATGATGCAGGAGAAGACTCAGAATCTATGGGGTACCGGATTCCCGCCTCGTCACATGACATATACATGGTGGATACGCCCAAGGAAGACGACGGTGACAATCCAGAAAATAAAACCCCTGGGTAAAAACCAAAGCGACGGCGTAGACGCCGTTCCAAATCCAGCAACAGTAAAAATATCAGCAAGAGCACTAGAAGGATGGATACTCCGGTCAACTCCGAAGGCAACAATGACCAAACGGAACCAGCGATGGAGCAGGACGAACCAGGTCACGCTGAACATAGTTCGGAGCAGACGCCCGAAGACAATGATCCAGAGGGACGAGTTCATCAAACCGGCCTAGGACAAGAAGACAGTCCGGATGATGACACATTTATCATTCCGAAAGAACGCGTGGAACGAGAGAACCTCCACAGAAAGCTTATGGCCACAATGAGAAGTCTGAAGAGGCAGAAGCAACGGCTTAAAGCCGCACTGGAAACGCTCAATCGCAGATGGAACAAAGTGCTAGACACTGAATAAAGATATGGCGACGATCGCCACACAAAGAACTACCCAAAACGTAAGCTACTGCCAGAATTCGACGACGAGGCCGTTCCACCAAAGAATAACACGACCAGGAGACAAGACATACCACTTCATAACCGCAATAAAGCAACTACCGAAGATGCGCACGATCTACGTGAGCACCTGGATAAGAAAGCTGGCGCAGCTAGGTCCATCTACGATCGTCAAAACAGTTATGACAACCAAATACCAGTTCGGAATAAACACCGAACACAACAACAGCCGACGACATACCACAGTAGGTCCAGATACAAAGGGGCTGCTCACCCCCTGTGCTTTACTAATGAAGTACTGGACCACGAATTCCCACAGGGCTTTAAACCTATGAACATAGAGGCATACGACGGAACGACAGACCCAGGGGTCTGGATCGAGGACTTTATCCTGCACATACATATGGCTCGTGGGGACGACCTTCACGCCATCAAATACCTCCCCTTCAAACTGAAGGGACCAGCTCGGCACTGGTTGAAAAGCCTCCCCAAAAATTCAATTGGGAGCTGGGAGGAACTCGAGGACGCTTTCAGGGCCAATTTTCAAGGGACTTAAGTCCGGCCTCCGGATGCTGACGATTTAAGTCACATAATCCAACAGCCCGGAGAGTCCGCCCGCAAGCTTTGGAACAGATTCCTCACTAAGAAGAATCAAATTGTCGATTGTCCGGATGCCGAAGCCTTAGTGGCATTCAAACACAGCATCTGCGATGAGTGGCTCGCCAGACAACTCGGCCAAGAAAAGCCAAAGACAATGGCAGCCCTAACAAGCCTTATGACCCGCTTTTGCGTGGGCGAAGATAGCTGGCTAGCCCGTAAAGGCACTAGCGACCCCAGCACATCCGAAATAAGGGATGGCAACGGGAAGCCGCGGTGTCATAAAAACAAACGCCAAAACAAGGAAGAGAGCCCGGATAACACGACGGTTAATGCCGGATTCAGGGACTCTCGACCTAAGCAGCAAAATAAGCCATCTAAAGGCAGCAAATCCGGTCTGTACAGAGTCCTGGACAGACTATGCCAAATTCATGGCACCATTGACAAACTTGCGAACCACACGCACAGAGAGTGCTAGGTCTTCAAGCAGGCGGACAAATTAAATGCTGAACACAAGGGAAGGGAAACACCAAGCGAGGACGAGGACGAACCTCGCCAGCCGAACACTGGGGGACAGAAAAATTCCCGCCAGAGGTTAAAACAGTGAACATGATCCACGTGACTCGTACACCCATGAGAAGGCATGAACGCGCGCGTAAAGACGCGCGCGACATAGAGTCCATTATTCCCACATCTAACTACTGGATGTCCTATCCGATCACTTTCGATCACTTGGATGGTCGATGCAGCGGATCAGAGGCCTTGGTCCTTGACCCAATGATCGACGGATACCGTCTCACCCGGGTCCTCATGGATGGTGGCAGTAGTCTCAATTTAATATACGAGGACACTGTCCGCAGGATGGGGATAAACCCATCCAGAATCAGCCAAAGCAACACCACCTTTGAAGGGGTGATACCAGGCGTCGAAGCCTACAGCATGGGCTCCGTCATATTGGAGGTAACATTCGGCCCTCCAGGCAACTCTAGAAGCGAAGAACTACTCTTCATCATCGCACCCGTCCAAAGCGACTATCACACAGTGCTCAAAAGAACGGCCTTCGCCCGCTTCAACGCATTGCCGCACTATGGCTACCTTACAATTAAGATGCCTGGTCCACTTGGCGTCATCACCGTCAGCGGAATAATAGAGCGCTCGTCACGCGCAGAGGAATACGCGACGACCCTCATGGCCGGACTATAAGCGACCTCCAACATAAAAAAATATGACCGGTCGTTAAGACCATGGACACGGTTAGACGAGTCCAGTAGCCCAGATCGAACCAGGGCACCGTATATGTAATCCTATAGCGGATACCAGGGGCTATAACTACCTAATAAAGCCCCACACTTGGCTCAACCTTATTGGCAGGCCAACAGCTTACACTTTTACTACCCATCGCGTACTAACGTTGTAACCTCCTATGAGTTTTCTTTTTCCACATACAACATTCGCGCGATACCCTTCCAGGATACGACACAATGGAGACAAAGGCACAGACGTGCAGCAGGGCCCCGTTCAATAGGTTTCTTTTTAGATTAAGCCCCTGTGTAAACCTTTTCTATTGCCTCTTGTTGTTTAACCATCCCATGGGTTCCATACCCACAGAGGATACTATCGTTTTTGGCATTTCGCCACGACAGATTAATGCACGTACCTGGAAACACAGGGTCTATAATGAATAGGCATTCTTGAGCCCATTATATATTATAAAGTCCGAATACCTTTGGGAGTGTTCGGCGTCACGAGTTAGGCCTTATATGCATCAGCTCTGAATCATGTCTTTGGTCAAATGTTGGGTTTGCCCGGCTCCTGGGTTTGCCGCCTTACGTTCCGCTATTATCGACTAAGGTGGCCAAAGGAGAACTACTGCGATTGTGCCCTGGTTATTCCGGATGAGCACCTCAGTAGAAAAGCCGAAAACTGACTGTCATGATGCAGCGAGAGACTGTTCAACCACTCGACGACTCACCGGAATCTTTAGGATTCCTCCGCATTAACGAAGGGCCATTTCCCGGTCATGTACATGCGCGCCCGTATTCGGATGCACGCGAAAGTACCAGGGGCTACATGGTCGCCCCAATGTTAGACTCCCGCGGCTAAGCGAAAGTGTTACAGCTATATAGTCCGGTTGCCTAGTTCGACGTGCGATCACCTCCTTAATGGACCAAGACGTTGGATCAAGTGTGATTAAGCATATTTCTTCGGGAACACCCCCGCATTGTATGCGTGGGGGCTGAAGCTAACAACTGCTAACTTTCGGATTACATAGTTATACACACACACACACACACACACACACACACACACACACACACACACACACACACACACACACACATATATATATATATATATATATATATATATATAAACGGCCACACAGGGGACATAATCATGTTTTCAGGCAACACTATCAATATAGCCTCATAATCAAAATAAACATTGTTTTTACAATGATTTCGTTCATCATTCGAACAATACATTCTTCGAGAACTGCGCCTCTATTAGGCGGGCACCTTCTATGACCTGCACCAAGTAGTCCTCGGCCGGATATTGGCCCCCCACCGGATCCTGGGCCGCTATAATGGTGGCATCCATATCCGTCCAATAGGCTTTAACGTGGGCAAGAGCCATCCGTGCACCCTCTACACACGCCGACCTCCTCACGGCATCGATCCGAGGCACGGCCCCAAGGAACTGTTGCACCAAACCAAAGTAACTATCCGGCTTAGGCCCCTTTGGCAAAAGATGGTCTATTGCAGACCGCATTGCAAGCCTGGACAGCCTATAAAGCTCCGCTACAGCAGCCATCTTGTCACTCAATGGCAGTGGGTGAGTGGGAGCATGGAATTGCGACCAGAAAAGCTTCTCCACTTCCTTGTCACCTTGACCTTTGAAGAAGTCGGCAGCATCAGCCGTACTCTTCGCCAAATCCACATATCCGTCCACGTGACTCCAACGTCCATCCAGGGGAGCATACTTCGGATCGATTTTTTTGTCTGCAGCAAATAGGAGCCCCCAGCCGCGATTTCACCGGCCTGACGAAGCTCCTCTCGCGCACCCCTGAGCTCGGTCCGAATTTCCTTGGTGGCATTCAGTGCCTTGTTTAGTTCGGCCGAATTACCCTCATGTTCCTTTTTAAGGAGCTCATACTGGTCAGCGGCATTTTTTAACTCAATAGCCATTTCGGCTATCTTTTCCTTGCTTCGGCGATGAGCAGCCTGTTCGGCCCTCAATTCCTCGACCACCTTTAGGGCAGCCGCATTGCTCACCCGAGCTTGTTCCTTGGCTAGCAAGTTCCATCCTCAGGGCCTCCACGGCAGCAGCACCATCTGTAGTCCAAACATATTACATCAATATCATGCCACCTTCATATTTTCCCTATACAAGGGAAGGCATGACACATACCTTGTAATTTGTCCAGCCGCTCAGTCACCAGCGTGATATCGGCATCAATCGATCCAATTTTCTTCATTAGTTCGGCAAACGCCCCTGTAAAAACAAGAATTCACCCCCTCCTAGCGCTCCCCCCTCCTAGCGCCACCCCCTCCTAGCGCCGGTGGCCACTCCGGCCCCGGCGGCCACCCACCTCCTACCAGTGGCCACTCCGGCCCTGGTTGCCACCCACCCTGCCCAAGATGGCGCCATTTGATCTCAACTTTGACCGTGGGAAGAGATTCCAGATGGAGATGAGAACCAAGTTTGGCCACCCGGTGGTGTTCTCTCCTGGCTTTCACCAAAAGGAGTTCACAATGGTGGTCTCGTTCTGCCGTGCATCTTTCAAACTTGATGTGCACACGGTTAGTATCTCCCTCCTTGCCATGTTTGGTGGTTATGCACAAGGCTTTCGTGTTCGTCTTCTTCGGGATAGATCTTTCAAGTTTTCAGTAGCTTCAAAGTCGGTGGGTTTTGAGATCTATAATGCGGGTAGAATCAAGGAAAAAGATTTTGAGGTTGTTTTTAACCTGTGGAATTTTGGTGGCCCAAACTGGTGCCGAGAGGAAGCGCTTTACTATGAAGAGCTAGATAAAGAATGGACTTTGGTTGGAAGGGCTGGCAGGGCCATCATTCCTCTTTCCGGTGATCACTGGAGTTACTCCGACGTGGTCAGAATGGGTAAATCGGTTTTTGAGAGATTATCGGGTCTCAATCAGGAGGAAAATTCACTCAACATTAATCAAAATTCATCTCAGCCTAATTCCGCGCAGGTTAGGCCACAACGGCCGCACAATGAAGTGCAACGTTACGTTGCACGCCATAATGTGGTTTGCCATGCATGCGGGGCCAACGGCCACATTGCTCGTTTTTGCACAACTTCGAATTTAACTGGGCTTTGGCCTTTTATTCCGTTTGGTTCTTTCCCAAGCCCTCCAGAGGCTGCTTGGGCCGAGGGCCAAGTAGAGTCCTGGTTTCACTGTTTTGGGCCGGCGGCACAGATTAGGCAAGTCACATCATTTAAGGAGTTGGTCAAGGATTTATTCCAAACCTTTCAGCCGAGACCCACGCTTGCCTCCTCGCATTCCACTCCACCTGCCAACTCTGTCTTCTCCACCGCTGCCACCCCCAGCACCGCTCGCACATCGACAAGCTCGCCGGCGCTGCCATTGCAACCAGAGAGGGCTCTGGTCGCCTCCTTGCCAGAGCCACATGCGATGGCCAACATCCCAATCGATCCTCAGCCTTTCGTTCCGCATGGTTTTCAAGTTCAAGTGATTCCAGGAAGAACAGGGGTTTCTCGAGCCATAGTACCTCACCGCCCCAGGCGCCACAAGGATTGGGCGATTGCCAGCATCCATCCACACCCGAATGAGGTATTTTTTCCGAATGTTCGTGATGTTCTGCAAGAGTTTCTTCAAGAAGAGGCCCAATTTGGATTCAGAGAAATTCAGCCTTGCCCGTTCGGGGAGGCATATGTGCAGTTTCGGCATGTTAGAGATCGAGACATGCTTGTTCAACAAGGTCCACATGCCTTCGGTGATGTTTTTATCTCCTTTACTAAGCACGATGAAGGTAGAAATTGGCGCAGGGTACATTTCAATAGGGTCTGTTGGTTGCTTTTTGTGGGAGTACCATTTGATTTTTGTAACACTGAGGATATTGCGTCCGCCATCTCTAAATGGGGCAAAATCATTAGTTGGGAGAAAGAGGATGCGCTCAAGGGTTCTTGTTAAGGCCAGAGTGACAGAGCTTGATGAAGTTCCTAAAAGCATAAGATGGTCTGAAGGAGAGAGATTTGAGGAAGATTCTTGGACTTGCTCGGTTGAGGTTCTACTTGAGGAAATGCTAGGTGGTGGACCTGCAGATGAAGACCAAATCCCACCTGAAGGTGTGGACCCACACCCCATCCCTCAACATGCAAATGATTTCCCAGGCTTCCAGCCTATCCCAAATCACAATACACAGGCCCAGAATGAGGACTGGGATGCTTGGGAAGAACATGAGGAACAGGAGCAGCACTGGGCTTTCCCCCAACCAGAGCCTCCACAGCAGCAGCAGCAAGTGGTCATTCCTGTGCTGCCAGATGAGGGTGCACCAAATAGTAGCATTACAACAACCGTTTCCCTCTCTGATGGTCTGCTGTCTCTGACACACTCTGCTAATGAGGAAGTTAATCAGGGATTTCATGACCCTCAAGTTGGTCAAGGACTGTTAAACATTGCTCTGGCTTATAATGCAGCTGAAGAAGATGAGGACCAGGCACTTCAGAACAATTTAGAAATTGAGCAACAACAAATTCCTGTTTTGGAGCCTGTTCTGATCCCTCAGGTTCTTGCTCCTGAGGCCCAAGTGGACCCACAGGTGAATCAATTGAATGGGGAGGAAGTTAATGTTGCTGAAGCTCCTATTTCTGTCAGAAGCCCAGTCAACCAGAGTGAGGCAAGAGATGATCTTTCTGTCCACAACTTGCTTCCTGATGAGGAGGGCAAGGAAGATGTTCCAATTCCATATGTGGGCACATCTACAGACCATAACAATTCAGGTATTTATGGTGCATTCTCTCTGCCCAGCTCCCCCTCTAGGATTGATATACATGAGTTGGCTCAGAATCATGCATTGGATATTATTGATGGTTCTCATTTAATGTCTGAAGAAGGTCTTGGATTGTGGATTAAACACTTTGCACCTGCAACCCAAGGAACAGAGAACTCTTTCAAAATTGAAATACCAGTAAGTTGGTTCAACTTCATCATACATTTGCTGTTAACACCTGATAAATTTAGTTGGACAATGCACTTACTAAAGTCTGATGTATGGAAAATATTGACCTCCAACTGCACACAAGAGGAAACTATGCTATTTCATATACCTGATGGATGCTCTACTACCCAGGCACCAACCTGCAAGGATTTCATGCTAGGGCTGGGAAAAGAAAATGAAGGTGTTAGTCCAGCAGCACACTCTTCCAGTGGAGCAGGCAGCCCACTGCAGCAAGTCTCTCCCAATAAATTACTACCACTTGGGGAGGCTGTCTCAAGGAAGAGAAGGGACAAGGAGCCTCTGGTTGAGACTGAGGTAAGAAGAAGTGACAGGATTAGGAAAGATAACATGGGCTATAGAAGGAAAACTTGTGACACTAAAGCATGTTTGCCCTGTAATGCTATTCCACCTGCTATTCAGAACACCGTGGTCAAAAATCTAACCAAATCTTTCTGTAAGGTTGCTGAGGAAGAACTGCATGGAAAGTTATCCAAGAAACCAAAAAAGAAGGAACAGGAGGAGGTGGCCAAGGTGTCCAAGGCCACTGGGCAGGATGGCACATCCAACTTAATTTGATGATGATAGTGTCATACAAGATGATCTGGAATAGCAGAGTATCTTGCTGTTATATTTTGGAATGTACTCTCTTAATGACTGAAAATTCCATAATTCTAGTTTACCCAGAGAAAGATACTTTGTACCCTGGATGTAATGGATTGATGTGCAACCTCTGCTGCTCTCATATGGAGATGTTGTTTGATATTCCTACTGCTGCTATCCTTTTGTTTGTGAATTACTCCTTGTTAGGGCAAGGTAGTATCAACATCTCTGTGAAATGTTTGTATGATGGGTCTGCTTGTTTGCCAACTGTTTCAGTGGTTAATCACTTGAAATTATCTTGGGATAGACATCTAGGGCTGGACCTCGGTGTTCAAGGGCACACAATTCTGGTTTTAAATGAATAACAACAGAACCTGGAATATACTGAACTGGAATGTCAGGGGTATTAATTCTCCAGAAAAGTGGTTAGCTATTAAGCAAAAAGTAGAAGAAAGTGCAGCTGGTATAGTGTGTCTTCAAGAAACAAAAAGAGAGATATTTGATTTAACATATATTCATAAAGTTTGCCCTCAGCAATTCAATAAATTTGAATACTTACCCTCCATTGGGGCTTCAGGTGGCATCCTCACTGCTTGGAATGGTGCTTTATTTACTGGGGAGTTGATGTTTCAAAATAATTTTTCACTATCCTTGCAGTTCACCTGCAAAACATCCTACAAGTCTTGGATTCTCACAAATATTTATGGCCCCTACAATCATGAAGAAAAGATTGAGTTCATTGATTGGTTTGAAAATATACAAATGCCTAGTGATGTAGACTGGATTATAATGGGTGATTTTAATTTCATTAGAAAACCTGAGGACAGAAATAAACCTGGAGGTGATGTAAATGAAATGCTTATGTTCAATGCAGCCATAAGTGAATTGGGATTAATTGAACTACCCCTACAAGGAAGGCAATTTAGCTGGAGTAACATGCAAGACAACCCTCTATTAGAAAAACTAGATTGGTTTTTCACTTCTGCTGCCTGGATGACCAGCTACCCAGACACTACTGCTCTGCCCATGGCTAAACCTATATCTGATCATCTTCCATGCATGATAAAGATTGGTACATCAATTCCAAAATCCAGAGTGTTCAGGTTTGAAAATTACTGGCTCAGTCACAGCTCTTTCAAACAAGTGGTACATGATGCTTGGAACATCCCAGTGGGCCACACTGATTGTGCAAAAAAGATTAATGCTAAGTTCAAGAATGTTAGAAGAGCTCTCAAACTTTGGGCTAAATCTTTATCTTGTCACAAAAAGCAGATTGTAGAGTTGAATGATATTATATTCCTCTGGGACTTCATTGAGGAATACAGGGCTTTATCATTGTTTGAAACAAACTGTAGAAACATAATGAAGGACTTATTACTCGCAGTACTCAACAATCAAAAAGTATACTGGAAGCAAAGAGGGAAAATTAAAGGGGTCAAATTTGGGGATGAGAATACCAAATTCTTTCACACAAAAGCTTCTATCAATCACAGACATAATCAAATTGCTATGCTGCTAAACAAGGACCAAGTTGAAATTACTGACCATGAAGGAAAGGCAGCAATTCTATGGGAAGCTTTCAAGAACAGATTGGGCCAGACCAATGGCCACTCTATGCACTTCAATCTTGAGGAATTGTATGAACATACAGTGGACCCACTACTTTTCATTGACTTGGAAAAACCTTTTACTATAGAGGAAATTGAGGATGTGGTCAAGAATTTGCCTAATGATAAATCACCTGGTCCTGATGGTTTCAATAATGAGATTCTCAAGAATTGCTGGGATATACTAAAATTAGATGTCATTGAACTTATAATGGCCTTTCATGCTGGAAATGTCAATCTTGAGAGCATTAACTCATCTTTCATCACACTTATTCCTAAAAAAGAAGTACCACTTACTCCAAATGATTTCAGACCCATTTCTCTGCTTAATGGGGTTCTGAAGATAATTACAAAGATTCTAGCAAACAGGTTACAAGGAGTAATTCTGCAGATGGTACATATCAATCAGTATGGCTTCCTTAAAGACAGAGTGATTCAGGACTGCCTAGGATGGGCTTATGAATATATCCACCAATGTCATAAATCCAGGGAGGAAATCTTAGTTATTAAATTGGACTTTGAAAAAGCTTTTGATACAATTGAGCATGATGCAATATTGGACATTTTCAAAGCCAAAGGTTTTGGTGACAGGTGGATCTCTTGGATGAAAAGTCTATTTTCAACAGCAACATCTTCTGTACTTCTAAATGGAGTACCAGGGAAAAAATTCTACATCAAAAGGGGAGTAAGACAGGGAGATCCTTATTCCCCACTAATTTTTGTGCTGGCAGCAGATCTGTTACAATCTATCTTAAACAGAGCAATGAGGTTAAACTTACTATCTGCACCACTGCAAGTGAAGTCCTGCCCACACTTCCCAATTGTGCAATATGCAGATGACACTCTGCTGGTTATGCAGGCAGATACTAGGCAACTATTCTGTCTGAAAGCTTTACTGAACACTTTTGCCTCAGCTACAGGACTCAAAGTCAATTATGGGAAGTCTTTTCTGGTTCCTCTAAACATTAATGAAGATAGGGTTGATCTATTCATGAACACACTCCAATGTGCAAGAGGACACTTCCCTTTCAATTACCTAGGACTTCCATTAGGAATCTACAAGCCCACTGTGGAACAATGTTTGCCTCTAGTCAACAGGATTGCAAAAAGGCTGGCAGGAATATCCATATTCATGACACAGGCTGGAAAATTGATGCTGGTAAAGTCAGTGCTAACTTCTTTGGTGGTGTTCTTCATGACATGTCTGGACATACCAATCACTATAAAAAAGCATATTGTAAAATACCTAAGACACTGTCTTTGGAGAGGCCCAGATATGGAGGACCGCAGGCCTGCTCTAGTTGCTTGGACTACTATGTGCAGACCAAAAGATCAGGGAGGTCTAGGAGTATTGGATATATATACTCACAACAAAACACTGCTAATGAAGAACTTGCATAAATTTTTCAACAGGCATGACATACCATGGGTCAACTTGATATGGGAAACATACTACAATGATGGACAGCTACCAAGAGACAACATGGTAGGTTCCTTTTGGTGGAAATCAAACTTGGCATTTCTGGATCAATACAAAGCTATTACTAGATGCAATGTGGGAGATGGGATCAGTGCTTATTTTTGGGATGATCTTTGGCACCAGGCTGTACTCAAACACAAATTCCATCACCTGTACTCTTTTGTGAGAAACCCACAGATGAACATACAACAGGTATTGCAGACAGAGTATCTTCAGGACCTCTTCTTTTTACCATTGACAACAGAGGCATATGAGGAGTTCATTGAAATGGAGGACATTTGCATCTCTATGAGACAATCTGAATTTCTGGAATCTCTAGATACTTGGAGTTATATCTGGGGTAAGGAAACATACTCTTCCATCAAAGCATATAAGGTATTAATAGGTCACAAGCAAACACCTCCCCATTTCAGTTGGATCTGGCAAAGCTCATGTCAGCCAAAACATAAAGTTTTCTTCTGGCAACTACTCCATGACAGAGTTAACACTAGAAACCTGCTTAGAAGGAAGAATTTTGTGCTGGAAGCATACAACTGTGCAGTGAATGATTGTCAACAGGAAGAAACACTTCATCACCTTTTCTGGGGATGCCCATTTGTACAACAATGCTGGGACTACATTTGTCCAACTAGAACACAAAATCTGTCAGTTCTATAAGCATTCCAGGATCTAAAGGACAAACTGCAATACCCTTTTTACATGGAGATCATCATTCTAGGAGCATGGGCCATATGGATAAGCAGAAATAACAAAATATTCGAAAACATTACACCATCTTTTCAAGGCTGGAGGTTCATTTTCCTGGAGGAGCTAAAATTTTTAAGGTTCAGAATGAAGAGGAAACATTTGAATCATTTCAACCAATGGCTGGAAGACTTGCTGTAATTTTCTTTTTTGGCTTACTCATAGTTTTTTTTCATTTTCTTTTTCTTTTCCTTTTTATTTCCTTTATTAGACTTTTATTTTTTTCTTAGTCTTTCTTTTTTTGTTTTTTCTGTGGGCTTACCTCAAGCCTACAAGACTACTTGTTTACTTGTTCATTAATAAAAAAATTGCAGTGGGGTTTTACCCTACTGTTTATAGTCAAAAAAGAAACTTCAACGGACTGGCCGACGTCCGGACCCACAGGTACCTGCACACATTTACAGCACTATCATTGGTTTATGATCCCCCGTTTGCTGCCTAGGGCGGGCAACCAGAGTCTCAGGGGCTACTATCTATATGGAGCACACCTAGCGCGTGCCTTACAACCAAAGAAATAGTGTATTCTCCATTACATACCTCAAAGCCTCTGAGCAGGCTTGGAATGCTTCATTCAAACCACTTGTAGCGGATGAAATCTTCTTGAGCACCGTGCTCATTAATGAGAAGTGCTCCTCCGAGAGCGTAGCTCGCTCCAGCAAGCCCGTCAGTATGTCCGGCCGGACATCGAACAGCACCGGACTCTTCCCATCGCCCCCGTTGTAGCCAAATGCTCCGGGTGCAGGGCGGCTGACGAATTGACTTCCGGCTTCAGTAGATCCGGACTCCTCCGTGACGACACCTCGGTGTCGCCCGCTTCATGAATTGGAGAAGGGGGTGGGGTCTCGCTCTCCATCATCTCTGGAGGAAGGTCCCCCGAAGATGAACCCTATTGAGAGGAGCTGCTGGCCGGACTGCAAAAAGTTGAATCCTGGTTATTGATCTAGGAGAAACACAGTACCTTCAGATTGTAGATTGACTTAAAGCTCGATGGAGGGATGGCCCATTGGAGGGCATGGTGCGGTGAGGGTGCCCGTCAGGGCAAGGCCCCCTGGGGATGTCTTTTTCCCTGATTTGGGCATCTCCGTCTCCAAATATTCGGAGGCGGCCCTCTTCTTCCCGCGCGGGGAGGAGGCCTTAGCCTCCCCTCCCCGACTATCCTCCTTGGGGGAGGTAACAATTCCCCCGATTCGGATGCGTAGCATGTGGGGTTCAGTTTCTTCGTTCCTCCCCTTGTCTTTCCCCGAGGGCATTCTGCTGAGTACCCGGTCGAGCTTCTTGGCCATGGTGGGGGCAGGCGAGCCTTCGGGAAGTGGCGCCGGACACCTGATTCTCTCTGCCTTGCTGAGCCATTCCTGGACGCGGATGATTTTCAGAATAAACAATCATGACAAATACAAAACAGGGTGTCCGGTATCAAGGCTACTTACTTGAGTATCTAGGCGATTGCAGCTTAGGCCCGCATCCTCGGTGGTGTCCGGACACACTACTTTCCGTCCGAAGAATAATTTGCACATCTCTTTGAGCTTCAAGCCGAAGAAGTGCTTGACAGTCCGTGGACCCTCCGGATTGAACTCCCACATCCGGAGAGGCCGGCGTTGGCACGGCAACATCCATCAGATTAACATCACTTGCATTATGCTAACAAGGTTAATGTCCCTCTCAAGAAGCTCCCGGATGCGATTATGCAGTACTGGTACATCACCAGCGGACCCCCAATTCCGTCCTACGTCTGTCCAAGACGCCAATTGTGATGGAGGGCCCGAGCGAAACTCGGGGGCAGCCACCCACTTTGTGCCTCTGGGAGCCGTGACATAAAACCACCTCCGTTGCCATACATCAGATACTTCTGGGAAAGAACCCTCTGGCCATGGGGCATCGGTGTTTCTGCTTATTACGACACCTCTGCACTCCACATGTCGCCCCTCGATCATCTTCTGCGTCACATTGAAGGTCTTGAGCCATAAGCCGAAGTGTGGGGTGACATGGAGAAAAGCCTCGCACACGATAATGAACGACGAGATATGGAGGATAGCGTCTGGAGCCAGATCATGAAAATCCAACCCATAATAGAACATGAGCCCCCTCACAAAGGGATCGAGGGTGAAGCCCAGGCCGCAGAGGAAGTGCGGGACAAAAACGACGCACTCATTAAGCTCCAGTGTGGGGATGACCTACCCTAGAGCAGGAAGCTTGTGTTGGATGTCGGTAGTCAGGTATCCGACCTCCCTAAGCTTTGCAATGTCGTCCTCTTGAATCGAGTAGGCCACCCACTGGCCTTGAGAGACAGATCTGGACATGTTGGAGGATCTGGGGTGTTGAAGCTTGGGTTTCGGGTGTTAGAAGTCGAGATGCAAGAAGGCGCGAGGAAGGTGGAAAAGAGGCATAGGTCTCGACCCCTTTTATAAAGGGGATGAATATCAAGAGTCCTTGGTGTGGCCATTTGAGGCGTATCTAAAAACACGCGGGGTAATACCAATGGCCATCATGGGGTCACGCACGCCCATATTAATGGAAAATCCTGTAATAAGAGGAACACGATCTCTGCCTCGACAGGACGTGCTAATAAGACTGCCTGGTAACATGAGTTGAGGTGGGGTAAGAAACGCCGTTCCATGTTGGACCAGGCCACGATGCAAGGGCACGATGCCCGAAGATTGCCAGCGGATCGGGTTTATGCTATGTGAAGATCATCTTACAGATCCGGACACGGTCTACGTGTTCGTTAACCACTTTGGAGTATTCGGAGAAGGAACCCGCCTTGCAATGCCGAAGACAATACTGCGCGCCGGACTTATCGTCGTTGAAGCCTGGTTCAGGGGCTACTGAGGGAGTCCTGGATTAGGGGGTATCCGGACAGCCGGACTGTGTACAACGTCCGGACTATTGAAGCGTGAAGATACAAGACTCAAGACTTCGGCCCGTGTCCGGATGGGACTCTCCTTTGCGTGGAAGGCAAGCTTGGCGATCCGGATATTATATTTCCTTCCTTGTAACCGATCCATGTAAACCCTAGCCCTCTCCGGTGTCTATATAAACCAGAGAGGTTGGTCCTCAGAAGGCCGATCACAATTACAATCATACCATCATAGGCTAGCTCTTAGGGTTTAGCCTCTACGATCTCGTGGTAGATCTACTCTTGTACTACCCATATCATCAATATTAATCAAGCAGGAAGTAGGGTTTTACCTCCATCGAGAGGGCCCGAACCTGGGTAAACATCTGTGTCCCTTGCTTCCTGTTACCATCAGCCTTGACGCACAGATCGGGACCCCCTACCTGAGATCCACCGGTTTTGACACCGATAGTCATGTCTTTAGCAAATACAGAGCTATATGGTGAGCCCGTGACTATACAATAACTAGAAAACGTAAACGGTGACCATAAAGAGTGGATTCTGAAGTCCAATGTACATATCGTGCTTTCGCTTCAAATACAATGATCTTCATTGCATATATCACGAGAGAAAGATGAAACATGTGTGAATGTGCTCGGGGCGTATTTTTAGAGGACCTGGAGATAGTTTGTGTGCGTACGTGAAAGGGGTATAGAGGGGGTGTATGCGATGGAGAGATAGATGCTCTTCGTTTCTCTTTATTATGAATAACTTTATATATAGTATAAAAATATAAAAATTCATAGTGCGGAATGAATATCATTGGGGGAACCATGCAATGCAAATTAATGTTCATACTCCTCCATATAACTTTTTATGTTGTATATATGTAGAAATTCTAAAATAATATTTTGGCCACACTTTGTGTGGTTTTATTCAAAAGGAATGTTGTATGCCAAATAAACATGAAGAGAGGGCTTTTTAGATCAATGGGGTACGTCATGTAACATGTGTGAATGTGTAGTTGATGTATTTGGCAGGGCCTAGAGAGGTATGTGTATGTATTACGTATTCGAGAGAGGAATGGATAGAGGGGCCGGCGGCGCAGGGGGGGGGCATGGGAGAGATAGCATGAGAAATGAGAGGTCTAGACAGAGAGAGAGATGAATAGGATGTCACGGCAAGAGATGCCCTCGAGTGTGTATATGCAAGGGGGAGGGGATGGAGGCACGGGGAGAAAATATTTTGTGTGGTGTGGGTGTTGGTATGTGTGGGTGTGAGAAGATAACGAGATCTGGGGGCTTAGGGTGTGTCACCGCGTGAGGCACAGTGGGCCGAGGTGAGGCCCTTGGCTCGGTTTCGTCCTGCGCCACATTGGTCAGCCCGTGACGCATTAAGGGAGACCCATGGAGGACTAGTCGTACAAGACAAAGATAGAAGTCGTGAAGGACTCTGTGTCCACTGACAAAGCTGGCTAGGATTTGTAACCCTAGGTCCTTGGACTAAGGTAACCCCTTATCCCTGATATTACTATTCATCCAACCTAACTTGAAGGGGCATCCTAAAGAATGCTCTGCTAGAATCATACTCGTCAATTAGGAAGAGAGGTGGAGACAATGCGTGAGAGACAGGCCTAAAGATAATGTGTGTGCGGGAGACACGTAGGCAGGTCTATATATATAGAAATGGTCGATGGGGATTGTGCATGTGTATGCTTGTGAGAGGAAGAGTGCTTGTGATAAAGGATAGTGAAAACAAACGTAAATTGTTACAAGAGTGAGGGAGGGTTATATCGAGAGCATGTGTGCAAGAAAGACAGCTCAGGAGAGAGTGTGTGAGAGACCACCAATGGATATACACCGTGTGCACATATGTGTGAGAGAGAAAGTCAGCGTGTGTGTGAGGAGGGGCCTATGGAGAGTGAAACTACACGTAAAAGAGTGATGTACACATTCATTAAAAATATAAATTGTATCCAAATATTAGGATGGGATCATGATATTTGCAATTCGCGTGAGGAACGGTCATGGATCCATCAGACATCTATATTCTATCGAATTTGAGCATGTCTATGTTATTATTCGACATAACTGATCCACAGAGTTAGTATTTTGAACTACAGACAACGCATAGCTTTAGCAATCGAATATAAACGCGAGTATAGTTCATGTTATGTGTGTAAAGCACATTATACATACAAAATTTATACAATGAACATTATAAATAGCTAGCTATGAACTAGCATACATTTGAATTCAACTTAAGGTGGTTTAAAAAATTCGAATTCAACACGAAGTCCATTCAATTATTTGAATTCGATATCACGGCATTTGTAAATCATACCTCAATTATGGGGGCACCAATCTCTGCTCTGCTTTTGTACATAATACCATATATAGTCGTGTACACAATAGATTCAAATTTACCTCCTCCATTCCAAAATAATCGTATTTATAGGATTTTCAAGTGTCAAAACTTCAAAAAGAAGCGCATAATTTAATGAGATTTTCAAACATACAAGGTCAAATCTAACCTTGTCTATTTAGGTCAATCCTCAAAGTTCAAAAGTACTCCCTCCGTTTTTATTTAGTCCGTGTATTAGCTTTGGTAGAAGTCATGCTTTATAAACTTTGACCAGGTTTATAAAAAATATATGAACATAAGCAATAACAAATCAATAAAATTAGATTTATAATTGAATGTACTTTCACATCATATAGATTTGTTATGATAAATGTTTATACTATTTTTTATAAACTTGGTCAAACTTTATGAAATTCGACTTCAGTCAACTCTAATATGCAGAGTAAATAAAAATGGAGGGAGTACTCTAAACATGAATGATTCTGTTTCAAATTTTCAAACGAAGTGCCAAAAGAGCATCTACTCGCCTGAAACCGCGTGAGACCAATGTTTGGTAGAAGGAAATTACTTTTCTAACTCCGACCCGTGAAACCTACCGGCCCGACGTCCAAAGGTCTAAACCGGGGTAGGTTTGTAGCTTCATCTAGATGCCACACAACCGCCTCCGAAAAATATTCATACACAATGGCCGCCTAAGCACACATGCGCATGGCCGAAATCGCTCCTGCCCACTATTTGGGACACCTGGGATTACCATCCTACTACCGACCCATAGTAGGTCCAAAATTTAAGAGGGGGGCAAAGTTTATACTTTCCCCAAATTTCAAAGAAATGTGTCCCATCTGTTCAAAAAACCAAAAAACAAGCGCGTCCCAGACCGAAACATTGTTCTCCCTTAGCCCCCCCGTTCGATTCCCCATTCGTACTCCATGGGCGCCAAAACTACCTCTCCACCATCTGCGAAACCCCGGCATCCTCTGTCTGCCATCCCATCCCACCCATCAACCGCCGCCCTCCTCCATCACGCTGGAGCCGATACCCCGATATCGTCGTCCACCGCAACCGCAACCGCAACGCCCTCCATGGCTAGTAGTTGATGCCGAGGCCGAGCTGCCTCCGGGACGCTGATGTGCGCCGTGCCCGAGCTAGTTCAACCATGCCGTCCTGCGCCTCACCACTGTCGCTCCAGCTTTGCCACCGTCCACCACCAGAGCTTTCCCGCTACGCCGTCCTTCATCGCCTCGGATCTGCTTCTCCTTCGCCGACAGACGGCCACCACAACACAATCAATAATTTGGTCATGGGTTCATCCAAGGCTCCACCCTCCTCCAAAACATCGGTTCCGCCGGTAAAAACAAGAAAATCACCGCGACATCTAGAGGATACAACACTGGCAACCGGAAATGGTACTCCTCTTCCCTTATGCGTGCAAATGTTATGTGTATGCTTGCATGGTATTCATCCCACAGAATACACTAGTTGACGGCTTCTTCCTGATATTAGATGTTCCTAGTAACTCGCGATGCACAAGGTTTCTCCTCATATACTATTTCACCTTAGCTAGAGGTTCGTCGCCCCCTGGATTTCAATTCCTGGTCAGTTGATTCCCAATTAAAGGAAGCATTCCCGAGCTTAACAGGCGCTAGTCTGCCTATTACGCCAAGGAAGCAATGCCTCGGTGTTTATCTTAGGGGTATGTGGGGCCTTGGAGATGCTGGCGTCCGATCTGGAGGTCGGCCGGGATTAAATGGATGGCCAGGGGGTGCTGCCATGCATGGCGGTGGTGTGAGGTCGAGGGGAGGGCGGGGCGGCGGAGGCAGGGGTCTGGGCCGGTGGTCACTGGCAGTTCCAAAAAGATCGTCAACAGTTACTGGCAGGAGGTAGATGAAGGCCATCTGCCCGTTCCTTATAGATCGGACGGTTCATAAAAAATCGAGTGACCTATTTATTTTCAGTCGATTGTTATTTTGATAGGACCACATCTGGTGGTGTGCTGGAGGAGTACCTGCATTTCCCAGCCATCCCTATGTTCATATGTTACAGAATTATACAAAGTAGAATCTAATTTTGTTTGCCATGCAATGTTGTAGAGCTATCATATGTCTCCTGTAATTTATTTTTCAGCCACCCGCTATCTGCTACTTTTACAGTGCACTAGTTCTGCACACATTTCACCCATACTCTCACTATTGTGTTTTTATGCATGGGTATTTCAGACTCTGCCTTGATAGAAGCACGAAACAAAAGTGAGAAGTCTCTCCTGCTTTCTTCGCACGCATGCAAGACACGTATCGGCACTTTAAAGGTTGGATGTTCAACAGTTGGAGACGGTAAATGTAGCTCTGGAGTTGATGATCTCGCTCGCCATGAACCACCATCCCAGGTGTTTGCTTTAACTTCACTGTGTCATATTTGGTTGCATGTTGCATATGGTGTCTAGCTTGTATTGCTCCCAATTTGGTTAAATTGCATCTGCTTAGCTTACACACTTTGAATATGACATGCCTTCCTGTTTTTTGGTACATACTAGTACATCTGTCTATTAACCATGTTCTTACATCAAACTAATGTTCTTGTGTATCCCTCATCAATCACTTATGATGAGGCAATCAGGCCGGTGGACTACTGCGAGAAAAGATCCTCATTTAAAGAATGCAGTGTCAACCTCCCCACATGATTCTCAAGAAACAACATGGCTAGATGAAGATAGTGAATCTAGCTCTGTAGTTGATTACCGCATTTCCCCTACACTAGCGTCGCATGTGCTTGCTCTAACTTGGAAGCATGATATGTGGTTGCATGTTTCATATGGTGTCTAGATTGTAATTCTTCCAATCTGGGTAAATTTCATGTGCTATTTTGCTTAGTTTATACATTATACCTGCTAATGTGACATCCCTTCCTGTTTTTAGTACATAGTACATTTATATATTAAGCATTTCCTTACATAAAACTTGTTTTTTTGTATCCCTCATCAATCAATATGACGAAACACCTTTAGTATATATAGTGCAATATTAGTTGCATCTTTCATATGATTTATAGCATGCGCTGCTTTTAATTTGTTGAAATGCCATTTATGATGGGACGCTTTTAACTTGGCAGAGTCATATTGGTTGCATCTTTCATGTGGTGCCTAGCTTGCATTGCTTCTTATTTGTTGAAATGGCTTCTTCTTAGTTTACACAAACAGTTGTGAATATGCCATGTCGTCCTGTTTTTCGTACATATTCCATCCTGGTATCATGTGTTTGCCTTACATCAAAGTAGTGATTGTCAGTATCATGCATGAATGAGTTCTGAAGAGTGAATTTTGTTGCCTTTTCTTGTCACTTTTACTTGACAATTCAAAATCAATAAAATGGAAGGAAATTAGCAAGGCAGTGGATAAAGGTGCTCCTTCCAAACAGAGGGCCTCTACATATTCTACTCCGCAACCCCCCCCCCCCCCCGCAAGAAGATTGGAAGACAATACATGCATAGACACTCAACGTAGTTGTGTTGATGATGAGCACGTCTCCGCTAGTGCACCATCAAAGGTGCTCCCTCTTACTTGGCACTATTATATGTGGTTGCATGTTATGTATGATGTCTAGCTTTTATTTCTTCTAATTTTCTTGAATTCCATCTGCTTACTTTACACATTATACTAGTGAATCAGACACGTGTTCCTGTTTCTAAAACATACATTATCTGTCTATCACACCATGTTCTTACATCAAAGCACTATTGTTGTGTAACCTGCAACAATCACATATCATAAGACACGTTTGACTTGGGAGTGTGATATAGGTTACATCTCGCATTCTTTTCTAGCTTGTACTACTTCTAGTTTGTTGAAATGGCACTTATGACGAGACAATTTTAACTTGGTAGAGTGATATTCATTGCATCTTTCATATGGTTTCTAGCTTACATTGCTTCTAATTTGTTGAAATTCCTTCTCCTTAGTTTACACATCATAGCTGTGAATATGCAATGTTGACCTTTTTTCTTACACATTCAATCATCCTATCATGTGGTCGCCTTACATTAAAGTAGTGCTCGTCAGCATCCTGCATCAATGAGTTCTGAAAGTGAATTTTTATTCATTTTTCTTGTGGGTTTGACTTGACAAGAAAATGCAATTAAGAAAAAGGAAGGAAGAAAATAAGGCAGGGACTGATGGCGGTCTTCCGGCGAAACCGGCATCCAAGGTGCTTTCTCTAGCTTGGCAGTGTGATATTGTCTTACATGTTGCATACGGTGTCTCACTTGTATTGCTTGTAATTTGATTAAATTACTTCGGCTTAGTTTACACAATTAATTGTGAATATGCCATGCCATCCTATTTTTCGTACATATTCCATCCTCATATCATACCTGTTCCTGTTTCTAGAACATACAATATCTGTCTATCACACCATGTTCTTACATCAAAGTACTACTATTGTGTAACCTGAAACAATCACTTTTCACAAGACACGTTTAACTTGGGAGTCTGATATAGTGTACATCTCGCATTATTTTCTAGCTTGTACTACTAATTTGCTAAAATGGCACTAATGACGAGACAGTCTTAACTTGGTAGAGTGATATTCGTTGTGTCTTAAATATGGTGTATAGCTTTCATTGCTTCTAATTTTTTGAAATGCCTTCTGCTTAGCTTACACATCATAAGTTGTGAATATGCAATGCCGTGAATATGCAATTGCACTAATGATGAGAAACATTCAACTTGGTAGTGTGATGTTGTTTGCATCTTGCATATAATTTATTTCTTTGACTGCTTCACATTTGTTTAAACGCTAGTTATGAGGAGACACTATTAACTTGGCAGAGCGATATTTGTAGAAACTTTCATATGGTGCCTACCTTCCATTTCATTGCTTCTAATTTATTGAAATGTCTTCTGCTTAGTTTACTCATCATAGTTCTGATTATCTCATGATGTCCTGTTTTTCGAACATATTACATCCTCCTATCATGTGGTTGTCTAACATCAAAGTTCAGTTTGTCTGTATCACGCATCAATTTGTTCTGAAGAACAAAATTTTTATTCCTTTTTCTTTTTGGCTTGACTTAACATGGCACAGAAAAATAGGAAGGAAGACGGAATGACAGGGGATGGTGTTAGTACTAAGGACACACGAAAATAGAAGTGGCCGAATAATGCAGATTCTACTGGTACTGATGGTGGAATAGAAGGTCAAAATCCAGCAGAAACTTGTACAAACACAATATCCCTTGCTACACTAGCTGCAAAACTAGCCAAACAGAAACAAGTAGCTGCCACAAAACAACCAGAGACAGCCCTAGTTATTGCAACACCTTCCATAGTACCACAAGCTGCACGAGTTACTCGTGCGTCAATTGAGCTAGCAGCATGTTCCCAAGCTCCCTTGCCACCTGACACTACTTCCCAAGCAATCTTGACACAAGACGAGTTGGCAAGATCAGATAAACCTTGTGAGCTTCAATAGCTAGAAGGTAGTTGCTGGAGTCAAGTTATAGTTACATGCTTCTTTATATGTAGTCTCACAGTTTGATGTACACTAACACTTCCTATGTTTGTTGTTGGACTAGCACCTAGGCGCAAGAAGAAACAAACATCAGGGATAATGCTCGATAGGTTAACTAAATCTAGAGGAGGATCCGTTTTGAGGCAGCTTTTAAAAGGCCACGTGATGCTACAGAGTCAGCCAAGTTATTATTAGAGGCAACAGTTGCCATTAGGTGTCATGCACGTACCCTCCCAACATGGATTCAGTACAGGAATGACAAAGACGAAACCCAGTTCAACACCTTCCTCGACCATTTATCTGTAAGTATGGTTATGTATGGAAACTAGTAATATCGTCTTGCTTTGTCCCATACTTTCTAGGTTGCTGATAATGAGACTCCCATAATTTTCAACAGATGAGGTTCAAGTTGGATAACCAAGATGATGCAACCGGAAAAGCTTGCACCCATGTTTTCAAGTCTGCTCTATGACAATATCGGTATAACTTGAGGAAAACTCACTTTGAAGGCAAGGCTAACAGTGAACTTGCCCAAACATCTCCAGTCGAAAATATATCGGATGAAGACTGGGGAGGCCTCGTTAAACACTGGTCTGATCCAAAGTATCAAGTATGTTATATGTATGTGATCAGATCACATGTTGAACTCCTATTTACGCATGTGCCTCACAAATCTATCTTCTTGTAGGTGAATTGTTCAAAGAACAAGGCCAACCGTACAAAAGTGAAATTCCAACAGACGATAGGATCTCGTAGATATATTGCACACTGCGACGCTCTTGTAATTAGCTGTTGTTTCACTCTTTTCATTGTGCCATATTATCAGATCTATATTGACTTGTTCCAAATGCAGAGGAAAGCCCGCAAAGGACCAAAAAGTACCTGAACCAAATGTTGTGGATATCTTCAAGGACTGTCACACCAGCAAGACGAAGTGCATGACTACACCAGTCAAAGCCGCTGTTGTAAGTTCTTAATCCTCATGCCTTTTAACTACTCCCTCTGTCTTAAAATAAGTGTCTCTACTTTGTACTAACTTTAGTACAAATTTATACTAAGGTTAAGACACTTATTTTGAGACGAGGAAGTACTACTTACTCTAACTCGTGCATTGAACTGAATGGTTTGTAGCCAATGTCTATTACTCTTTTTAAGTTTATACACAATTGTCTTAGCGTATCATTGCACCTTACAAGGTTTAAAAGAGAGGAGTGATGTTCCTTTGATCTTGATCTGTAATCTAATTCCGTGTTGGACTTGCCCACAAAATGTTACAATTTCCTGTTTGTCTATTCCCAGTTATTTTGTGATATGAATGATGTCATACTATGATTACCGTATTATAAACTTTGTCTCTTTATCCTTAGATGTCAATCCAATGTGAAGAAATACACAGTAGCTTAGCCATGGTATATAGTCATATGTTTGGAACCTAGTTTTATTATGTACTTTGAGGTAAAATCCAACTAATATTTTACACGTGTTCATCAAATAGGTTTTGTATATAGACCAAAGCTATTTTGTTCGGTTTTGCTGCCTCCTTAATATCTTCTGTTCTGGTAGTACTAATGTAAAAACTCAACCTTTTTTAGCAAGCTATGGAAAAATGGTGGAACTGCCACCTTCGGAAGGTGACGAGGCAACTATAACCGCAATGTCACCTATTGCTGCAGTGGGTCAGTACCTGTCCACTAACAGTGCCAAAAGCACATTCCTGTGTAATACTGGGTTGGTTGTTAAGGCAATCTCGTCCAAACTGCCTCATGATCAAGATATGCAAGCTCAAAACATTGTTATATCTACACTCCAGACATAAATCCATTCCCTAACAAAGACCCTTTGTGAAACAAGGACAACCATTGTTCGATGTCTTCAAGATATGCATGGTTTTGAAACCAGACTATCAGACATTTCCTATCTTGTTCAGGAGCCTAGGAGAAATGAAGGCGAAGGTTCTGGTGCTCCATCGGATAGTACAACATGAAAACGTATCAGTGAGGTCAAATGAACTGAGCTTCTGAACTTCTGGTGGTACATTTATCTGCCAGACTGTTAACTTTCATGTCAACCTTCCTTTTGTTTTATAGTTGTAATTTGTTTTGTTGTGATACAAAATTTGTTCTTAACGTGCAGCCACCGGATGAAGAAAACAACAAGCCATTTTTGTATAGTGTAGGGTGTTCCCTATATTTGCACTGGTGGCGAACTTTGATGCCCAGTGGATGTAATCTGTGCAATCGCCTTAATAGCCCAACATTAGTTTCGGGCTTATTTATTTCCTACTCTTCTTTTTCCCTGGTTTGCTAGTGGCTGCAACAATCATGGATCATATACGGATTGTGGTAACCTTGAGCCTTCTACAGGCCGTAGGATCCATGGGCCTCCTACGGGCCGTTGGATAAATGGGCATCCAACGGGCCATTGGATAAATGGGCCTCCAACGGGCCGTCGGATAAATGGGTCCACATGGGCCCTAAATGGGCATAATTGGTATCGGGCCAGCACGGTAACGGGCCGTTAATAGGCCGGAAGACACAAAGGCTTAATTTTGTCACAGGCATAATGGGTCGTTAATGGGCCAGAATATAGGACGGGCTGGAAACGGCACAACGGGTCAATAGGCCACAAACGGGCCGATTCTAACCACGGGACAAATTTGTTCCATTAGGGGAACAGGACACTAACGAGCCGGAAGTAATCGAGGGCCGGAAAGGAGCCCAAGAGCATATGGGCCGTCAGTAGGCCGAAAGCTAACACGGGCTGGAAACGGCACATGGAAATCATGGGTACAAAGAAATTTACTGTTCATTATGGGCCAGAGTCACCGTGGGCCACTAAAGGGCCTAAAGATACGGAAGGCCTCGTATGGGCCGAAAGACGTCGTGGGCCATACATGGGCTGAAAGTGAAATGGACTGGTGTTATATTCAACGACCCACATGACGTTGTTCGGTCGATTTCTAGAAGGCCCTAATGGGTCATGAGTTACCAGGCCGTAAAATGGGCTATATGCGAACAAACCGTTAATAGGCTTTTCATGGGCCGACACGCTTACTTTTGACCAAGTCAAACAGGCCGGCCTTTGTAAGCTAAATGGGCTAGTGTTGGGCCTTCGCACATGTCGACATATCAAAGGCGCCTTTCTGATCCAATGACGAGCTGGCACGTGTTTCCTTCGGCCAATGAGAATTTTACACGTGGAAAATCGCCATTGGTCCGGGCTGTTAATGGGTCATCGGATCAAAAACCGGACCCGATAGCTTAACGGCGACCCATTATGGTGGATGCCACGTGTCGGTCACCCGTGACGAAAGCACTTCTATGACGCGTGATTTATCATCATGGAAGTGGACACTTCTGTGATGATAATTTTGGTAATGTCATGGAACACTTCTACGACCACACATGTATGATTATCTTGATTCTTTCATAAAATCGTCATGGATGTACATGCATGACAAAAATCGTGACCTACTGTGATAAACACGTATCATCACGGAAGTGTATTTTTTTTGTAGTGTCCATTGTCAACATCTGTCGGTTTGCCCGTGCAGCTTACCCATCGATCTCCATACCCTAGTCTCCCTGAGTTTCTTACATGATGCTAACGCACCCTTTCCCACTGATCCCCATCCCCATTCCCCACTCCACACCATCGCAGCCTAAGCCCGTTGTAGGATCGAAAGTATGTCTAGAGGGGGGTGATTAAACTACTTGACCAAATAAAAATCTAGCCTTCCCCAATTTTAAGTCTTGGCAGATTTTAGGAACTTTAACACAAGCCAAGTAAACAACCTACATAAGCAATTCTAAGAGTATAGCAGCAGAATGTAAATCATTGCATATGAAGGTCAAGGAGAGGAGTTTAGAGTGAGCAAACGCAATGTAGACACGGAGATTTTTGGTGTGGTTCCGGTAGGTGGTGTTATCGTACATCCACGTTGATGGAGACTTCAACCCATGAAGGGTAACAGTTGTGTGAGTCCAAGAAGAGCTCAACCCACAAAGGGTCCATGAAGAAGCAACCTTGTCTATCCCACCATGGCCATCGCCCACGAAGGACTTGCCTCACTTGGGTAGATCTTCACGAAGTAGGCGATCTCCTTGCCCTTACAAACTCCTTGGTTCAACTCCACAATCTTGACGGAGGCTCCCAAGTGACACCTAACCAATCTAGGAGAAACCACTCTCCAAAAGGTAATAGATGGTCTGCTGATGATGAACTCATTGCTCCTGTGCTTCAAATGATAGTCTCCTGCTACCTCTTGAGCATGCGTTGGTTTTCCCTCTAAGAGGAAAGGGTGATGCAGCAAAGTAGTGTAAGTATTTCCCTCAGTTTTTGAGAACCAAGGTATCAATCCAGTAGGAGGCTAAACTCAAATCCCTCGTACCTGCACAAACAAATAAGAACGTTGCAACCAACGCGATAAAGGGGTTGTCAATCCCTTCACGGCCACTTGCAAAAGTGAGATCTGATAGAGATAATAAGATAAATATTTTTGGTATTTTAGTGATGTAGATTGGAAAGTAAAGATTGCAAAATAAAATAGATCGGAAACTTATACGATGGAAAATAGACCCGGGGGCCATAGGTTTCACTAGTGGCTTCTCTCAAGATAGCATAAGTATTACAGTGGGTGAACAAATTACTCTCGAGCAATTGATAGAGAAGTGCATAGTTATGAGAATATCTAGGCATGATCATGTATATAGGCATCACGTCTTCGACAAGTAGATCGAAACAATTCTGCATCTACTACTATTACTCCACACATCGACTGCTATCCAGCATGGATCTAGAGTATTAAGTTCATAAGAACAGAGTAATGCATTAGGCAAGATGACATGATGTAGAGAGATAAACTCAAGCAATATGATATAAACCCCATCTTTTTATCCTTGGTGGCAACAATACAATACGTGCCTTGCTGCCCCTGCTGTCACTGGGAAAGGACACCGCAAGATTGAACCCAAAGCAAAGCACTTCTCCCATTGCAAGAAAGATCAATCTAGTAGGCCAAACCAAACTGATAATTCGAAGAGACTTGCAAAGATAACAAATCATACATAAAAGAATTCATAGGAGACTCAAATATTGTTCATAAATAATCTTGATCATCAACCAACAATTCATCGGATCTCGACAAACACACCGCAAAAAGTATTACATCGACTAGATCTCCAAGAAGATCGAGGAGAACTTTGTATTGAGATCCAAAGAGAGAGAAGAAGCCATCTAGCTAATAAATATGGACCCGAAGGTCTGAGGTAAACTACTCACACTTCATCGGAGTGGCTATGGTGTTGATGTAGAAGCCCTCCGTGATTGATTCCCCCTCCGGCGGAGCGCCGGAAAAGGCCCCAAGATGGGATCTCACGGGTACAGAAGGTTGCGGCGGTGGAAATAGGGTTTCGTGGTGCTCTCGAATGTTTTCAGGGTATATGATTATATATAGGCGAAAGAAGTCGGTCAGGGGAGCCATGAGGGGCCCACGAGGGTGGGGGGCGCGCCTACCCCCTGGGCGCGCCTCCCTGCCTCGTGGCCGCCTCGTTGCTTCCTTGACGTCCACTCCAAGTCTCCTGGATTGCGTTTGTTCCAAAAACGACTCTCCTGAAGGTATCATTCCGTTTGGACTCCGTTTGATATACCTTTTCTACGAAACACTGAAATAGGAAAAAAACAGCAATTCGGACTGGGCCTCCGGTTAATAGGTTAGTCTCAAAAATAGTATAAAAGTGCATAATAAAGCCCATTAAACATCCAAAACAGATAATATAATAGCATGGAACAATAAAAATTATAGATACGTTGGAGACGTATCAAGCATCCCCAAGCTTAATTCCTGCTCGTCCTTGAGTAGGTAAATGATAAAAATAGAATTTTTGATGTCGAATGCTACCTAGCATAATTCTCACTGTAATTTTCTTTATTGTGGCATGAATGTTCATACCCGAAAGATTCAAGACAAAAGTTTAATATTGACATAAGAGTAATAATACTTCAAGCATACTAACAAAGTAATCATGTCTTCTCAAAATAACATGGCCAAAGAAAGTTATCACTACAAAATCATATAGTCTTGATATGCTCTATCTTCATCACACAAAATATTTAAATCATGCATAATCCCGGTTTTAGCCAAGCAATTGTTTCATACTTTAGTATTCTCAAACTTTTTCAATCTTCACGCAATACATGAGCGTGAGCCATGGACATAGCACTATAGGCGGAATAGGATGGTGGTTGTGGAGAGGACAAAAAAGGAGAAGATAGTCTCACATCAACTAGGCGTATCAATGGGCTATGGAGATTCCCATTAATAGATATCAATGTGAGTGAGTAGGGATTGCCATGCAACGGATGCACTAGAGCTATAAGTGTATGAAAGCTCATCAAAAGAAACTAAGTGGGTGTGCATCCAACTTGCTTGCTCATGAATACCTAGGGCAATTTGATGAAGCCCATCATTGGAATATACAAGCCAAGTTCTATAATGAAAAATTCCCCCTAGCATATGAAGGTGACAACATAGGAGACTCTCTATCATGAAGATCATGGTCCTACTTTGAAGCAGTGGTAAAAGGATAGTAACATTGTCCCTTCTCTCTTTTTCTCTCATTTTCTTTGGTGGGCTTCTTTGGCCTCTTTTTTTATTTGGGCTTATTTGGCCTCTTTTATTTTTCATAAAGTCCGGAGACTCATCCCAACTTGTGAGGGAATCATTGCTTCCATCATCCTTTCCTCACATGGGACAATGCTCTAATAATGAAGATCATCACACTTTTATCTACTTACAACTCAAGAATATTAGAACAAAATATGACTCTATGTGGATGCCTCCGGCAATGTACCGGGACAATGAATCAAGAGTGACATGTATGAAAGAATTATGAATGGTGGCTTTGCCACAAATACGATGTCAACTACATGATCATGCAAAGCAATATGACAATGGTGGAATGTGTCATAATAAACGTAACGGTGGAAAGTTGCATGGCAATATATCTCGGAATGGCTATGGAAATGCCATAATAGGTAGGTATGGTGGCTGTTTTGAGGAAGGTATATGGTCGGTGTATGATACCGACGAAAGTTGCGCGACACAAGAGAGGCTAGCAATGGTGGAAGGGTGAGAGTGTGTATAATCCATGGACTCAACATTAGTCATGAAGAACTCACATACTTATTGCAAAAATCTACAAGTTACCAAAACAAAGTACTACACACATGCTCCCAGGGGAAGGGTTGGTAGGAGTTAACCATTGCACGATCCCGACCTCCACACATAAGGAAGACAATCAATAAATAAATCATGCTCCAACTTCATCACATAACGGTTCACCATACGTGCATGCTACTGGAATCACAAACTTTTAACACAAGTATTCCTCAAATTCACAACTAGAACTAGCATGACCCTAATATTACCATCCTCATATCTCAAAACAATCATCAACACTTCTCATAGTATTCAATGCACTTTATATGATAGTTTTTATTATACCTATCTTGGATGCTCATCATTTTAGGACTAAAATTTTAACCAAAGCAATTACCATGTTGTTCTAAAGTACTCTCAAAATAATATAAGTGAAGCATGACAGATCAATAATTTGTATAAAATAAAACCACCGTCGTGCTCTAAAAAGATATGAGTGAAGTACTAGAGCAAAATTATCTAGCTCAATAGATATAAGTGAAGCACATAGAGTATTCTAATAAATACCGATTCATGTGTGTCTCTCCCAAAAGGTGTGTACAGCAAGGATGATTGTGGTAAACTAAAAAGTGAAGACTAAAATCATACAAGACGCTCCAAGAAAAACACATATCATGTGGTGAATAAAAATATAGCATCAAGTAAAGTTACCGATGGACGAAGACGAAAGAGGGGATGCCTTCCGGGGCATCCCCAAGCTTAGGCTTTTGGTTGTCCTTGAATTTTACCTTGGGGTACCTTGGGCATCCCCAAGATTAGGCTCTTGCCACTCGTTATTCCATAATCCATCAAATCTTTACCCCAAAACTTGAAAACTTCACAATACAAAACTCAACAGAAAATCTCATGAGCTCCGTTAGCGAAATAAAACAAACCACCACTTTAAGGTACTGTAATGAATTCATTATTTATTTATATTGGTGTTAAACCTACTGTATTACAACTTCTCTATGGTTCATACCCCCCGATACTAGCCATAGATTCATCAAAATAAGCAAACAACAAACGAAAAACAGAATCTGTCAAAAACAGAACAGTTTGTAGCAATCTATATCTTTTCAATACTTCTGGAACCCCACTACCAGAATAGGAAGTCCTAAATAATTTGTTTATTAATCTTTTGCAAAAAGAATCAACTGAAAAGCATGTTTCTGTGATTTATGAAAATTATTCTCGTTCGCGCAAAAGTTTCTGTTTTTCAGCAAGATCAAATTAACTATCACTCAAGAAGATCCTATAGGTTTTACTTGGCACAAACACTAATTAAAACATAAAAACACATCTAACCAGAGGCTAGATGAATTATTTATTACTAAACAGGAACAAAAAGCAAAGAACAAAAATAAAATTGGGTTGCCTCCCAACAAGCGCTAATGTTTAATGCCCCTAGCTAGGCATAAAAGCGAGAATAGATCTAAGTATTGCCATCTTTGGTTTTCAATTCATAGGTGGCTCTCATAATAGATTCATAAGGTAATTTGATTTTCTTTCTAGGAAAGTGTTCCATGCCTTTCCTTAATGGAAATTGGAATCTAATATTTCCTTCTTTCATATCAATAATTGCACCAATCGTTCTAAGGAAAGGTCTACCAAGAATAATAGGACATGAAGGATTGCAATCTATATCGAGAACAATAAAATCTATGGGCACATAATTCCTATTTGCAAAAATAAGATCATCATTAATCCTTCCCATTGGTTTCTTAATGGTGGAATCCGCAAGGTGCAAATTTAAGGAGCAATCATCAAATTCACGAAAACCTAACACATCACACAAAGTTTTTGGACTCGTGGAAACACTAGCACCCAAATCACACAAAGCATAGCATTCATGATCTTTAATTTTAATTTTAATAGTAGGTTCCCACTAATCATAAAGTTTTCTAGGGATTTCTAATTCAAGTTTTTATTCATAAGATTGATTTAAGCATCAAAGATATGTTTAGTAAAAGCTTTATTTTGACTATAAGCATGAGAAGAATTTAACACGGATTGCAACAAGGAAATACAATCTATTAAAGAACAATTATCATAATTAAATTCCTTGAAACCCAAAATAGTGGGTTCATTGCTATGTAAAGTTTTGACCTCTTCAATCCCACTTTTACCATTTTTTGCATCAAGATGTAAAAACTCCGAATCATCGGGACGCCTCTTAACTAAAGTTGACTCATCTCTAGTCCTATCATTATCAAGATTCATATTGCAAAACAAAGATTTAATAGGAGACACATCAATCACTTTTAGATCTTCATCCCTATTTCCTTCTAACCCTTCTGGTTTGGCGGCCATCTTATTAACTAAGGTGGCCTGCTTATCCGAAATTTGGGCTATTAATTTTTCAAGACAAGCAAACTGAGATTTCAAACCATATAATTCCTTAGACATATCATCAAGCTCTGTATTCATGTAATCCATAAAGCTTTTTTGTTCTTTAAGCTCGTTTCTAAAGAAATTATTATGCTCAAATTGTAAAGTCATAAAGCTTCTAACGTTGTTCTTGATTTCTTCCAACCTTCTAAGTGAGGATCAATGTTTTTAGGCAAGACCATCAGGGCAAACAGGCACATAAGAAATAAGCGAAAAAGAGGCAAACGGGAAAAAGAGGGCGAATAAAATGGCAAGGGTGAAGTGGGGGAGAGGAAAACGAGAGGCAAATGGCAAATAATGTAATGCGAGGGATAAGAGTTTGTGATGGTTACTTGATATGTCTTGACTTGTGCGTAGACTCCCCGGCAATAGCGCCAGAAATCTTTCTTGCTACCTCTTGAGCATGTGTTGGTTTTCCCTTGAAGAGAAAAGGGTGATGCAGCAAAGTACCGTAAGTATTTCCCTCAGCTTTTGAGAACCAAGGTATCAATCCAGTAGGAGGCTACACTCAAATCCCTCGTACCTGCACAAAAAAATAAGAACCTTGCAACCAACATGATAAAGGGGTTGGCAATCCCTTCACGGCCACTTGCAAAAGTGAGATCTGATAGAGATAATAAGATAAATATTTTTGGTATTTTTATGAGATAGATTGGAAAGTAAAGATTGCAAAATAAAAAAGATCGAAAACTTATACGATGGAAAATAGACCCGGGGGCCATAGGTTTCACTAGTGGCTTCTCTCAAGATAGCATAAGTATTACGATGGGTGAACAAATTACTGTCAAGCAATTGATAGAAAAGTGCATAGTTATGTGAATATCTAGGCATGATCATGTATATAGGCATCACGTCCGCGACAAGTAGATCAAAACGATTCTGCATCTACTACTATTACTCCACACATCAACCGCTATCCGGCATGCATCTAGAGTATTAAGTTCAAAAGAACAGAGTAACGCATTAGGCAATATGACATGATGTAGAGGGATAAACTCAAGCAATATGATATAAACCCCATATTTTTATCCTTGATGGCAAAAATACAATACGTGCCTTGCTACCCCTGCTGTCACTGGGAAAGGACACCGCAAGATTGAACCCAAAGCTAAGCACTTCTCCCATTGCAAGAAAGATCAATCTAGTAGGCCAAACCAAACTGATAATTCAAAGAGACTTGCAAAGATAACAAATCATACATAAAACAATTCAGAGGAGACTCAAATATTGTTCATAGATAATCTTGATCATAAACCCACAATTCATCGGATATCGACAAACACACCGAAAAAAGTATTACATCAAATAGATGTCCAAGAAGATCGAGGAGAACTTATTATTGAGATCCAAAGAGAGAGAAGAAGCCATGGACCCGAAGGTCTGAGGTAAACTACTCACACTTTAGCGTAGTGGCTATGGTGTTGATGTAGAAGCCCTCCGTGATTGATTCCCCCTCCGGCGGAGCGCCGGAAAAGGCCCCAAGATGGGATCTCACGGGTACAGAAGGTTGCGGCGGTGGAAATAGGGTTTCGTGGTGCTCTAGGATGTTTTCAGGGTATATGAGTATATATAGCTGAAAGAAGTCGGTCAGGGGAGCCACGAGGGGCCCATGAGGGTGGGGGGCGCGCCTCCCTGCCTCGTGGCCGCCTCGTTGCTTCCTTGACGTCCACTCCAAGTCTCCTGGATTGCATTTGTTCCAAAAACGGGTCTCCCAAAGGTTTCATTCCGTTTGGACTCTGTTTTATATTCCTTTTCTGTGAAACACTGAAATAGGCAAAAAAACAACAATTTGGGTTGGGCCTCCGGTTAATAGGTTAGTCCCAAAAATAGTATAAAAGTGTATAATAAAGCCCATTAAACATCCAAAACAGATAATATAATAGCATAGACCAATCAAAAATTGTAGATACGTTGGAGACGTATCATCTCCCCAACACTCAACTCTCTCTCACTGATTTGGATATGGTGGAAAGATGATTTGAGTGGAAAGCAACTTGGGGAAGGCTAGAGATAAGATTCTTGTGGTTGGATTGGAATATATTGGTCTCAACACATGAGTAGGTGGTTCTCTCTTAGAAAATGAGTAGTGGAAGTGTAGGAACGTGCTGATGGCTCTCTCACAAATGGAGAAGGGGTGGAGGGGTATATATAGCCTCCATACAAAATCTAGCCATTGCACACAATTTACCAAACTCGGTGGGACCGTATAGTGAAACTCGATGGGACCAACCTAGTTCAAAATGTGAATGTTAGGCTTTTCGGTGGGACCCACAATACCAATTCGGTGAGACACGATGTGCTATGGTTAGGGCAAAACTTCATCTCGGTGAGACCGATCACATGAACTAGGTGAGGTCGATTTCAGTAATAAGCAAACAGAGACTTGGTCAAGAAAACTCAGTGGGACCAATCGCTCATTTCGGTGAGACCGAAATGTTACGGAAAGGAAATAGAGAGTTTGCACTATGAACTCGGCTGGACTGATCGCTCATATCGGTTAGACTGAAACATTACGAAGGGAAACAGAGAGTTTGCAATCCCATCTCGGTGAGACCGAGATCCCTGTCGGTGAGATCGAACTGATTAGGGTTTCTGGCTATGGCTATGTCAAGTGAACTCGGTGGCGCCGAATAGACGAGGCGCTGCCCTGTCGCCTTCCTCGCACGAGTAGACGAGGGCGCATGCCCGGCGCGCAGCCACACGCCATGGCAATCTCCTCTCTCCCTGCCTGCCTGTTCCCTCCCAGGCGACGCTGTGGTTGCCACGCACCCCCCTAACATCTCTCTCTCGTAGCGTAGCCTCTCCCCTCCCCTCTGCTCCCTCCTTTCTCTCTGTCCATGGGCACCAAGATCGCCGACAAGCACCACCTCGACCACAGCCTCCCCCGTGCCTCTTCAACATGACCTCCAGCTCCACCATCGACCCCTACACTGTCTCCACCGAGCCACGTGACGGGAAGAGCCTCGGAGCACCGTCCCCAACAGCTTCTTCCTCCTCGGGGCACCGAGATCGCCGGCGACCGTGCTCCCACTCCGGCGCATCCCCGAGCCCGCTAACCATCCATGCAGCTCCGCGGTGAGCCATTGACCCAATTCCCCCTTGCCCCATCGTCCCTCGCATCCTCTAGCCATCATCCTCGAGAGCTTCTCGACGCTGGCCATGTCGCCACTGCCGTTGCAGCCACTGAAGCTTGCGCCTGAGCATTGCCCCGTGCTCAGCACGCTCCTCGGAGCCAGGCGCGCCCACCCATTTGACCTACTATGTCCCTAGCGCCAAACCGAACATGTCCGAACTCCGGCCACCGCCGTTTTGGTCACCGCCGTTGATCCTAACCGCCGCAGCTCCGGCGACCACCACTGGTCATTCCAGCTTGCTCCCACGAGCACGTAGGAGCAAACCCCGCCTCAATTGGTGCATCACAGTGGTTTTTCGAAGCACCCTGCCGTCGCGGCACCTCGCCGGCTGCCAAACTCCAGCAAAAACACCATTTAATTAGTGCTAATGAGCGCCCTAGGTCATTGACAGGTGGGGCCAGCCTCTGTTAACCACTGGTTTAGTTTAAATCTAAACCTAATTAGCATAGTGACACTGACATGTGGGACCCGTAGTTCAGGTTTGACCCTGTTGACTTGCTGATGTAGGGCTGATGTCATGCTGACGCAGTTAACAATTTTCTGGATTAAAAATAATCCAGGAAATTCTAGAAAATGTTTAAAACTTTTAAAAAACATAGAAAATCAACCGTATCTCCAAATGAAATAATTTATTTATGAAAAATAATCAGAAATATCCAATCTTTCCATCTGTATCATTTTCATGCATGTTAGAACAACTTTTGGCTACTGTTTAGGACAAATCAAATGAACGACATTTAAATAACCACATGTGGAGTTTGAATTTGAACCTAGGGTTCAAACCAACTTCATTTAACTTGCTGCTAGTTGCATTAGCTCAATCAACAACATGTTGCCATGTCATGATCATGTATCGTATTATTGCATTGCATTGATTGTGTTCTTTCTCTGTCACCGGTGTTTGACCCCTCTCAGTAGACGTTGTTTCGACGATGTGATCGATGACACTGATGAAGAGCTATTACTATCTTCAGAAGTGCCAGGCAAGCAAACCCCCTTTGAGCATTCTGATACAATCCACTCTTTGCTTGCACTCTTTTACTGCATTAGGACAACAACGATTCAACTGTTACATGCCGCGGTAGTTGAATCTCTTTTCCTCTGCATGACTTGTCTTTGCCATAGTAAATAGATGAAACCCACTAGCATGAGTAGGAGTTGTTTGAGCCATGATGTGCCTACTCATTAATGCTTGCTTGTTATGCCTGCTATGCTTAGAGTTGTGTCAGGTCTGGTCCATCTGCAATGGATTGGAATGGTGATGAAAATGTCCTATTGTGTCTAAGCTAAGTGTGTTAACACGATTTGGTAAAGGTAGCGGTGAGAGGCCATATAGGAGTACATGGTGGGTTGTCTCATTGAAACTGTCCTCAAAACTGAGTTCTGTGTTTGTGATCCAAGAACAGCTACTACCACACGTTGGGCCCTGAAATATGACCCCATTCAACTTATTAACCCCCTGTCCTCTGCCCAGGAGTTGCAAGTAGTTTCTGGTGTTTGTAGTAGACTGGAGGCCATGCGTAGTGCTGACCCTGGGGGTGGGCTGGGATGCGGTAGGTAGCTGGCCCGGTGTACCGAGTCACCTGTTTGGTGCCTCGGGAACCCTACACACGTCGTTCAGGGCCATAGTGGAAACCTCGGCTAGACTCCCTGCGGATGGAACCTGAATAGGCGATAAACCTTGACTAGGGACTTGTGTGGTTAGTTAGGTCATGGTCTACACCCACGTCGGCTTTCGCTTGAAGTCTGCCAAGCATATGTCATGTGCAGATGCCAAGTGGTGGAAACATGTGTGAAGAAATACATCCCTGCAGGGTTGTAAATGATCTATTCGAATAGCCGCGTCTGCGGTAATGGCCTACTGGGTTGATTATGCAATTCATAGACAAGTGAAAGTGGATACTCTAAAATGCACAAGATAAGCATGGGTGCTATGGATGGCCTTCTCATAGGGAGACGGGAGCGGATCCATAGTGGTGTATTGATATGGTGAATATGTGGACTCGTGTGCACCACCTCAAAAGAGTTACTAGCAGTCGTAGTACAGGATAGCCACTGAGTCAAAGCTGGCTTGCTGCAGTTAAACTCCACCACCCCCCTTTGTTGATACTGGTGCATATGTACCTTGTTCTGATGTAAGTCTTCCTGGGTACATTTGTACTCACATTTGCTTAATTTAAGTTTTTGCAGATGAGACTTCAGTCTCACTAGTAGTTCCACGTGGACTTCAACATTTAGCTTGTTACCTCAACTACGATCTTGTACCCTTTGAAGGGTCTTATAGATAGACAGGCTTACTAGCCTTCTCTCTTTTCAGATGTCTGTACTCCAACATGTTTATGCTTCTGCCTGTGCTTGTTGCTTGTATGACTTGAATGTTGGGTCATCAGACCCATGTTTGTAATATCTAGATCCTCGGTGCCTATTGAATAAATACTTTGAGTAATAGAGTTTTGTTGTGATGCCATGTTGTATTTGCACATATCGAGCATATTGTGTGGATGTTTTGCTATGTGTGGGATCCGACAATCTAGTTGTTTACTCTTGGTAGCCTCTCTTATGGGCAAATATCTCCTAGTGCTTCCACTGAGCCATGGTAGCTTGCTACTGCTCCGGAACACATGGCATGATCGGCATGTGCCCTTCTTTGCTCCTGTGTCTATCCGTTCGGGGAAATGTCACACGGTATTCCTTTAACTCCTTGTAGCTTGCTACGACTTGAGTTCAAACGTTGATGACCGACACATTCATTGCTGGGTCATGTATGCCTGTCCCTGTAAGTTAGTGCCACCTTGGGTTTACGACTAGTCATGTCGGCCCGGGTTCTTTGTCATATGCATGTTAGCGACACTATCATATACCTGAGCCAAAAGGCGCAAACGGTCTCGGGCCAGGTAAGGTGGCACCCGTGGGGATACCGTTCGTGAGGCCGCAAAGTGATATGATGTGTTACATGCTAGATAGGTGTGACTTAGGATCGGGGTCCTGACAAGAATGGTGGAGGTCGCACAGGCGGACAGGACTACAGCCATGGCGCTGAATCGCCTGTATGGGCCCTAGATCGCCAAAGACCAGCAGGTCCTCTCATATTGACTGAACTCCATGTCGCCAGAAATTCTTGTGCAGGTTATTGGGAAGGAGTCTCCCTTCGATCTGTGGATAGCAGTGATGACCCTCTTCGCCTCCCAATCTCAATCCGGATTACGAATCTGAGGATTGCGATCACCAACACCAAGAAGGGCACCATGACAAGTAGTGCCTACATGGCGAAGATGAAGAACCCTGGTGATGAGCTAGCAGCTGCTGGCTATCCGGTGTCAGACCTGGAGATGGTGGATTACATCCTTGTGGGATTGGACCGTGACTACAATTTTGTAGTTGCAGAAGTGGGCGCCGTCAAGAACACGATCACCTTCGACGACCTCTTTGCCCAAATCTCTGCCTTCGATCCGATGATGGAGATGTTGGGCGAAGCATCTTCTGGCGTTTTTCATACCTCTGCAAATGCGGATTACAAAGGCCGAAATCAAGGCCGCAACAAACCCTACCGTGGGCGAGGAACAAGGGGACACGATCATGGAGATCGCCAGCCCTCCACTGCTGGCGGTGGTGGTGGCTACAGAGGCCGCCCACATCAGCAACAACAGCTACAACAAGGACGTGATCAGCAGCAGTGTGACCATCCTGAGTGTCAGATCTACTATAAGCACTATCTAGGGGGTGCGCGGGTCTGCTGGTGGCGCTATGAAGATGTCGAGCAAGAAGAAAAGGGGGTGCATGCAGCCACCTATGGCGTCGACACCAACTGGTATGCCGGCACTGGAGCCACCAACCATATCATGGGAGAACTTGACAAGCTGACGATGCAAGGGAAGTATAATGGAGGCGACCAAATTCACACAACAAGCGGTTCAGGTATGGCAATCACACATTGTCACATCCCTAATTCTGGTCTAACCTATGCTAGCTTCCATGTGAGCATCATGTTTAAATTCAAATGAAATTTGAATTGAGGAATTTTCAAAGCCTCAGAAAACCCCTAAAAATAACCAACATTTAAATCTTCTCAAATGAGTCCAAGAAAATGTTCCTGTTATTCTATAGAAATATTGGTAAGAGGTAAAATTCAAACCAATATTTTGGAGTCACAGAAATATTTATTTTGGCCATTTGAATTAATCCAACAACAATTTGCTTTGGATTTATATTTAATATATATTAAATATGACTCCAATAATTCTGGAAGTTTGTGAGTGGCTTTGTATATATTTTAGCAAGCCATATAATAACCTACAGAATTTATTAAAATGATTTAGTTGCTAAACTAAATCAAAACAGAGGAAGAAAAATAGAAAACAGAAACTAATAAAGAGAGAGAGAATCTTACCTGGCCTCACCTGTGCAGCCCACCAACCGGCCCAGCACTGTAGCTGACCGGCCCAGCCCACCACTGCCACATCCCTTGTCGTCTTCCTCCTTGCCAGGAGGACGGGCGCGTGCCCGATGCGCGCGCACTGCCGTGCGCCACCTCCTGCTTCCCGCCGCTTCCCCGACGCGGCTGTGAACGCCACGACATCCCCGGACCCTCTGCACCTCTCCCCTCTCTTGCTGGACCTCCTCCCCTCCTCTGGCTCTCTCCCTCGCACCACCCGAACACGCCCGCCGCTGCCGACGTGCACCACCGTGGCCACCGCCTCCCCCTCGCTTCCCTGACTGGCTCAAGAGCTAGGCCTCGTCGCCCTCGTCCTCTCATCCGAGCCACGCGGCACCGGACGCCCCCGAACGTCGTCATCGCGGTCGTCTTCTACCTCGGGCAACCGAGATCGCCGGCGTCATCCGTCGTCCACGGTGCCTCCCCAAGCCTGCTGATCCCTCCATTGGAATCCATGTGAGCTCTGCCGCCTTTCCCCCCTTCTCCCCGTGCTCTATTTCCCTCTCTAGCCGCTGTTTCCATCGAGCTCGAGAGCTCGGCTCCGCCGGCCATGTCGCTGCCGTGGCCACTGTCACATAGAGCTGCAACCGAGCACATAGCCGTGCTCAGCGCAACGCCAGAAGCCCAAAACCCCCTCCAGGTGCTCATGCCGTGCTTCGCAACACCGAAACCGCCGAGACCCGAACTCCGGCCGCCGCATTCGTGCTCTCCGCCGTCGACTCAGACCACCCCAGCTCCTCCCGCTTTGCCTCCCAGATGCGCGCGAGCCCCAGCTACGCGTAGGACCAAACCGCGGTCGATTTGGTCGACCGTGGGCAAATTCCGAGCCCCTCAGCCGTCTCGGGCTTCACCGGCGACGAGCCGTGGACCAAGTCCAGCGGGTTTGACCCCGCTTGACCGGGGGTTTGACTTCCCTCCCTGACTCACTGACGTGTGGGCCACCCTTGTTAATTACTAGTTAGGTTAGTTTAGCGCTAATTAACCTAGATTAGTGCTTAACCTAACACTAACTAACTCTGTTTAGTTAGTTAACTAACCACTGACACGTGGGTCCCACAGGTCAGGTTTGACCTGGCGGACCCAGTTGACCGCTAACGTCACCCTGACGCAGTGCTGACGCATTAATTCAATTACTGGAATTATTCTTATACATGAAATTCCAGAAAATAACCCAAACTTCTAAAAATCATAGAAAATCAACTGTAGCTCCAAATCAAATAAATTATATATGAAAAATGATCAGAAAAATCCAATCTATCCATCTGCACTCGTTTCATGCATGTTAGAAAACACTAACCTTGCCGTTTAGGTGAAACAAGTTAATGCACTATTATAACCTCTTAAAATGGGTTTGCATTTGAATCTTTGGTTCAAATGGACTCATCTCAATCTGTTCTAGCTTGCATTAGCCAAAACACATTATTATTGCCATGTCATAGCATGCATCATATTGTGCATTGCATTGATCGTGTTTCTTCTCTGTTTGTCGGTGTTGTTCCCCCTTGGTAGACGTTGTACCGACGTTGTAGATGTCTGTACTCAGACATGATAAGCTTCCGCTTGTGCTTGATTTGTATGCTCTGAATGTTGGGTCGTGAGACCCATGTTTGCAATATCTCGCTCCTCGGAGCCTACTGAATAAATATTTGAGTTGTAGAGTCATGTTGTGATGCCATGTTGTATTTGCACATATCGAGCATATTGTGTGTATGTTATTGAAATGCTTGGTATGTGTGGGATCTGACTATCTAGTTGTTTATCCTTAGTAGCCTTTCTTACCGGGAAATGTCTCCTAGTGCTTCCACTGAGCCATGGTAGCTTGCTACTGCTCCGGAACACTTAGGCTGGCCGGCATGTGTCCTTCTTCGTTCCTGTGTCTGTCCCTTCGGGGAAATGTCACGCGATGAATACTGGAGTCCTGTTAGCCCGCTATAGCCCGGTTCACCGGAGTCCTGCTAGCCCAGTGCTACAGCCTGGATTCACTCGCTGATGACCGACATGTTTGATGCTGGGTCATGGACGCCTGTCCCTGTAAGTTAGCACCACTTTGGGTTTACGACTAGCCATGTCAGCCCGGGTTCTCTGTCATATGGATGCTAGCGACACTATCATATACGTGTGCCAAAAGGCACAAACGGTCCTGGTCCTGGTAAGGCGACACCCATGGGAATACCGTGCGTGAGGCCGCAAAGTGATATGAGGTGTTACATGCTAGATCGGTGTGGCATTGAGTCGGGGTCCTGACACACATATTGGTAGTTCAATTGTTAAAAAACCCATAAAAATGCATGTGAAAAATATCTTGCATGTTCCTGAAGCATCCAAAAATCTTCCTTCCGTTCATCGATTCACTCATGACAATCATGTTCTCATAGAATTCTATCCTTTATTTTTCTTGGTTAAGGACTTGGCCACGAGGAGAAACATTCTTAGAGGACGGTGTGTGGGAGGTCTCTACCAACTCATATCATCATCATCATCATCATCATGGTCTAGTAAACAAGTGTAAGTTGTCACCAAGCCATCTTCAGCAAAGTGGCATAGTCGGTTGGGTCATCCATCTTCAGTCATTGTTAGATATATTCTTAGCAAATATAAGCTCTCATATGAGCCTAGTGTTGAGTCAGTTTGTGATCGATGTCAACAATCCAAAAGTCATCGGTTACCTTACCCCATTTCTACTAGTGTATCCACTTCACCTTTACAACTTACTTTTTCCGATGTATGGGGGCCAGGTCCTACTTCAGTTAGTAGATTTTCCTATGATGTAAGCTTTATTGATGACTACAATAAACTTACTTGGATTTACTTGTTAAAGAAACGATCGGATGTGTTCCAAGTCTTTATCAATTTCCAAAATCTTGTTGCACGCAAACTGAACTCTAAAATCATTGCTATGCAAACTAACTGGGGTGGTGAGTATGAGAAATTGAATTCTTTCTTCCAAAATCTTGGTATTTCACATCATGTTTCTTGTCCTCATGCTCACCAGCAAAATGGTTCTGCTGAAAGAAAGCACCGACATATTGTTGATGTAGGACTAGCATTGCTAGAAAATGCATCTATGCCACTTAAGTTTTGGGATGAGGCATTTTTAACTGCCACCTATCTTATCAATTTGCTCCCTAGTATAGTAATCAAACTTGAAACTCCTATCACACGACTACTTGGTATTACACCAAATTATGCATCCCTTTGCATTTTTGGTTGTGAAACCTTAGACCTTATAACGCACGTAAGCTTGCATTCCGCTCAAAAAGGTGTGTTTTTCTAGGGTACAGTCCCATGCACAAAGGAGTCAATATGTTGATTCCCTACAGGTCGAGTTTACATATCTAGAGATGTTGTATTTGATGAGTCTCTTTTTCCGTTTGCATCCCTTCATCCCAACGGCGGTGATCTTCTTCAAAAGCAAATTCTTCTCCTTCCTCCAAACCTTCGGAATTTTGATCATGGGGGCGACAATTGGACTAACAAATGTGATGATAATTGTGCTAGTACCAGTTCAGCTCTTATGCCTGTGCATGTCCTTGCAGAAAACAGAGAGGAAAATGATTAAAATCATGAAAATATAGCCCAAAATGATGTTATATTGCATGCTCCAAAAGTGGATGAACCTGGAACAGAGTACGAAGGAGATCCGGCAGGGCCTGCCACTCCTGCACGCCTGCAGGTCTCGGACCCCGCGAGGAAATCCTCCTCGGGTCACACCCTCGCAGCGGAAGCCCAGAATTCTGGGAGGGCGACTCCCGCATCGCCACGTTGCCAAGAAGAAAGTCCAGCAGCCAAGCCCGATCCTTCTCACATCCCATGCGCATGCAGCTACAGGTGGGCATCAGATCTTCTACGCTTGGGCGGTCTGCGGCCCTCAGAGTCTCTGGTGGAGTGATGTCTACTACACAACCTTCTTCTTGTAGACGTTGTTGGGCCTGCAAGTGCACAGGTTTGTAGGACAGTAGAAAATTTCCCTCAAGTGGATGACCTAAGGTTTATCAATCCGTAGGAGGCGTAGGATGAAGATGGTCTCTCTCAAACAACCCTGCAACCAAATAACAAAAAGTCTCTTGTGTCCCCAACACACCCAATACAATGGTAAATTGTATAGGTGCACTAGTTCGGCGAAGAGATGGTGATACAAGTGCAAAATAGATAGTAGATAAAGGTATTTGTAATATGAAAATATAAAAACAGCAAGGTAACTAATGATAAAAGTGAGCATAAACGGTATTGCAATGGTAGGAAACAAGGCCTAAGGTTCATACTTTCACTAGTGCAAGTTCTCTCAACAATAATAACATAGATAGATCATATAACAATCCCTCAACATGCAACAAAGAGTCACTCCAAAGCCACTAATAGTGGAGAACAAACGTAGAGATTATGGTAGGGTACGAAACCACCTCAAAGCTATTCTTTCGGATCAATCTATAAAAGAGTTCATACTAGAATAACACCTTAAGACACAAATCAACCAAAACCCTAATGTCACATAGATACTCCATTGTCACCTTAAGTATCCGTGGGCATGATTATACGATATGCATCACACAATCTCAGATTCATCCAACCAACACAAAGTACTTCAAAGAATGCCCCAAAGTTTCTATCGAAGAGCCAAGAACGTGTGCCAACCCCTATGCATAGGTTCCCAATGTCACGAAACCCGCAAGTTGATCACCAAAACATACATCAAGTGGCACATGATATCCCATTGTCACCACAGATAATCATGGCAAGACATACATCAAGTGTTCCCATAAAAGACTCAATCCGATAAGATACCTTCAAAGGGGAAACTCAATTCATCACAAGATAGTAGAGGGGGAGAAACATCATAAGATCCAACTACAATAGCAAAGCTCGCGATACATCAAGATCGTGCCATAGAGGGAACACGAGAGAGAGAGAGAGAGATCAAACACATAGCTACTGGTACATACCCTCAGCCCCGAGGGTGAACTACTCCCTCCTCATCATGGATAGTGCCGGGATGATGAAGATGGCCACCGATGATGGGATCCCCCTCCGGCAGGGTGCCGGAACGGGCTCCCAAGAGGTTTTTGGTGGCTACAGAGGCTTGCGGCGGCGGAACTCCCGATCTATCTTCTGTTCTGGAAGTTTTACGATACGTAGGTATATATGGGTGCAGGGGGTACGTCAGTGGAGCTACGGGGGCCCCATGAGGCAGGGGGGCGTGCCCTAGGGGGGTGGGCGCGCCCCCCACCCTCGTGAGCACCTCCCGTATCTTCTGACGTGGGGTCCAAGTCCATCAGGTGGGTTTCCTTCCAAAAATAACTTCTCCAATTGTTTTCGTTCCGTTTTGACTCCGTCTGATATTCCTTTTCCTCGAAACACTGAAATAGGCATAAAACAGCAAATCTGGGCTGGGCCTCCGGTTAACAGGTTAGTCCCAAAAATAATATAAAAGTGGATAATAAATCCCAATATTGCCTAAAACAGTAGATAAATTAGCATGGAGCAATCAAAAATTATAGATACATTGGAGACGTATCAAGCATCCCCAAGCTTAATTCCTGCTCGTCCTCGAGTAGGTAAATGATAAAAAGAGAATTTTTGATGCGGAGTGATACTTTGGCATAATTTCAATGTAAATCTTCTTAATTGTGGTATCAATATTCAGATCCGAAAGATTCAAGACAAAAGTTCATATTGACATAAAAATAATATTACTTCAAGCATACTAATCAAAGTAATCATGTCTTCTCAAAATAGCATGGCAAAAGAAAGTTCATCCCTACAAAATCATATAGTTAGGCTATGCTTCATTTTCGTCACACAAAGGTGTTCCCAACTTCTATACCCCCGATGACAAGCCAATCAATTGTTTCATACTTAAATAATCTCAAACTTTTTCAACCTTCACGCAATATATGAGCGTGAGCCATGGATATAGCACTATGGGTGGAATAGAATATGATGATGGGGATTGTGTGGAGAAGACAAAAAAAGGAGAAAGTCTCACATTGACTAGGATAATCAACCGGCTATGGAGATGCCCATCAATTGATGTCAACATGAGGAGTAGGGATTGCCATGCAACGGATGCACTAGAGCTATGAATGCTCAACAAAAGAAAACTAGTGGGTGTGCATCCAACTTGCTTGCTCACGAAGACCTAGGGCATTTGAGGAAGCCCATCGTAGGAATATACAAGCCAAGTTCTATAATGAAAAATTCCCACTAGTATAAAAAGACAACTTATGAGACTCACTACATGAAGAACAAGGTGCTAATTTGAAGCACAATATATGAGACTCACTATATGAAGAACAAGGTGCTACTTTGAAGCACAAGTGTGGAAAAAGAGATAGTAGCATTGCCCTTTTTTTTCTTTTTTTGGGACTTTTTTTTGCCTTTCTTCTTTTTTTTCTCTTTTTTTTCTTTGGGCAATGCTCTAATAATGATGATCATCACACTTTCATTGATTACAACATATGGATTACAACTCGAAACTAGAACAAGATATGACTCTATATGAATGCCTCCGGCGGTGTACCGGGATGGTGCAATGAATCAAGGGTGACATGTATGAAAAATAATGCATGGTGGCTTTGCCACAAATACGATGTCAACTACATGATCATGCAATGGCAATATGACAAAAGTAATGTATGTCATGATGATGATGATGGAAGTTGCATGGCAATATATCTCAGAATGGCTATGGAAATGCCATGATAGGTAGGTATGGTGGCTGTTTTGAGGAAGATATAGGGAGGTTTATGTGTGATAGAGCGTATCGTATCACGGGGTTTGGCTGCACCGACAAAGTTTGCACCAACTCTCAAGGTGAGAAAGGGCAATGCACGGTACCGAAGAGGCTAGCAATGGCGGAAAGGTAAAAGTGCGTATAATCCATGGACTCAACATTAGTCAAAAGAACACATATACTTATTGAAAAAATTTAGAAGTCATCAAAAATCAAGTACTACGTGCATGCTCCTAGGGGGATATATTGGTAGGAAAAGACCATCGCTCGTCCCCGATCGCCACTCATAAGGATGCACAAGCCAGGTACACTTCATGTTTCAAATTTGTTACATAACTTTAACCATACGTGCATGCTACGGAACTTGCAAACTTCAAAACAAGCATTTTTCAAATTCACAATTACCCAACTAGCATGACTTTAATATCACTACCTCCATATCTCAAAACAATTATCAAGTATCAAACTTTTCTTAGTATTCAACACACTCATAAGAATTCTTAAAAATCTTTTATGCTTAGCATATTAGGATTTTAAGCAAATTACCATGCTATTTAAGACTCTCAAAATAATCTAAGTGAAGTATGATAGTTCATCTATTTCTTCAAAATAAAACTACCACCATGCTCTAAAAGGTATAAGTGATGCACTAGAGCAAATGACAGGTACTCCGAAAGATATAAGTGAAGGTCAATGAGTAGCTAAATAATTATGCAACTATGAGAAGACTCTCTCTCATTTAGTAATTTCAGATCTTGATACTTTATTCAAACAGCAAGCAAAGCTAAATAAAACTACATTGCAAGGATAGCACAACTCATGTGAAGAAGCAAAAACTTAGGCTCAACCGATACTAACCGATAGTTGTTGAAGAAGAAAGGTGGGATGCCTACCGGGGCATCCCCAAGCTTAGATGCTTGATACTTCTTGAAATATTATCTTGGGGTGCCTTGGGCATCCCCAAGCTTTAACTTTTGTGTCTCCTTAATTCCTCTCATATCATGGTTTCTCTTTTTATCAAAAGCTTCATCCACAACAAACTCAACAAGAACTCGTGAGATAGGTTAGTATAAACAAATGCAAAACCTTATCATTTTCTACTGTAACAAATCACTAAAATTATTATTCAACATTGCATACTAAATGCCTCTGCATATTTAATACCCCTATCACCAAATAGAATCATTAAACAAGCAAACATATACAAACAATGCAACCATAACAGCAATCTGTCAAAACAGTACAGTCTGTAAAGAATGCAAGAGTATCAATACTTCCCTAACTCCAAAAATTATGAAATAAAATTCCCACTGTAGTAAATTTATCAGATCTCATTATGCAAAAGGTTTCAACATTATATCATGCTCTGACGTTTCTAGGGAATTTTTGCAACAGCGGTAAACTTTCTGTTTTCAAACAGCAACATGTATACTAGCAAAATAAGCATGGCAAAGGCTATCCTTGACTTCTTTATTGAAACTAAAGATGCAAAACATTAATCTAATTAACATCAAGCAAATACTAACAAAATAAAATGACGCTCCAAGCAAAACACATATCATGTGGTGAATAAAAATATAGCTCCAAGTAAAGTTACCGATGAACGAAGACGAAAGAGGGGATGCGATCCGGGGCATCCCCAAGCTTAGGCTTTTGGCTATTCTTGAATATTACCTTGGGGTGCCTTGGGCATCCCCAAGCTTTGGCTCTTGCCACTCCTTATTCCATAATCCATCGAATCTCTACCCAAAACATTGAAAACTCCACAACACAAAACTCAACAGAAAACTCGTAAGCTCCGTTAGTATAAGAAAATAAAACCACCACTTAGGTACTGTAATGAACTCATTCTAAATTCATATTGGTGTAATATCTACTGTATTCCAACTTATCTATGGTTCATACCCTCCGATACTACTCATAGATTCATCAAAATAAGCAAACAACACATAGAAAACAGCTCCTACAAAATTAGGAAGTCCTAAGCAATTCGTGTACTAATCCAGAGCAAAAAGAATCAGATCAGAAGAATGTTTCTGTGAATTAACAAAACTAATATATTGGGTGCAAAAGTTTCTGATTTTTAGCAGGATCAACACAACTATCACTGTAAGCTATCCTAAAGGTCTTACTTGGCACTTTATTGAAACAAAAGCTATAAAACATGATTACTACAGTAGCATAATCATGTGAACACACAAAAACAGTAAGGATAAGTATTGGGTTGTCTCCCAACAAGCGCTTTTCTTTAATGCCTTTCTAGCTAGGCATGATGATGACAATGATGCTCACATAAAAGATAAGAATTGAAGCATAACGGGAGCATCATGAAGCATATGACTAGCACTTTTAAGTCTAACCCACTTCCTATGCATAGGGATTTTGCGAGCAAACAACTTATGGGAACAATAATCAACAAGCATAGAAAGGTAAAACAAGCATAGCTTCAAGATTTTAAGCACATAGAGAGGAAACTTGATATTATTGCAATTCCTACAAGCATATATTCCTCCCTCATAATAATTTTTAGTAGCATCATGAATGAATTCAACAATATAACCAGCACCTAAAGCATTCTTTTCATGATCTACAAGCATAGAAAATTTACTAATCTCCACATAAGCAAAATTCTTCTCATGAATAGCAATGGGAGAAAACTCAACAAAATAACTATCATGTGATTGAAAATTAAGATCAAGATGAAAAGTTTCATGGTTATCATTATTCTTTAAGGCATACGTGCCATCACAATAATCATCATAGATAGGAGCCATGCTTTCATCATAGTAAATTTGCTCATCAAAGCTTAGGGGACAAAAAATATCATCTTCATCAAACATAGCTTCCCCAAGCTTGTGGCTTTGCATATCATTAGCATCATGGATATTCAAGGAATTCATACTAACAACATTGCAATCATGCTCATCATATAAATATTTAGTGCCAAACATTTTATAGCATTCTTCTTCTAACACTTTGGCACAATTTTCCTTTCCATCATACTCACGAAAGATATTAAAAAGATGAAGCGTATGAGACAAACTCAATTCCATTTTTTTGTAGTTTTCTTTTATAAGCTAGACTAGTGCTAAAACAAGAAACAAAAAGATTCGATTGCAAGATCTAAAGATAACCTTCAAGCACTCACCTTCCCGGCAACGGCGCCAGTAAAGAGCTTGATGTATACTACACAACCTTCTTCTTGTAGACGTTGTTGGGCCTGCAAGTGCACAGGTTTGTAGGACAGTGGCAAATTTCCCTCAAGTGGATGACCTAAGGTTTATCAATCCGTAGGAAGCGTAGGATGAAGATGGTCTCTCTCAAACAACCCTGCAACCAAATAACAAAAAGTCTCTTGTATCCCCAACACACCCAATACAATGGTAAATTGTATAGGTGCACTAGTTCGGCGAAGAGATGGTGATACAAGTGCAAAATAGATAGTAGATAAAGGTATTTGTAATATGAAAATATAAAAACAGCAAGGTAACTAATGATAAAAGTGAGCGTAAATGGTATTGCAATGGTAGGAAACAAGGCCTAAGGTTCATGCTTTCACTAGTGCAAGTTCTCTCAACAATAATAACATAGATAGATCATATAACAATCCCTCAACATGCAACAAAGAGTCACTCCAAAGCCACTAATAGCGGAGAACAAACGTAGAGATTATGGTAGGGTATGAAACCACTTCAAAGCTATTCTTTCGGATCAATCTATAAAAGAGTTCGTACTAGAATAACACCTTAAGACACAAATCAACCAAAACCCTAATGTCACCTAGATACTCCATTGTCACCTCAAGTATCCGTGGGCATGATTATATGATATGCATCACACAATCTCAGATTCATCCAACCAACACAAAGTACTTCAAAGAGTGCCCCAAAGTTTCTATCGGAGAGTCAAGAACGCGTGCCAACCCCTAGGCATAGGTTCCCAATGTCACGAAACCCGCAAGTTGATCACCAAAACATACATCAAGTGGCACATGATATCCTATTGTCACCACAGATAATCATGGCAAGACATACATCAAGTGTTCTCATCAAAGACTCAATCCGATAAGATAACTTCAAAGGGGAAACTCAATTCATCACAAGAGAGTAGAGGGGGAGAAACATCATAAGATCCAACTACAATAGCAAAGCTCGGGATACATCAAGATCGTGCCATAGAGGGAACACGAGAGAGAACACGAGAGAGAGAGAGAGAGAGAGAGAGAGAGAGAGATCAAACACATAGCTACTGGTACATACCCTCAGCCCCGAGGGTGAACTACTCCCTCCTCGTCATGGATAGCGCCGAGATGATGAAGATGGCCACCGATGATGGGATCCCCCTCTGGCAGGGTGCCGGAACGGGCTCCCGAGAGGTTTTTGGTGGCTACAGAGGCTTGCGGCGGCGGAACTCCCGATTTATCTTCTGTTTTGGAAGTTTTACGATACATAGGTATAAATGGGTGCAGGGGGTACGTCGGTGGAGCTACGGGGGCCCCACGAGGCAGGGGGCACGCCCTAGGGGGGTGGGCGCGCCCCCCACCCTCGTGAGCACCTCCCGTATCTTCTAACGTGGGGTCCAAGTCCATCAGGTGGGTTTCCTTCCAAAAATAACTTCTCCAGTTGATTTCGTTCCGCTTTGACTCCGTCTGATATTCCTTTTCCTCGAAACACTGAAATAGGCATAAAACAACAAATCTGGGCTGGGCCTCCGGTTAATAGGTTAGTCCCAAAAATAATATAAAAGTGGATAATAAAGCCCAATATTGCCTAAAACAGTAGATAAAGTAGCATGGAGCAATCAAAAGTTATAGATACGTTGGAGACGTATCATGGAGGGGCAGCCACGCCGTTGTCCACTGGTTCTACTACGCTGTTGCATGCATAATCAGGTGGATCTTCCGCGCCAGCACATGCAGCAGCTTCATGTGGATCTTCTGTGACCAGTACGCCTGTGCAACGACCAACAGCTTCCTCACGGGTTTCAAAAAGGTATAGGTAATCCAAAAATAAGAACTGATGATACTATACCATATGGTATGTTGTGCATTTCAGGGGAACCATCAACATTAAATGATGCACTTGGTGATCCTAAATGGAAGAAAGCAATGGATGAAGAATACTCTGCACTCATGAGGAATACGATGTGGCATCTTGTGCCTAGTCAAAGAGGTAAGAACATCACTGGTTGCAAATGGGTGTATAGAATTAATAAGAAAGCAGATGGCTCCATTGACAGGTATAACACGTCTAGTTGCAAAGGGTTTTAAGCAATGCTGCGGTATAGACTATGAGGATACCTTTAGTCCTGTTGTGAAATCTGCAACTATTAGACTTATGCTATCTGTTTCTATGTCTAGGGGATGGAGCTTAAGGCAACTAGATGTACAGAATGCGTTTTTGCATGGTGTTCTGGAAGAGGAGGTGTTCATGTGACAACCACCAGGGTATGAAAGTAAGGAAACACCGCATTATGTATGCAAGCTTGACAAGGCACCTTATGGCTTGAAACAAGCACCTAGAGCATGGTACTCAAGATTGAGCTCACAGTTAAAACGACTTGGTTTCATTGCTTCCAAAGCTGATACTTCTTTGTTTATATACAACAAGGCAAAAGTAGTTATGTTTGTGCTTATATACGTTGATGATATCATAGTTGCAGTTCTTCATAAAGTGCTACTAATGCTCTTCTGCAAGATTTGGGATCAGAGTTTGCCTTGAAAGATCTAGGTGATTTGCACTTCTTCATAGGCATTGATGTCAAGAAAACTCAACATGGCATAGTACTAAATCAGGAAAAAAAATGGCATTGAGCTTTTGTCTCGCATGTGAATGAAGAATTGCAAGCCTGTGCCTACGCCATTGTCTTCCTTAGAAAAACTCTTAGCATATGATGGAGAGCCATGATAACCCACAAGTGTAGGGGATCGCAACAGCTTTCGAGGGTAGAGTATCCAACCCAAATTTATTGATTCGACACAAGGGAAGCCAAAGAATATTCTTAAGTATTAGCAGTTGAGTTGTCAATGCAACCACACCTAGATAACTTAGTATCTGCAGCAAAGTATTTAGTAGCAAAGCAGTATGATAGTAATGGTAACAGTGGCAAAAGTAAAGATAGCAGTTTTGTAGTAGTTGTAACAGTAGCATTGGAAAAGTAAATAAGCAAAGCACAATATGTGAAAAGCTCGTAGGCATTGGATCAGTGATGGATAATTATGTCGGATGTGATTCCTCATGTAATAGATATAACATAGGGTGATACAGAACTAGCTCCAGTTCATCAATGTAATGTAGGCATGTATTCCGAATATAGTCATACGTGCTTATGGAAAAGAACTTGCATGACATCTTTTGTCCTACCCTCCCGTGGCAACGGGGTCCTAGTGGAAACTAAGGGATATTAAGGCCTCCTTTTAATAGAGTACCAGACTAAAGCATTAACACATAGTGAATACATGAACTCCTCAAACTACGGTCATCACTGAGAAGTATCCCGATTATTGTCACTTCGGGTTGTCGAATCATAACACATAATAGGTGACTATGGACCTGCAAGATAGGAGCAAGAACTCTCATATATTCATGAAAACATAATAGGTTCAGATCTGAAATCATGGCACTCGGGCCCTAGTGACAAGCATTAAGCATAGCAAAGTCATAGCAACATCAATCTCAGAACATAGTGGATACTAGGGATCAAACCCCAACAAAACTAACTTGATTACATGGTAAATCTCATCCAACCCATCACCGTCCAGCAAGCCTACGATGGAATTACTCACGCACGGAGGTGAGCATCATGAAATTGGTGATGGAGGATGGTTGATGATGACGAGGGCGACGAATCCCCCTCTCCGGAGCCCCGAAGGGACTCCAGATCAGCCCTCCCGAGAGAGATTAGGGCTTGGCGGTGGCTCCGTATCGTAAAACGCGATGGAACTTTCTCGCTGATTTTTTTCTCCGCGAAACGGAATATATGGAGTTGGAGTTGAGGTCGGTGGAGCATCAGGGGGCCCACGAGATAGGGGGGCGCGCCCAGGGGGAGGGCGCGCCCCCCACCCTCGTGGACAGGGTGTGGGCCCCCTAGCCTTGATTCTTTTGCTAGTATTTTATATATTTTCCAAAAGTTATCTCCGTGGATTTTCAGGTCATTCCAAGAACTTTTGTTTTCTGCACAATAAACAACACCATGGCAATTTTGCTGAAAACAGCGTCAGTCCAGGTTAGTTTCATTCCAATCATGCAAATTAGAGTCCAAAACAAGGGCAAAAGTGTTTGGAAAAGTAGGTACGTTGGAGACGTATCAACTCCTCCAAGCTTAAACCTTTGCTTGTCCTCAAGCAATTCAGTTGATAAACTGAAAGTGATAAAGAAAAACTTTTTACAAACTTTGTTTGCTCTTGTTGTTGTAAATATGTAAAGCCAACATTCAAGTTTTTAGCAAAGATTATGAACTAACCATTTTCACAATAACACTTAGGTCTCATGTTTACTCATATCAATGGCATAATCAGCTAGCAAGTAATAATAATAAAACTCGGATGACAACACTTTCTCAAAACAATCATAATATGATATAACAAGATGGTATCTCGCTAGCCCTTTCTGAGACCGCAAAACATAAATGCAGAGCACCTTTAAAGATCAAGGACTGACTAAACATTGTAATTCATGGTAAAAGAGATCCAGTCAAGTCATACCCAATATAAACTAATAGTAATACATGCAAATAATAGTGTGCTCTCCAGCGGGTGCTTTTTAATAAGAAGGTGATGACTCAATATAAAAGTAAATAGATAGGCCCTTCGCAGAGGGAAGCAGGGATTTGTAGAGGTGCCAGAGCTCAATTTTTAAAATAGAGATGAATAACATTTTGAGCGGCATACTTTCACTGTCAACGCAACAACTATGAGATGGCGATATCTTCCATGCTACATACATTATAGGCGGTTCCCAAACAGAATGGTAAAAGTTTATACTCCCCACCACCAACAAGCATCAATCCATGGCTTGCTCGAAACAACGAGTGCCTCCAACTAGCAACGGCCCTGGGGGAGTTTTGTTTAATTATTTTTATTTGCTTTGATCTTTTTGATCATGGGACTGGGCATCCCGGTTACCGGCCATTTTCTCGTGAATGAGGAGCTGAGTCCACTCCTCTTGAGAATAACCCACCTAGCATGGAAGATACAAAAAACCCTAGTTGAAACAAGAGCTGCTCGAGCATACAAAACATAATTTCGTTTGAAGGTTTGGAGTTTGGCACATACAAGTCTACTTGGAATGGCAGGTAGATACCGCATATAGGAAGGTATGGTGGACTCATACGGAACAACTTTGGGGTTCATGGAGTTTGGATTCACAAGCAGTATTCCCGCTTAGTACAAGTGAAGGCTAGCAAAAGACTGGGAAGCGACCAACTGAGAGAGCGACAACAGTCATGAACATGCATTAAAATTAATTTACACCAAGTACAAGCATGAGTAGGATATAATCCACCATGAACATAAATATCGTGAAGGCTATGTTGATTTGTTTCAACTACATGCGTGAACATGTGCCAAGTCGAGTCACTCAATTTATTCAAAGGAGGATACCATCCCATCATACCACATCATAATCATTTTAATAGCATGTTGGCATGCAAGGTAAACCATTATAACTCATAGCTAATTAAACATGGCACAAGCAACTATAATCTCTAAATGTCATTGCAAATATGTTTACTTCATAATAGGCTGAATCGGGAATGATGAACTCATCACATTTACAAAAACAAAAGAGGTCGACTTCATACCAGCTACTCTCATCTCAATTAGTCCATCATATATCGTCATTATTGCCTTTCACTTGCACGACCGAACGGTGTGTATAATAATAATGCACGTGCATTGTACTAAGCTGGAATCTGCAAGCATTCAATTCAAGAGAGAAGACAAAGTAATAGGATCTAAATTAAATCAACAATCATGCATATGAGAGCCACTAAACATTTTCAATATGGTCTTCTACTCTCGACCCCCAAAGAAAAGAAAAGAAAATAAAACTATTTACACGGGAAAGCTCCCAACAAGTAAAAGAAGAATGAGAAATCTTTTTGTGTTTCTATTTAATTACTACTATAGGCATGGAAAGTAAACTAACTATTTTTTTTGGTTTTCTTAAGGTTTATCAAACACACAAGAAGAAAGCTAGAAAAAGAAATTAAACTAGCATCGATAATACAATGAAATATTATGAGCACCGACAACTAGAATAGTTTGTGAACATTAATGTAAAGTCGGTGAGAAATACGTACTCCCCCAAGCTTAGGCTTTTGGCCTAAGTTGGTCTACTGCCAAGGACCGTGCCTACTCTCCCCGGTGTACTGAGGAGTGTCATCAGGATACCACTGGCTAGCGATCTCCTCCGGATCCCACTGATAAGATGATGGACGATAAGGATCCAGTGGAGGTTCCGCCTCAGGCTCTAGAGCGGATGCCTGTCCTCGATGAGCATACACCGCTTCTGGCGAGACAAGATAATTAACTGCAGTCAAATCAAACAACAGAGGCGCAGGCATGATAATAATCTCATTGTGTTTCTTATTAAATCTCAAGTTATACAGGAGCATCTTATCATCATTGTGAACAATAAACTCATGTGCTACCATGCTCCTGTGATCTAAAAGGGAAAAAGGCAACTTTGTCTCCTCTTTCTCATGGTGCCTAATAGGTATCTGAAAATGTTTAGCAAGGCGTGCAGCATAGATACCTCCAAAGATGGGGCCTTTTGTACGGTTCAGGCTTAGCCGTTTAGCAATAACGGCACCCATACTAAAACTATTATCACCAAACAAGGCATGGAACAGAATAATAATATGAGGAACACTGAAGTTTCCACTATTTCCACGACCAATTAAGCATCGACTAGCAAATATGGCAAACTAGCGTAAAACAGGAAAGTGTATGCTAGTGATTCTTGCATCGGAACCCTTCTTCGGATCCCCTACAGTAATGGTGTTAACAAATCCATCCACATCTTTATGATGTGGTTCATATAATCTGCCCTCAAAAGGTATTCTACATACCGCGCAAAAATTACGTAATGACATTTCCTTGAACTCATCATATAAATGAAATGATACTGAAGGAGGTGAATTCTTAGGATAGTAATAAAAGTTTTGCACGCAAGTATTGGTGAGTAAGAGATACTGGTCGATCCGGTCATGGAGGAAGTCGGTGAGGCCCGCATTTTCAATCAAAGAATAAAAGTCTTCATAAGTCCTAGCTTCTCTCAAGAAATTATCACAAGGCCATTCACACGGCCGTACTTCCGCTACGCGAGGGAGATTATACTTGGCCTTTTCCTTCTCTTTAGCTTGTTTATCCTGGGAGCCTTGGCTAGGAGAGCCCCTCAAAAATGTCCTTATCATTTTCTGAAAATTTCTGAAATTATTAGTAACTTCAAAATAAAAGTGAATAAAACTAAACAAGATTGGTAGCAACTACTCCTACAAGTGCCTAGAGCCTATATCATGCATTAGAATTACTTGGGACCTCATAAATTTGACATGCAAGCTCAAGAACAGGGTCACCTACGTAGCAAAAATTTGCAATGAATAAAGCACTAGAACAAAAACTAATTGGACCAATGGAGGAGTCACATACCAAGCAACAATCTCCCAAAGCAGTTTTGTGAATGGAGCTTTGAGCAAGGAGATCGAAAATCGCAGCAAAATGAGCTAGAACTCGTGCTTGAGCTGGATGGGGAGTTTTTTGGGAGGAAGATGGAGTGTGTGGGTGCAGGAATAAGTGGAGGGGGCCCACCGTGGGCCCACGAGACAGGGGGGCGCGCGCAGGCGGTGTGGGCGCGCCCTCCACCCTCGTGGCCAGGTGCTTGCCCCCCCTGTAGTGTTTTCAGTGCCTAAAATCCTCAAATATTCCATAAAAATCATACTAAATTTGCAGGGCATTTGGAGCACTTTTATTTTAGGGATATTTTTTTATTGCACGAATAATTCAGAAAACATATAATACTATTTTTACTTTATTTATTCTAAATAACAGAAAGTAAAAAGAGGGTACAGAAGGTTGTGCCTTCTAGTTTCATCCATCTCATGATCATCAAAATGAATCCACTAACAAGGTTGATCAAGTCTTGTTAACAAACTCATTCCGACTAACATGGAACCGGAGAAATTTTGAATAACACTAGGTTACCTCAACGGGGATATGAACATCCCCAACAATAAGAATATCATACTTTTTCTTGACAATAGGAAGAGGAAATTCAAAACCTCCAATAATGATAGTTGGAACTTTTCCAATAGAATTGATGCTATGAATTTGAGGTTGTTTCCTCGGAAAGTGTACCGTATGCTCATTACCATTAACATGAAAAGTGACATTGCCTTTGTTGCAATCAATAACAGCCCCTGCAGTATTCAAAAAGGGTCTACCAATGATAATCAACATACTATCATCCTCGGGAATATCAAGAATAAAAAAATCCGTTAAGATAGTGACATTTGCAACCACAACAAGCACATCCTCACAAATACCGACAGGTATGGCAGTTGATTTATCAACCATTTGCAAAGATATTTCAGTAGGTGTCAACTTATTCAATTCAAGTCTACGATATAAACAGAGAGGCATAACACTAACACCGGCTCCAAGATCACATAAAGCAGTTTTAACATAGTTTCTTTTAATGGAGCATGGTATAGTTGGTACCCCTGGATCTCCAAGTTTCTTAGGTATTCCACCTTTAAAAGTGTAATTAGCAAGCATGGTGGAAATTTTAGCTTCCGGTATCTTTCTTTTATTTGTAATGATATCCTTCATGTATTTAGCATAAGGATTTACTTTAAGCATATCAGTTAAGCGCATACGTAAGAAGATAGGTCTAATCATTTCAGCAAAGCGCTCAAAATCCTCATCATCCTTTGTCTTGGATGGTTTAGGAGGAAAGGGCATGGGTTTCTGAACCCATGGTTCTCTCTCTCTACCGTGCTTCCTAGCAACAAAATCTCTCTTATCATAACGTTGATTCTTTGATTGTGGGTTATCAAGATCAACAGCAGGTTCAATCTCTACATCATTATTATTGCTAGGTTGAACGTCAACATTAACATTTTCACTAGGTTCATGTTCATGACCTGATTGTGTTTCAGCATCAGAAATAGAAATATCATTGGGATTCTCAGGTGTGTCTAAAACAGGTTCACTAGAAGCATGCAAAGTCCTATCATTTTTCTTTTTCTTTTTAGAAGAACTAGATGCCTCTAAATTATTTCTCTGAGAATCCTGCTCAATTCTCTTAGGGTGGCCTTCAGGATACAAAGGTTCCCGAGTCATTCTACCGGTTCTAGTAGCCACACTAACAGCAAAGTCATGTTTATTATTTAATTCATCGAGCAAATCACTTTGAGCTTTAAGTACTTGCTCAGCTTGAGTGGTAACCATAGAAGTATATTTGCTAATGAGTTTAAGTTCACCTTTAACTCTAGCCATATAATCACTCAAGCGTCCTATCTCGAAAGCATTATTCTTTAGTTCTCTACCAACATAAGCATTAAAACTTTCTTGTCTAGCCATAAAGTCATCAAATTCATATAAGCATGGGCTATGAAATTTAGTAGAAGGGATTTCAACTTTATCATATCTATAGAGAGAATTTACCTTTACTACCTGTGTCGGGTTATCAAGACAATGTGTTTCTTCAACAGGCGGTATATTAAGACCATGTATTTCTTCAATAGGTGGTAAATTCTTAACATCTTCAGCTTTAATACCTTTTTCTTTCATTTATTTCTTTGCCTCTTGCGTATCTTCAGGACTGAGAAATAGAACACCCCTCTTCTTCGGAGTTGGTTTGGGAATAGGCTCAGGAGTTGGCTCAATTGGCTCAGGAATTGCCTCAGGAAGAGTCCAATTATTTTTATTAGTCAACATATTATTCAATAGTAATTCAGCTTGGTCGACTGTTCTTTCCCTGAAAACACAACCAGCACAACTATCCAAGTAGTCCTTTGAAGCATCGGTTAGTCCATTATAAAAGATATCAAGTATTTCATTTTTCTTAAGAGGGTGATCAGGCAAAGCATTAAGTAATCGGAGAAGCCTCCCCCAAGCTTGTGGGAGACTCTCTTCTTTGATTTGCACAAAATTATATATTTCCTACAAGGCAGCTTGTTTCTTATGAGCAGGGAAATATTTAGCAGAGAAGTAATAAATCATATCCTGGGGACTACGCACACAACCAGGATCAAGGGAATTAAACCAAGTTTTAGCATCACCCTTTAATGAGAACGGAAATATCTTAAGGGTATAATAATAGCGAGACTTCTCATCATTAGTAAACAGGATGGCTATATCATTTAACTTGGTAGGATGTGCCACAACAGTTTCAGATTCATAGCCATAAAAAGGATCAGATTCAACCAAAGTAATTATTTCAGGATCAACAGAGAATTCATAATCCTTATCAGTAACACAGATAGATGAAGTAGCAAAAGCGGGGTCATGTTTCATTCTAGCATTAAGAGATTGCTGCTTCCACTTAGCTAATAACTTCTTAAGATCATATCTATCTTTGCAAGCAAAAATAGCTCTAGCAGCTTCGTCGTCCATAACATAAACCTCAGGAACAACATGTAATTCATAATCAGGGGGAGAACTTTCATCATCACTATCATCGATAATATCATCGTTAATAATTTCATTCTCTCTAACCCTAGCAAGTTGTTCATCAAGAAATTCACCTAATGGCAAAGTAGTATCACGCACAGAAGTAGTTTCATCATAAGTATCGTGCATAGCAGAAGTGGCATCATCAATAACATGCGACATATCAGAATTCATAGAAGTAGCTGGTTTAGGTGTCGCAAGCTTACTCAAAACAGAAGGAGAATCTAGTGCAGAGCTAGATGGCAGTTCCATACCTCCCCTCATAGTTGAGGGAAAAATCTTAGTTCTTTCATCTTTCAAGTTACTCATAGTGATCAGTAGATATAAATCCCAAGTGACTCAAAGAATAGAGCTATGCACCCTGGCAACGGCGCCAGAAATTGGTCTTGATAACCCACAAGTGTAGGGGATCACAACAGCTTTCGGGGGTAGAGTATTCAACCCAAATTTATTGATTCGACACAAAGGGAGCCAAAGACTATTCTTAAGTATTAGCAGTTGAGTTGTCAATTCAACCACACCTGGATAACTTAGTATCTGCAGCAAAGTATTTAGTAGCAAATCAGTATGATAGTAATGGTAACAGTGGCAAAAGTAAAGATAGCAGTTTTGTAGTAGTTGTAACAGTAGCAATGGAAAAGTAAATAAGCAAAGCACAATATGTGAAAAGCTCGTAGGCATTGGATCAGTGATGGATAATTATGTCGGATGTGATTCCTCATGTAATAGCTATAACATAGGGTGACACAGAACTAGCTCGAGTTCATCAATATAATGTAGGCATGTATTCTGAATATAGTCATACGTGCTTATGGAAAAGAACTTGCATGCCATCTTTTGTCCTACCCTCCCATGGCAGCGGGGTCCTAGTGGAAACTAAGGGATATTAAGGCCTCCTTTTAATAGAGTATCGGACCAAAGCATTAACACATAGTGAATACATGAACTCCTCAAACTACGGTCATCACCGAGAAGTATCCCGATTATTGTCACTTTAGGGTTGTCGGATCATAACACATAATAGGTGATTATAGACTTGCAAGATAGGATCAAGAACTCTCATATATTCATGAAAACATAATAGGTTCAGATCTGAAATCATGGCACTCGGGCCCTAGTGACAAGCATTAAGCATAGCAAAGTCATAGAAACATCAATCTCAGAACATAGTGGAATCAAACCCTAACAAAACTAACTTGATTACATGGTAAATCTCATCCAACCAATCACCGTCCAGCAAGCCTACGATGGAATTACTCACGCACGGAGGTGAGCATCATGAAATTGGTGATGGAGGATGGTTGATGACGACGACGACGAATCCCCCTCTCCGGAGCCCCGAACGGTCTCCAGATCAGCCCTCCCGAGAGAGATTAGGGCTTGGCGGCTGCTCCGTATCATAAAACATGATGAAACTTTCTCTTTGATTTTTTTCTCCGCGAAACGGAATATATGGAGTTGGAGTTGAGGTCGGTGGAGCATCAGGGGGCCCACGAGACAGGGGGGCGTGCCCAGGGGGGAGGGCGCGCCCCCCACCCTCGTGGACAGGGTGTGGGCCCCCTGGCCTTGATTCTTTCACCACTAATTTTTATATTTTCCAAAAGTTATCTCCGTGGATTTTCAGGTCATTATGAGAACTTCTGTTTTCTGCACAATAAACAACACCATGGCAGTTCTGCTGAAAACAGCGTCAGTCCAGGTTAGTTTCATTCAAATCATGCAAATTAGAGTCCAAAACAAGGACAAAAGTGGAAAAGTAGATACGTTGGAGATGTATCAAGCCACTTCAGGAAGAAGAAGGCACGAGATATAGGAGTACTATGGGAGCATTGCATTACTTGACTCATACACATCCAGATATTTCATTTGTTGTTAACAAGGTTTGTAAATACCTGCATGCACCCACTACTGCACACTGGACAACTGTCAAGAGAATTGTTAGATATGTCAAACATACTATGGGGATAGGACTTAACTTTACACGTTCTAACTCGGGCTTTGTGAGTGCATTCTGTGACGCTGATTGGGCAGGCAGCATCGATGATAAAAAGTCAACTGGAGGTTTTGCAGTATTTTTTGGTCCTAATCTTGTCTATTGGAGTTCCAGAAAACAATCCACTGTATCAAGATCAAGCACAGAAGCTGAGTATAAGTCCTTGACGAATGCTACTGCAGAAGTCATTTGGGTTGAGTCACTACTTGAAGAAATGGGAATTAAGCAAAACCACATCTCATGTTTATGGTGTGATAATTTGGGAGCAACATACTTGTCTGCAAATCCAGTGTCTCACGCAAGAACTAAGCACATAGAAATTGATTTTCACTATGTTCGAGAAAGAGTTGCAGCAAAGAAACTTGAGATACGATTTATTCCCTCCAAGGATCAAGTAGCAAATGGTTTTACTAAGGCACTCGCAGAAAAAGCATTTGAAGAGTTTAAAAGAAATCTTAATTTAGGATAGTTGAGATTAAAGGAGGGTGTTAGATGAAATATTCTCTTGTAATCTCAACTCCTCCTATCTCTAGTATCTATATCAAACTCTTCTGTAACAACCGTATCCTAGCGACATGTTGTATCTTCTTGTAAGCCATGGCAAGGCATATTGCCTCACATCAATATAAAGCTCACGCGGCTCCACTCGAGGGAGTAGGAACGCTTCCCAAATCTTACAGTCGTCTTGTAATCAAACTCTACCTTCTATAAAAATATGATACGCTATTGACATACTCTCGAAAAAAACATTATTCAACTTATATATTATTACTAGCACATGGCCCGTGCGTTGCAAGGGGAGAAAAGAAACATCACACACCCTTTCCTATTCTTCCGCATGCCAAATCCTTATCTATGATTTGTGTTCATAACTGGAAATAAAGAAAAGAGATAAAATACACATAATCGGTTTTAGTGTTGTGCTACTGCCTCCGTCCGAGTTTATTGGGCCCACATCGTATTTTGGGTTAAATTTTGACCCTCTATAAAACTAACGAAATATAAATAACTTGTTACAAAATTGTATTATTGCTTTTGTATTCGAAATAGGTTTCCCATCGTATAATTTTTGTGATATATAGTGTATGAATTATGAGTTAAACAGGGTCAAACTGTGAACCAAAATAGGAGAGAGTCTAATAAACCCGGACGGCTGTTGTAATTTCTAACATTTGATTAAAAAGTGTATATAATTCTATTACCCTTATTTTATTTATGTAATTTTTTAAGCTGCGTACTAAATGTTTATGAAAATCGATGCTATTTTCCTCTAACTTGTTATTCTGAATTCTATAAATAAAATAAGGTTTTGTTACAAAATTTAGCTGCTAGTTTCAAAAAATATTATTTGAAAAAATATTTCTTATGATTACTTTTTTTATCTTTTTACAATTTGTAAGATAGAGTTGTCATATTTGTTTGCATGTTCACCTATTAAAATTGTTTCTATAGTGGGCTGAATTGTCCGATTAATCTAAATATCGTCATACCTCGACGTGCCACGACAACCGCGTAGATATATTAGCTTTCAAACGACTGCATCATTTTTATATCGATTTTTTCATATATATGATATTGATATTTATCAAACATTGTACCCATCGAACAGTCGGGCATTAGTTGTGACTTCGTTTATTTACAAGCTTTACGACATACATAGATGTGTATTAGTAATATGTTTCGTGATTTACATGTATATTGACACGACCGTAAGCAGCCGCCCGAATCCGTACACGCCGTACGTCCTCCCAGCCTTTTTCCTTCTTTTTTTTGAAGCTGCTTCTTTCTTTCTTTCTTTTTTCTGAATGATGATTATCTGAGTGGACGCGCAAGGCCGCCTTAAGCTCAGCTCATGTGAAAGTTTTTTTTTGGTTCCATGCACACTTGAACTCTTGGCTTCTCCGGCTAGATCCGTGTGGAGGGGGTGCAAAAGTTGAGTCCGCCATCACCGCGTCCAACGTTGCCCCTTCTCTACCATCTCCCGTCTCCTCCTTTCCTCTCCCTCTAATTCCTCGCTCTCTAGGAGACAGCGCCGCTGGCTCGAGGAGCACGCCGCCGGCTATAGACGTGGCCCGATCTGCTCTGCCAACAGCCGCCGCCACGGCCAAGAACTGTGCCGCTGGGGCCACTCCCTCTCTGGCTCCCCATCTTCGGGTTATGATTTTTTTGCGATTCTTCCCAATTGTGACCTCTCCTTCCGCTCCGGCTCCTCTCACATAATCACCTCCACCACAGCCAGCTGACGCCACCCTAGACCTCTTGCCTCTCCACACCTTCTCCGCCAACTCCTCCTCGTACTCCATTGACAATCCCTCCGCCACGTTTGTCCACGACGGTGTCGAGGACATGGCGCAACAGCGTATCAGTGGTAGAGCAGTGCATAGCAGCAGGAAGAAGCACGCAGTAGGCGAGGCGACCGGCCGACGGTGGAGGGCAGAGATGCGGCCGGCGTGGCTGAGGGGGTGGCCGGCAGAAGATGGCCGCGAGAGGAGGCGGCGCGAGGCAGGGGCGCGACAGCAGGGAGAGCGAAGGGATAGGCGGCAGCAGACGGGGCGAGCGCAGCCAGCGAGAGTGTGACGCTCGGCCAGGGTGTGCGTCGCGCGGGGCACAGTGGTGCGGCGGCTGAGGCGAGCGTGATGGCAACGGCGGGCGCGACAGACACGGTGTGGCACGTGCATGGGCATGGAGAGCCAGAAAGGGAGTGGCCCCGCGGGCGCGGAAGAAGAGATGAAGGCTCGGGCATGGGCGCGCATAGGAGCGGGCATGTGCCACGGGGTCAATCCGAGGAGCTCACTGGCTACCCCTGCCATGGCCATGGCGGACGGCGGTTCTCGGCCACGGCGAAATACCTAACGAGAGCAAACGAGAGGGGAAACTGGGAAAAGGCAAGAGGAGATGGCACCCAAGGGGAAGACAAGGGAGCTCGGCGCGGCGCGAATCGAACAGCAATGTCGCGGTAGTCGAAAGTTGAGGAAGACGGCAACGACGTCGATCTGGGGGTGCCGGACTTGATCTCGTTGGCGCAGACGAAGTAGCGGAGGCATTCAGAGCTCCTCGACAAGCTCCTAGCCAGTAGGGAGGGCAATGGCCGTGTGGACGGGGTCGGCCATGGTGGTCGTGGCATCTGACTTCGTCCAGATCACCGGGATCGAGCGAGCGAGGAGGAGAAGTGGATATGGGAGGGGGCGTCGAGGAGGAGTGAGGCCATGGGGGCAGGGGAGGCATGGCGTCACCCTTATCCATTCCCCTTCGATGCCGGCGAGGTGGTCGGGCGGGAGCCCGACTCTGTAGCGACGGGTTCGGGGAACAGGAGAAGACGACCGTGCGGGGACTGGATCACTGGGCCGGTTCGGTGGCAAGGCCCGGGGTAGGGGAATCCCCTTTTTCATCGTCCTTTTCATTTTTAATGTATTCTAATCCATTTCTCCTTTTTAATACCGTTTTTTATTTATTCTTATATCAACTAAATGGATTTTGTTAATTGTGAAACTATGCACACAATTCGAGCACAATATTTTTAGGTGGCACAAAAAGTTTGGGGCCAAAAGAAAATACATAAAATTAGGTTTATATTTAATTGGTTATTTTAACTACTATTGGACCTCTTATTAATTTGACAAGATTTAATTTTTGGGTCAAATAATGTTGGGATCAACATGTCAAAGATCAGTGGAATTTATAGAATATGGTGAACATTTTAGTTTTACTGTTTGACGAATTTTTTTTAGAGAAAAGGCACAAAGGCCCGACTTCAAATTAATGAAGCCATCAACCGGCTAGGATACAATGGTGCTGAATTACAAAGCCAAAGACTTGACCAAAAACTGAAAAATACATGCCAAATTCACTACAGAGAATAAGGCAGCAAGAAAACTGCGATCAAGCCGCCGGAGAGCTTGCACAGCTAGAACGGAAGGGCCGAAGCCACCCGGCGACAGCAAAAGGCGTGAACATGAAGATCCAGACCGCGTGAAGGAAACCATTGACTCCACCGCCCGCCGCCTCGGGCCACTGCCGGAGGAGAGACCACTATCTCCCCTTCGTCCAGACCGTGTCGAACACGCGGGCGCCCACTGTCGGCCGGCGACCAACCAGCAAGCAAAGCGAGGAGCCGCTGAAGGATGCGGAAGAACCCACACGCCACCACCAATGCCGGCAACCAAGGGAACCGAGCACCACCGCCGCCACCCACCACCACGCACCAGGTCCACAACCCCCAACCACCCCTTGAACGGCGCCTCCGGGAAGGGCCGAGACGCCAGAGCGCCTCCACCGTCCGGCCAAAAGGCCAAGGCTTTCGCCCGGGGAAGGGAGGAGGAGGAGGGGGGCGGATCTGGAAGCTCGACCCGCCCTCAAGAGGGAGAGCGGCACCGGAGCGCCGCCGGCGTCGAGGTCGACGCGAAATCGACCAGGGGTTTCCCCCGTTCCAAGAGTCCACCGGCCCAACCTCGAAGCCCAGATCTGACAAACCAGCCACCAGATCGGCGAGAGGAGACCACCGCAGGGGGAAGGGGCTGGGAGGAAGAGAGCCGCCCACCGCTGCAGCAAGACCTCGCCGTCCTCACGCCACCCACGCGGCCGGGAGGAACGGCCAGCACCTGCGCGCGCCATCCACCGGAAAAATCGACGCCGCCATCTCCACCCAGGGCCGCCGCCCTGGCTTCCAAAGCTCCTCACGCCGGCGCGAGGCAGCAGATCCTCGCCGCCACCTTCACCGGAAGACGCGCCGCAGCCGGCAGGCTCCTCGGGTGGCGGCGGGGAGGGGGCAGGAGGGAGGAGAGGAGGCGGCGGCTAGGGTTTGGGGCCACTCCCGAGTCGCCCGAGAGGGGCGACGCGAGAGCCGGGGGGAAAAGTCCGTGTCCGCCCCTTTGCAGTTCACTGTTTGACGAAATGATTTATTTAACTTTATTTTTAATTTGAACTGGGCTTTGATTTTTATCAAGTGGCAGTTTGACTTAGCAAGCCTGATGATATGGCATCATTAGGAGGAGGTCACTGTAGCTAACGACTTGAGGTGTTACATAATCTTCCTATTTCTGAAATTTCACTCTTAAATGATTGGGGAATATATCACATTATCCATTAGTTCAGTCAAGCTCACCACAAGTCCACACTATTGCCAATTGAGTAAGTCTTACTGGCGAGAAGAATAGGCTATGTGTGTGTGTGTGTGTTAGAGAGAGGGAGAGAGAGAGTGAGGAAGAGGGAGGGGGAGAGAGTATGTGTGTGAGGATTTGATGGTAAAAAAAAGTCATCAATGTCGTAATATTGAACTCTTAAAGTTAATGTGGCCCCGTTGCAACGCACGGGCGTTCTTCTAGTAAATTGATAGGAGGCCATGCAAACAATCGAGGTGGGACTATGTTGTCGTGAATACATATGACCCCGGGTGAGGCACACAAACGCGAGACGCGTGCGTGCAGGCCCATAGCCACGTGGCCTAGGCGTACGGACGGATTGGAGACAGACGTACTAAACTGGACGGGCAGGGTGGACGGTCGAAATTGACGAAAAGAAATTACGGTGGGAAGAAGCAATAGCTCTTTTATTAGTAGGTATAGATATAGATATAGATTTTTATTAATAGTCAAAGGCAATTTCAGAAACCCTTTATACCGTATATATATGGATGGAGGGAGTATCTCGTGTGAACCTCAAACCACAGGAAATGCACGCATCTCTAGCCATCATCTCAACTTCTCTCTCTCAACGGCCCTATATAAAACAAAGTAGATATTATCCCTACCATTCGACTCACACATCCACACCCTTTCCTCCCACCTCAAGAAAATAATCTCCTGGACCTAGACACCAACAGAACCTCACCCTGGTTCGGACATACTCCACTCCACTAACTGAGCTTCGCCGGCAATGGCCACCCTTGTCAAGCACCTCATCCTGTGTTCCAGCACTACCACATTGTCCTCGGCCTCTCCGTCCCCGTCGAACCGTCGCCCGCCGTCGTCGCCAGATGGCGTCGACAAGCGCGCCCACCTGACGCAGTCCTCCACGCGCCGGCTCGCAGTTGCCGCGTCAACGGCAATGGTCGCAACGGCGGCACTTTCCGCCCGGCGACCCGCGGCGCCGCCCCCAGCCATGGCCGCGGAGGCGGCCGCGGTGCGGGCACCGGCGCCCCCGGGAACTGTGCCGAGGTGGGGCACGAGGTCGTACGTCAGAGAGAGGTTCTTCGAGCCCCGGCTGACCACGGAGGAGGCCGCGGCGCGCATCCGGCAAACGGCGGAGGGGATGCGGACGCTTCGGCCGATGCTGGAGACCATGTCGTGGAAGTACGTACTGTTCTACGTGCGGCTCAAGTCCAAGTACCTCGACCTCGACCTCACCACCGCCATGGCCGGTGTCCCCGAACCGCGCCGCCCCGAGTACGTCCTCGTCGCTAACGAGCTCGTCGACAATATGACCGAGGTTAGAACCTTTCTTTTTTTCTTGACATTGAACTTCTGCGCAACAGTTTATTCGTTAATTTTCTCGATAGATACTGTATTTCCTTGTGATGAAGTTGCCGTGCAGTTCGACCGGTTTGTGCGGACTCCCAAGGTGTACGAGTCGTACCTCTACTATGAGAAGACCCTGAAGTCGCTGGATGACGTGGCAGAGTTCCTTGGATGATCGTATATATACTGCGTTTGTAAGTCTAGGAATGTATTCCCGTCGATCCCTTCCGTCAAGTGTCAATATTTACTGATATACCATAAATAAGATGATATGAATTGCCATGTTGCTTCAGCAATATGCATATACTAGATGCAATTTTCGGTCCTTAATAACTCCATAAAAGTGGGAGGCAATTCCACATGGCGATGACGCTGTCCTGGTTGGTTTGCCGTCTATGAAGTTTTTTTTTTAGAAAAAGTCATACGTCCAACTTCATAGATAAATCCATGAGGCAAAGTACGAATTAGAGCAAGTAACCAACAAAACAGTAGACCAGAGTATGTAGGCCAACAACCTTAGCACGCAGGTCAGCACAGTCATGGCATGCGGGCCAAAAAGGCAACAAACTAACAGGAAGGAGAAGCGTAGCTAGGAATTAGCCCGACCATCAGGATTTTGCGGAGACGCGGAGACGTCAGAAGCTCGAACTATCGCAATCAGCACCTCCAGAGCATCCCAGTCGGCAACCTTAGTCAATGATCTCCACTTCTGCAAGAACATACACAATATAAATAGACAATCAGTGGGCTTGTTAGAGAACAGATGCTCAATGGTAAATTTATTCCTGGTTGTCCACAAAGCCCAACACAAAGCAGCAAACCCCAACCAGAATAAATGCTTGTTTTGGCCCTAGAGCCCAGACGTAAGCACACAGAGCTCTCCAAAGGAATTGGGTTCCCAGGTGTCGGTGTTAAAACCAGCAGACCTCGGGTCGAGGGTAACAGGAACGAAGGAGATAGTGTTTACTTAGGTTCGGACCCTCTTGGTTGAGGTAAAACCGTGCGTCCTGCTCTTGTTTATATTGGTGAAGATGTATCACGTACAGAGTTGACCTACCTCTGCCATGAACGGCTAGGTGAATGATTTTGCATTGATGTCCCCTCTACGGGCTAAACCATATGGCTTATACACACACCAAGTAGGGTATCTAGGGTTACAAGGTCGGTACCTAGGAGTGTAGGTAGTCTGGATCACGCCTCCCGCTTACGGCCTCCGGAGTCCATCTTGACCACGAATGAGGGCCCATCGGACCAACCCGAGGAGAATGGGCCGACTAG